>NC_074669.1:29737129-30055419 GCF_029448725.1 Salvelinus fontinalis
GAACTGTAACTCAGTAAAATCGAAAAAAATTATATACCTGATAGCAGTTGTTCACCAGCTGTCTACTTAGATACGTGATTGGCAGACGTGATTAGCAGAGATAGTACCATGGATAGTACACACGTTTTGATTGGTTTACAGTTTAGTACTAGGCCTGTCCAGCTAGAGAACATAAAAGTAAGTATTTTGAAAAAAATCCTAAGAATTGACATTGCTAACAAAAGGAAATGTGTTCAGAAGAAATAAATATAAACAATATGTAAAAACCAGCTCCTCCATCGACAGAGAATGATCATCTTGAAAACTAAAGCTGATAGCTTGCTACAGACCACCAACTAAGTCTCTTTGGCACATGACATGGACTGTGTTAGCTAAGGAGACTGGTACCCAGACTAAAATGTCCCTGTTTCACACATCCCCATGTGCTACACTTATAAAGACGATGATTTGAATCAATATTAGTTGTACTGTATCATCATCTCTGTCAAATCAAATTGTATTGGTCACATACACATGGTTAGCAGATGTTAATGCGAGTGTAGCGAAATGTGTGTGCTTCTAGTTCCGACAATGCAGTAATATCTAACAAGTAATCTAACAATTCCAGTATCTCAAGCATTGACGCACCATTTCACCCCTATAGATTCGGCTCCATAGGATAAGGCATGAGATCCGAGTGTGTGGTTCCTAACTTGCTGTAGTGTTAATTCTATCGCTTTTGGGTTGTGTATATGTATCCACTCTCAACAGAGTGAATTTTACACGTTTCAAAAGTCTTAAAAGGTTAACATTTAGATAGTAATTCTGTACCCCTAACACTACAATTAACACTGGCTGTATGAAATATTAAGGACTTCACTATACATTGGAGTGAACTAATTAATATGTCACTCTAGTCTGGAGTGAAATATAAAATGCCTCACTCTACTATAGTGTGAAATATCACACAATATCACTCAACAGTGGAGTTAAATATAATAACATGGTGTATGATAAAGCCAAATTTGCATATTTCCCAGGGTACCTTTTCTTTTTGAGTGAATTGTAGAGTTACAACCCATGACTGTATTTGTTAGTGATGGACACCGTTTTTGCATTGGTTCATTAAAAATACCTGTGCCCTTTCAGCAAGTGAGTTCCTACATGAATGTTACCTTTAAAATCAAACTGTATGACAATATACATTACATACAGTACTACTTATCATTGCTGTAATGCTGTATTTTTACTATTTTCTACATTACATGTAGAATAATAGTGAATAGATCAAAATTAAACATTTCTTCAAGTGCAGTTGCAAACACCATTAAGTGCTATGATGAAACTGGCTCTCATGAGGACAGCCATAGGAAAGGAAGACCCAGAGTTACCTCTGCTGCAGAGGATAAATTCATTAGAGTTAACTGCACCTCAGATTGCAGCCCAAATAAATGGTTCACAGAGTTCAAGTAGCAGACACATCTCAACATCAACTGTTCAGAGGAAACTTCGTGAATCAGGCCTTCGTGGTCGAATTGCTGCAAAGAAACCACTACTAAAGGACACCAATAATAAGAAGAGACTTTGCTTGGTCCAAGAAACATAAGCAATGGACATTAGACTGGTGGAAATCTGTCCTTTGGTCTGATGAGTCCAAATTAGAGATTTTTGGATCCAACAGCCGTGTCTTTGTGAGTAGGTGAACGGATGATCTCCGCATGTGTGGTTCCCACAATGAAGCATGGAGTCGGAGGTGTGGGGGTGATTTGCTGGTTACACTGTCTGTGATTTATTTAGAATTCAAGGCACACTTAACCAGCTTGGCTACCACAGATTTCTACAGTGATACGCCATCCCATCTGGTTTGTGTTTAGTGGGACTATCATTTGTTTTTCAACAGGACAATGACCCAAAACACACCTCCAGGCTGTGTAAGGGCTATTTGACCAAGAAGGAGAGTGATAGAGTGCTGCATCAGATGACCTGGCATCCACAATCACCCTACCTCAACCCAATTGAGATGGTTTGGGATGAGTTGGACCGCAGAGTGAAGGAAAAGCAGCCAACAAGTGCTCAGCAGATGTGGGAACTCCTTCAAAACTGTTGGAAAAGCATTCCTCATGAAGCTGGTTGAGAGAATGCCGAGAGTGTGCAAATCTGTCATCAAGGTAAAGGTTGGCTACTTTGAAGAACCTTGTGAAAGTGACAAGAATAAAATATATTTTGAATAGTTTAACACTCTTTTGGTTACTACATGATTCCATATGTGTTATTTCATAGTTTTGATGTCTTCACTATTATAGTTAAAATAAAGAAAAACCCTTGTATGAGTAGATGTGTCCAAGCTTTTGACTGGTACTGTATATCATAAGACCTTACTTTGTTGTCCGAGTCTTATCTTAACTCAGGGGTGTTAGGGAACTCCAGGTTTACAGGGCACATCAGGTCAGCAAGTCACATTATACTCATAGATATCACAGATATCATCCTGACCAACCTGCCCTCTAAATACACCTCTGCTGTCTTCAACCAGGATCTCAGCGACCACTGCCTCATTGCCTGGGTCCGTAATGGGTCCGCTGTCAAACGACCACCCCTCATCACTGTCAAACGCTCCCTAAAACACTTCAGCAAGCAAGCCTTTCTAATCGACCTGGCCCAGGTATCCTGGAAGGATATTGACCTCATTCCGTCAGTAGAGGGTGCCTGGTTATTCTTTAAAAGTGCTTTCCTCACCATCTTGAATAAGCATGCCCCATTCAAAAAATGTAGAACTAAGAAAATATATAGCCCTTGGTTCACTTCAGACTTGACTGCCCTTGACCAGCACAAAAACATCCTGTGGCGTAATGCATTAGCATTGAATAGCCCCCACTATATGTAACTTTTCAGGGAAGTTAGGAACCAATATAAACAGGCAGTTAGGAAAGCAAAGGCTAGCTTTTTCAAACAGAAATTTGCATCCTGTAGCACACACTGCAAAAAGTTCTGGGACACTGTAAAGTCCATAGAGAATAAGAACACCTCCTCCCAGCTTCCCACTGCACTGAGGATAGGAAACACTGTCACCACTGATAAATCTACGATAATCGAGAATTTCAACAAGCATTTTTCTACGGCTGGCCATGCTTTCCACCTGGCTACCCCTACCCCGGTCAACAGCTCTGCACCCACCACAGTAACTTGCCCAAGCATTTCTCCTTCACCCAAATCCAGATAGCTAATGTTCTGAAAAAGCTGCAAAATCTGGACCCGTACAAATCAGCTAGGCTACACAATCTGGACCCTCTCTTTCTCAAATGATCCACCGTCTTCCCCCTCTTCAAAGGGGAAGACACTCTAGACCCAAACTGTTACAGACCTATATCTATCCTACCCAGCCTTTCTAAAGTCTTCGAAAGCCAAGTTAACAAACAGATCACCGACCATTTCAAATCCCACCGTACCTTCTCCGCTATGCAATCTGGTTTCCGAGCTGGTCATGGGTGCACCTCAGCCACGCTCAAGGTCCTAAACTATATCATAACCGCCATCGACAAAAGAGAATACTGTTCAGCCATCTTCATCGACCTGGCCAAGGCTTTCGACTCTGTCAATCACCACATTCTTATCGGCAGACTCAACAGCCTTGGTTTCTCAAATGACTGCCTTGCATGGTTCACCAACTATTTCTCAGACAGAGTTCAGTGCGTCAGATCAGAGGGCCTGTTGTCCGGACCTCTGTCAGTCTTCTCGGGCCGACTCATTTCTCTGTATACATGAATGATGTCGCACTTGCTGCTGGTGATTCTCTGATCATGACACCATGCTGTATACCTCTGGCCGTTCTTTGGACACTGTGTTAACAAAACCCCCAGACGAGCTTCAATGCCATACAACACTCCTTCCGTGGCCTCCAACTGCTCTTAAATGCAAGTAAAACTAAATGCATGCTCTTCAACCGATCGCTGCCCGCACCCGCCCACCCGTCTAGGATCACTACTCTGGACGGTTCTGACTTAGTATGTGGACAACAGGCCCTCTTAGTATGTGGACTGAGTATGTGGACAACTACAAATACCTAGGTGTAGACTGTAAACTCTCCTTCCAGACTCAGATTAAGCATCTCCAATCCAAAATTAAATCTAGAATCAGCTTCCTATTTCGCAACAAAGCATCCTTTATACTGCCCACCACTGCAACCTGTATGCTCTCGATGGCTGGCCCTCGCTTCATATTCATCGCCAAACCCACTGGGTCCAGGTCATCTATAAGTCTTTGCTAATTAAAGCCCCGCCTTATCTCAGCTCACTGGTCACCATAGCAGCACCCACCCATAGCACGCACTCAAGCAGGTATATTTCACTGGTCATCCCCAAAGTCAACTCCTTCTTTGGCCGCCTTTCCTTCCTGTTCTCTGCTGCCAATGACTGGAACGAATTGAAAAAATCACTGAAGCTGGAGTCTTATATCTCTCTCACTAACTTTAAGCATCAGCTGTCAGAGCAGCTTACCGATCATTGCACCTGTACACAGCTCATCTGTAAATAGCCCACCCTACTACCTCATCCCCATATTGTTATTTATTTTTTGCTCCTTTGCACCCCAGAATCTCTGCTTGCACATTCATCTGCACATCTATCACTCCAGTGTTTAATTGCTCAATTGTAATTATTTCGCCGCTATGGCCTATTTATTGCTTTACCTCCCTAATCTTACTACATTTGCACACACTGTATACAGATTTATCTATTGTGTTATTTACTGTACGTTTGTTTATCCCATGTGTAACTCTGTGTTGTTTGTGTCGCACTGCTTTGCTTTATCTTGGCCAGGTCACAATTGTAAATGAAAACTTGTTCTCAACTGGCCTACCTGGTTAAATAAAGGTGAAATAAATAGAATTAAAATAAAATACTGGCTTGCAATGTTATGTGTAATTCCTATTCGAATCCAGACAGAGTTACAATATCCAATTGTTGGAATTTGAATTCTCCCACAGTCAGGATATTGGAAATTGGTAAAGGAGACTACCTAAACCATTTTAACTCGAACAACCATTTCAGTAAAAGGTGCAATAAATCTAACTAGCTGATTGGATTAGTTAGAAAACGGTATGTTATTTATATTTGTGCACATAACATGAATCAATCAATCAATGCAAAAACACAGATATTAAAAACAATCAAAAGAATCTACCAGCAGTAGAGCATGCTGGGAAATATGATAATGATGGGTATGGTTTTGATTTGACTGTTTTACTCTCCACAGTGTAAAAAAAACTGGTTATTAACACAAACACTGGGGGTTATTTTACACCACTGGGTGTTAATTCTGGTCTGCCTCCTGAATCAACACTAGAAATGTAACACTGAAAAATCAACATTTGGCAATATGCTTTAGCAATATGGCAATATGCATGTTTTATTATTCCATGCCTCACCATTAAGTGAAGTATTGCCAATACATATTAACAAAGGGGTTACATTTGGTTTTGATATTTACAATTCGTGTAACATTTAGTAATCATAATTATTTATGCAACCAGCTGACCATTTTTGGGTACAATTATATTGACGTTTTTGCCCTGCTTTTAGACTTAGAGAGCCAGCCATTTACAATAAGGTAATGTTATGTGACTGATGCTGCCTTTGTCAATTGATTCAGGATCCTACCACTACCCTGCTAACTAACAAACCACTCTCCCTCTCCCGCCACACACTGCACTAGGCTAAGCATGAACTGAGAAATGCTGATATGACTCTGGTTGTGACCCCATTAAAGTTATTACTACAGTGTGTTTACAGATTTATCCCACACAGGTCTATGATCACCAAAACTCATAAATTCACGACATTAGCTCCTGATAGAGAAGTCCTCTGCTGTAACACTCTCCTCAGGACGTAATACTACGATGCCACCCCTCCACCACTCTATCCCCCTCCATCACCCCCATCCATTTTCTATCATGTTCTCTAATTGCCATGCTCATAGTTTTCCTCTATTTCTTTGCCATGTTGACATACCTTAATAGTCGGCCTGCGTTCCAAATGGCAGGCTAATCCCTGCATAGTCACCTACTTTTAACAAGGGCCATATGGGCACGCATGGGCCCTGGTCAAAAGTAGTACACTATATAGGGAATAGGGTGCCATTTGGGACGGACCCTCAGTCAATCCTGAATGGTCACTCTAGTTGCCTCTGTCATTACGGGGACCATTTTCATTCCCTCAATAGAGGTCTGAGTTCCCCTGCATTCTGACAGGGTCCCTTTAAATCATCCTCAAATGTAATTGCACCCTACTTATCCAAATGGTTCTGGTCTGCCTCTATTTGCCTAAGTGCATTAAGTTCTGGTAGTGTCTCGTGCTTTCAGTAGGTCAGTGAGAGGAAGCGTTGATTTCAGAATTCATGTTTCTAGATAAACCTCCCTGACATGATAAAATCACATGCTGTGCCTTTTTATTGCACGTTCTACATGGAACTGCATGGGAGTCTTCATACTAAATGTATTATTCAGAGATGATTACCAAGTAATCACCAAAACCACATAAAATCACAAAAGAAGGTAATTTGTTGGTAAGACGTAGATCAGAGTCCATAACAAAAGGGTTGGACACACACACACACACACACACACACACACACACACACACACACACACACACACACACACACACACACACACACACACACACACACACACACACACACACACACACACACACACACACAAAGACACACAGACACACAGAGCGAGACAGACAGAATCATTGCATCAGCTGGTTGATTGCCAGGCTCAAATCACAGTAACGACAGGGGTATGTCCATTGTGTTGGTTTGACCTTGACTTTCATTTTGGGAAGTTTTGGAAGGTTATTATGTTGTACAGATGCTGTGCTGTGTTTTATGGACAGTCAAATGCCCAAGAGAATACACGCGCACTCAAGCAGGCACACATGCACGAATACACGCACATGCACAAGCACACACACAGCCCACTTCCTCTTCCTCCCTAGGCAATTTCCCCAGCCATTAGGCTAGAGAGCTAGGGGGCTGCTTGGTGTGTGTGTGTGTGTGTGTGTGTGTGTGTGTGTGTGTGTGTGTGTGTGCGTGCGTGCGTGCGTGCGTGCGTGCGTGCGTGCGTGCGTGCGTGCGTGCGTGCGTGCGTGCGTGCGTGCGTGCGTGCGCGCGCGCGCGTGTGTGTGTGTGTGTGTGTGTGTGTGTGCATGCACATGTGTGTGAGAGAGTGTGTGTGGTGCATCCCAGGCCCACTCAGTGTCAGAAACACATCACTTAACCTCAACACTCTTCACTCGCCTCTGCTCCCTCCCTGCTCCCTCCAAATGACAAACCAAAAGCCTCTTCCAGTTAGTCCCTGCCCGCCTGTCTTCCCTCTATCGATTTTGTGACAATGGGAAGGTCCGGTGTCAAATCAAGCGGCAAAACACTGCGAGAAAGTTTCAATTACGCTTTTGTGTCTGAAATTAAAGGCCAAAATGGATTCACCCCTCTATCTCTCTATTCTCTGTGAGTGTGTCCCAAATGGTACACTTTTTCCTATATAGTGCACCACTATGGGCCATGGCCACATTCTACGGAAGTGCTGTAAATTGGTGGTCTGGGAAAAAATGCACATTTGTATCCTATTTCTCCCAAACTTTCCGCACACATCTTCCAACATATGTCAGGTAGACATAGGTAAGATGGCGCCGGAGAAGAAGGCAGACGTTTTACGTGCCCCCAACCGATTGTGTTTTTTTGTTTGTTTATTTGCATTGTTTGTAACTTATTTTTTTACTAATTTTGTACATAATGTACATAATGTTGCCGCTACCGTCTCTTATGACCAAAAATAACTTTTGGACATCAGGACTGAGATTACTCACCACAGACTGACAAAATCCTTTTTTCCCTTTATTGAGTCTGACGAGGCCTACGCGAACGAGTCTGACGAGGCCTATTTTCTCTGGAAAAGGCCCAGATCCCTGTGATTTGCGTGAAGAGGAGGCAGAGAAAAAGGGGCCAGAGGGCAGGCTGCCTTCTGAGGATTTGGAGCCGATCGAATAAACCCCCACTTCCTTCCATTCTGCTGGCAGACGTGCAATCTTTGGATAATAAAATAGATGACCTACGCGGAAGATTAAACTACCAACGGGACATTCAAAATTTGCAATATCTTATGCTTCACGGAGTCATGGCTGAACGACAACACAATCAACATACAGCTGGCTGGTTATATACTGCATCGGCAGGATAGAATAGTGGCGTCTGGAAAGACAAGGGGCGGCGGGCTATGTATTTTTGTAAACAACAGCTGGTGCACGATATCTAAGGAAGTCTCGAGCTATTGCTCGCCTGAGGTAGAGTATCTCATGATAAACTGTAGACCACACTATCTACGTAGAGAGTTTTCATCTGTATTTTTCGTAGCTGTTTACATACCACCACAGTCAGAGGCTGGCTCTAAGACAGCATTGAATAAGCTGTTTTCTACCATAAGCAAACAAGAACACAATCACCCAGAGGCGGTGCTCCTAGTAGCCGGGGACTTTAATGCAGGGAAACTTAAATCAGTTTTACCAAATTTCTATCAGCATGTTAAATGTACAAAAAAAGAGAAAAAAACTCTGGACCACCTTTACTCCACACACAGAGAAGCATACAACGCTCTCCCTCGCCCTCCATTTGGCAAATCTGACCATAATTCTATCCTCCTGATTCCTGCTTACAAGTAAAAATGAAAGCAGGAAGCACCAGTGACTAGATCAATGAAAAAGTGGTCAGATGAAGCAGTTGCTAAGCTGCAGGACTGTTTTGCTAGCACAGACTGGAATATGTTCCGGGATTCCTCCGATGGCATTGAGGAGTACACCACATCAGTCATTGGCTTCATCAATAAGTGCATGGATGACGTCGTCCCCACGGTGACCGTACGTACATACCCCAACCAGAAGCCATGGATTACAGGCAACATCTGCACTGAGCTAAAGGCTAGAGCTGCCGCTTCCAAGGAGATCTAACCCAGAAGCTTATAAGAAATCCCGCTATGCCCTCCGACAAACCATCAAACAGGCAAAGTGTCAATACAGGACTAAGATCAAATCCTACTATACCGGTTCTGATGCTTGTCGGATGTGGCAGGGCTTGCAAAAAATTACAGACCACAAAGGGAAGCACAGCAGAGAGCTGCCCAGTGACACGAGCCTACCAGACGAGCTTCGAGACAAATAAAACTGAAACATGCATGAGAGCACCAGCTGTTCTGGAAGACTGTGATCACGCTCTCCACAACCGACGTGAGTAAGACCTTTAAACGGGTCAACATTCACAAGGCCGCAGGGCCAGACGGATTACCAGGACGTGTATTGCGAGCATGCGCTGACCAACTGGCAAGTGACTTCACTAACATTTTCAACCTCTCCCTGTCCGAGTCTGTAATACCAACATGTTTTAAGCAGACCACCATAGTGCCTGTGCCCAAAAACACTTAGGTAACCTGCCTAAACGACTACCGACCCGTGCACTCACGTCTGTAGCCATGAACTGTTTTGAAAGGCTGGTCATGGCTCACATCAACACCATTATTCCAGAAACCCTTGACCCAATACAATTTGCATAGCGCCCCAACAGATCCACAGATGATGCAATCTCTATTGCACTCCACACAGCCCTTTCCCACCTGGACAAAAGGAACACCTATGTGAGATTGCTATTCATTGACTACAGCTCAGCGTTCAACACCATAGTGCCCTCAAAGCTCATCAATAAGCTGAAGACCCTGGGACTGAACACCTCCCTCTGCAACTGGATCCTGGACTTCCTGACGGGCCGACCCCAGGTAGTAGGGGTAGGTAACAACACATCCGCCACTCTAATCCTCAAAACAGGGGCCTGCCCCTCAGGGGTGCGACAGCCTATAGGGAGGAGGTCAGAGACCTGGCCCTGTGGTGCCAGGACAACAACCTCTCCCTCAATGTGATCAAGACAAAGGAGATGATTGTGGACCACAGGAAAAAGAGGACCGAGCACTCCCCTGTTCTCATCGAAGGGGCTGCAGTGGAGCAGGTTGACAGCTTCAAGTCCCTTGGTGTCCACATCACCAACAAACTAACATGGACCAAGCACACCAAGACAGTCATGAAGAGGGCACGACAAAACCTATTCCCCCTCAGGAGACTGAAAAGATTTGACGTGGGTCCTCAGATCCTCAAAAGGTTCTAGAGCTGCATCATCGAGAGCATCCTGATTGGTTGCATCACTGTCTGGTATGGCAACTGCTCAGCCTCCGACCGCAAGGCACTACAGAGTGTAGTGCGTATGGCCCGGTACATCCCTGGGGCCAAGCTTCCTGCCAACCAGGACCTCTATACCAGGCGGTGTCAGAGGAAGGCCTTAAAAATGGTCAAGGACTCCAGCCAGTACCGGAGCGCCATGTCTGGGTCCAAGAGGCTTCTAAACAGCTTCTACCCCAAAGCCATGAGACTCCAGAACACCTAATCAAAAGGCTACCCAGACTGTTTGCATTGCCACCCCCCCCCCCCCTCCCTTTACAACGCTGCTGCTACTCTGTTGTTATCGTCTATGCATAGTCACTTTAATAACTCTACCTACATGTACATATTACCTCAACTAACCAGTGCCCCTGCACATTGACTCTGTACCCGTACCCCCCTGTATATAGTCTCGCTACTGTTATTTTTCTACTGCTCTTTAATTATTTGTTACTTTTATTTCTTATTCTTATCTGTATTTTTAAAACTGCATTGTTGGTTAGGGGCTCATATGTAAGCATTTCACTGTAAGGATCACTACACCTGTCGTATTCGGCGCATGTGACTAATAACATTTGATTTAATTTATATTGTATACTACTCACACACTTTGTTTGTATTGCATATTTGAAATATTTAACTGAATTCTTTACCACCCCACTAAATGTATCACTACTGAAACATAGTGGTAAAAGTAACATAGTGGTAAAAGTAAAGGGAGAACCATGCACAGTAGTGATCATTTTGGTTAACCTTCTATTACAGTTACATTTTAGCTAAGTATATTTGCATACCAAAATAATAATAGATTTGACCCGATTTTCAAAACCTTTCAATTGAATTTAGAGAACTATCATCTTTATTGTTCTCTGCAAAATGTTCAATGTTGATTGTATGAATTTGAAACGTATTGATTGATTTAATTACAGTACTTGTGCATCTATTTAATTATGTTGTTAGATGTTAAAATTGTTACTTTACCTGTCTTTATTTTGGCAAAATATCATGCGCTTTGATGTCATTTGAGGGCTTCCACAATTTACTAATAGTCAACTGGGTGGGGATTCCTATGGGTAATGAGTGATCAGCCAATGATCAGAGAGCATTGTCTTCTTCAAATTGGGTGGCCTATGGTTTGTAAACCAAAGACTAAGGTAATATCCAGGAGAAAAGACCAAGATTTATACCAGGACATTGGTCCCAAGATCCAGATCCAGACCCAGTGAGTTGAGACCATGACAAGTTTAAGACCAAATGTATGTGGTCTTCAGTAGTCACAAGACCAAGACCACTAGATCAAGTGTCTACGGGCCCTTTCTACAATTATTTAAAAAATGTAAGCAGAGTAAACTTGGGTACAGTAGAGCACAGTACAGTATAGTACAGCAAAGTACAGTAGAGTACAGTACAGTAGTAGAGTACAGTACAGTAGAGTACTGTAGAGTAGGTTACAGTACAGTATAGTACAGCAAAGTACAGTAGAGTACAGTACAGTAGTAGAGTACAGTACAGTAGAGTACTGTAGAGTAGGTTACAGTACAGTATAGTCGAGCACAGTACAGTAGAGAACAGTAGAGTAGCGCACAGTGAAGTACAGTAGAGCACAGTACTAAGTTTTGGCCAAATAGATGTCAATGTTTGGGCTCTTGGAGGGTTGGAGCCCCCCTGCTGGCTATACATCTTAATACTCTACACTTTTTCCTGAAGTGTGCACTTGGCCACTACCCACATTGTAGTCCTCTGTAGCTCAGTTGGTGTATGGCGCATGCAACTTTAATGGCACTTTAATGGCACTGCCCGTGCTGTCACAGACTCCATAATGGCACAGATACAAAGATGAGAACTCTATATATCTCTATGGTGTCAATAGTTTCGGTTGGACAATTTTTATGTATTTTGGACATTATAGAATCCCCACAGCTAACATATGGTTGGTTATCTTTCATTTGGGCAGAAGTACACCCCAGCAAACATTTTAGTCCCAAAACAGTACTTTACATATTTCTTGATATATTAGATGTTCGGTAGTGACACTTATTAAAAATACATTATTACTGCACTAGCTACGAACGACGGAAACTTACTACAACACTCAGCTCACCAGCAACAGCACTTGGTCTGGGATGTAATTACATGCTAGCATGGCCAGTAGCTAATGATAGCCAGCTGGAACTAGCTAGGTAGCAGCAGTTCTCCATATGAAGTTGAGAAATAGTACATTGTGGGTGGTTCCGAAAATATCTGGAAATAACTTAATAAATATGGAAAAACGCTCAAATATAACTATGTATGTTGTTATAGGTAACTAGGTAGTGACTACAACTAAGTTATTAGGTCTTTGACCACACCGTGTTCTTACATTGGTGAGTAAAAACTCATGCTTCCTACCCTTTAATGTGTGTATTTCGGTAGTGACATCAAAAGCATTTTTTAAATGCATTTTTTTAAATTTAACTTGGCAAGTCAGTTAAGAACAAATTCTTATTTACAATGACAGCCTACCCATGCCAAACCCGGATGACACTGGGCCAATTGTGTGCTGCCCTATGGGACTCCCAATCACGGCCGGATGTGATGCAGCCTGGATTTGAACCAGGTACTGCAGTGACGCGTCTTGCACTGAGATGCGGTGTCTTAGACCACTGCGTAAGTTGTTTAAAAACAAAACAAATGAATAATTAGATCAGTATCTTAAAATGTGATAATACAACAACTCAAAATATTATTTTGAAATAATAGTGTTAAGATATTTTTAAAAATGAATAGCTTTATTTTCAGACATGAAGTTTAGGGGTCAGGGTTTAGGACAGCCACGTTTTCAATAGAAATACACTACATGAATAAAAGTATGTGGACACTGCTCGTCGAACATCTCATTCAAAAATCATGCAGGCATTAATATGGAGATGGTCCCCCCTTGCCGCTATAATTCTATAACAGCCTCCACTCTTCTGGGAAGGCTTTCCACCAGATGTTGGAACATTGTTGTGGGGACTTGCTTCCTTTCAGCCACAATAGCATTAATGAGGTCGAGCACTGATGTTGGGCGATTAAGCCTGGCTCGCAGTCGGCGTTTCATCCTAAAGGTGTTCTATGAGGTTGAAGTCAGGGCTCAGTGCAGGCCATTCAAGTTCTTCCACGCCAATCTCAACAAACCATTTCTGTATGGACCTCGCTTACACGCTAAGTGCTTCAGCACTCGGCGCTCCCATTCTGTGAGCTTGTGTGGCCTACCACTTCACGGCTGAGCCGTTGTTGCTCATAGAACTTTCCACTTCACAATAACAGCACTTACAGTTGACCGGGGTAGCACCAGCAGGGCAGAAATTTTATGAACTTACTTGTTGGAAAGGTGGCATCCTATGACGGTGCCACGTTGAAAGTCACTAAGCTCTTCAGTACGGGCCACTCTACTGCCAATGTTTGTCTTTGGAGATTGCAATGTGGTGTGCCAAATTTTATACAACTTCTCAGAAACGGGTGTGGCTGAAACAGCCAAATTCACTAATTTGAAGTGTAGGTGTGTAGTGTAGGTGTATAAACAATAACCTTGTACTATATTAATTTAATAACATGTTTGTTATAGCCTCGGATTGAATAAGAACATATCATAATGTAAATAAATCTCCTACATTTTGGAAACAACTGTTTTTTTATATACATTTTTGGGGGGTGGGACAGCAATTTACACCACTTCTGTAGAATCACCCATATAAGGAATAGGGTGGCATTAGGTAGGGCAGCCTGTTTGTTCTGGCAAGGGCAGAGGTAATGGTCTGGTGGCAGGAGGCAGGAGGAGAGAAGGGTGCTGCTGCATGTTACAGCAGCTGTAAAATATAAACCCTGAAGCTGTTTGTACAGACAACCAACCTGCTGTTGTTTTGAATGGCAGCATGCTGGATATTTTTCACCTCATTATATTACCGTTCATATTTAAAAGTACACAAAGAATGTAGTGATATAATGTGGACATGATACAGTATAATGTAGATCAAAGTAATTGCGTTAACTGCTCTTACAGCATGCAACTCTGGTTCTTGCTTCATTTTTTTTTCTTCTCCAGTCACCTACACAGTGATTTGATTACTTTAGGTCCTTCACCTTTTTCTAATGAAGCTAGCGTTGTGCCCTGGCTCTGTCCTAACCTCGACGCTGTTATTGAGCAATGTCACAAGTGCAGGATATTTCTGGAGTCTGACTGTAATGAAAGAAAGTGCTGCTAAAATGATTACTGTTGCACTTAATCATTCTCAGCTAAATTGATCTTATAATCATCATCATCATCTCAGGTATTTCTCTGCCTGAGACAGATGTTGTGGAGTAGTTACAATTGAGTTATTTCACTCAAATAAACAAAAGCCTGTTCTGTTAAATTACACTCTCTATCAGGGAATCAACAATTCAGTAATAAGGAACTGGATGCTTTTAATACACCGTATAATTGATAGATTAATCATTTTTAGAATTACTTTCAAATGTGAACCTCTCCTCTGATCCCCGTGATGCTACTGTTCATTAGAGAACATTAGTCCCATAGACTGCCAGTAAATACTGTCATAACTCTGTCACAACAAACTGTTGAGAATAACTACGCTCTCTCTCTCTGTGTGTTTCTGTTTGATCCTCACAGAGCAATCAGCCAGTCAGGGGATATTTATAGCTAGCTACCTCAATCTTCACAGCAATTAATATTCCACTTGCAAATGAAGGAGCTCTGTTGTATAATTCCAACAATACATCAGGAGAGGCTGTGTGTTGACTTTGTGAATGTTTTGCTGTTGGTTGGTAAACTTATTTGAACATGTTACCCAATTCCCCATTGATCTATTGCTTTATCGCTCCACATAAGGGATGCATCCCAAATGGCACCCTATTCCCTAAAAGTAGTGCACTTCAAAGGGAATAGGGTACCATTTGGGAATGTTCACAAGGCCTTCAAAGGGAAGCCCTGTCCATTTATTTGGATTGGAGGGAGGTAGGTATATTTTCCTGGCAGCTTTTAGCCCCAGCAACTTCATTGGCACGCACACACACACACACACACACACACACACACACACACACACACACACACACACACACACACACACACACACACACACACACACACACACACACACACACACACACACACACACACACACACACACACACACACACACACACACAGCTCCCATCAGGTCTGCCAATGATCGCTGGACCACATTGGCTAATTACTCACTCAGCCTGGTATTGGCATGTGACCGCACACATATCGATCTCGGTGCTTAGGCTCTGAATCTCAAGCACAAATGAATCATGCATTATTTTTGGCGGCCAAAGAAACATATTAAATCTTATTACTCTAGCCCAGCCCCACACCTGACGGTTGTTTTGACAAGCAATTGAAATGTTAGAGTGAGATCAGGTTCAAAATGACACGGCGTGTTAAAAAAGAAAGAAGTGAACAGGAAATATTCAGTGGTTTAGCCTGGAATTGAGGTGTTTTAGCCTGGATCCCTGATCTGTTTGGACAGTACTGTCTTGTCAACTCTTATGGTCATTGCCATACCCAAACATCAGCAACTGATCTGGAATCAGGCTAGAATCCAGTGTTGCCCACAGAGGAGCTATCATAGATGATAATCTCAGTCTCTGCCTTGGCTGACAGGTTGGTTATCGACAGAGAAGGGTTTTTATGAGATGCTATCTCCACATGGCACTGCTCCTAAACATGACAGTGACCGACCCTCTCCAAGAAATAACGCTAGACTGAGCGGAATTATTCTATCCTTAAAATAGGAGCCCCTTATTCACGAAGTGTCTCAGACTAATGTTGATCTAGGATCAGGTCCCCCCTTTAATTAATTATGATATATAAGGAAAAACTGATCCTAGATCAGCATTCCTAATTCTGAGATGATTTGTGAATGCAGACCCTGATGATTCTAGATGGTTCTCAGTCAGTCTGAGGGTTTTCAAACTGCATTGGTCTCAGTTGTCCACACTTTTCCCTGAGGATATAAAATCCTAGGATTGGTGTAAGAGTCCATGCTTACACCAATCATATAGGCTGTGGAGTAGTGCGGAAGTGAACACTTCAAAGAAAAGTCTGGACAATTGGGAAACAGGGTAGGTCTCTGAGGAGAGAGGGAGAGCAGGCTGATGAAGTTGCACTTCTATTTGAGTAACATAGGGAGGGCTAGTGGGCTATCTGCTCTATCCGCCCCAGCTTCACCCTGCTTTAACCCTTGGATCTAGAATGACATTTATGCAAAGGATAGTGGTCCATTGTATACCGCAGTAATGTGGTGATTTGCTTTTCTTCTAAGAGTCTGTCACTAGCCCGATGCCTGTCTAAATTTCAGAATTCTCTTCTGGGACTTCAGGGAACTTTTTATTTAGAAAGACATATTTAGCATAAGGAATTTTGTGTGGATGAGACCTGTTCGATGTGTACTCTGAGTGAACTCCTTTTAACAGTTTGTTACTACAATACCAGACATCTTTCAAATATTTTTTTTTTTCATCTTTATTTAACCAGGTAGGCTAGTTGAGAACAAGTTCTCATTTACAACTGCAACCTGGCCAAGATAAAGCAAAGCAGTTCGACACATACAACAACAGAGAATTACACATGGAATAAACAAACATACAATCAATAATACAGTAGAACAATGTATATACAGCATGTGCAAATGAGGTAGGATAAGAGAGGTAAGGCAATAAATAGGCCGTGGTGGCAAAGTAATTACAATATAGCAATTAAACACTGGAATAATAGGATGTGCAGGAGATGAATGTGCAAGTTGAGATACTGGGATGCAAATGAGCAAAATAAATAAATAAATACAGTATGGGGATGAGGTAGATTGGATGGGCTATTTACAGATGAGCTATGTACAGGTGCAGTGATCTGTGAGCTGCTCTGACAGCTGGTGCTTAAAGCTAGTGAGGGAGGTAAGAGTCTCCAGCTTCAGAGATTTTTGCAGCTCGTTCCAGTCATTGGCAGCAGAGAACTGGAAGGAGACGCGGCCGAATGAAGAATTGGCTTTGGGGGTGACTAGTGAGATATACCTGCTGGAGTGCATGCAGGGTTTAACTTAGTAGAGACTTGTAGATGACCTGGAGCCAGTGGGTTTGGCGACGAGTATGAAGCGAGGGCGAGCCAACGAGAGCATACAGGTCGCAGTGGTGGGTAGTATATGGGGCTTTGGTGACAAAACAGATGGCACTGTGATAGACGGCATCCAATTTGTTGAGTAGAGTGTTGGAGGCTATTTTGTAAATGACATCGCCGAAGTTGAGGATCGGTAGCATGGTCAGTTTTACGAGGGTATGTTTGGCAGCATGAGTGAAGGATGCTTTGTTGAGAAATTGGAAGCTGATTCTAGATTTAATTTTGGATTGGAGATGTTTAATGTGAGTCTGGAAGGAGAGTTTACTGTCTAACCAGACACCTAGGTATTTGTAGTTGTCCACATATTCTAAGTCAGAACCGTCCAGAGTAGTGATGCTGGACGGGCGGGGAAGTGCGTGCAGCGATCGGTTGAAGACAATGCATTTAGTTTTACTTGCGTTTAAGAGCAGTTGGAGGCCACAGAAGGTAGTGTTGTATGGCATTGAAGCTCATCTGGAGGTTAGTTAACACAGTGTCCAACGAAGGGCCAGAGGTATACAGAATGGTGTTGTCTGCGTAGAGGTGGATCAAAAGAATCACCAGCAGCGAGAGCGACATCATTGATGTATACATAGAAGAGATTCGGCCCGAGAATTGAACCCTGTGGTACCCCCATAGAGACTGCCAGAGGTCCGGATAACAGGCCCTCCGATTTGACACACTGAACTCTATCGAAGGAGTAGTTGGTGAACCAGGCAATGCAATCATTTGAGAAACCAAGGCTGTTGAGTCTGCCAATAAGAATGTGGTGATTGACAGAGTTGAAAGCCTTAGCCAGGTCGATGAATACGGCTGCACGGTAATGTCTCCTATCAATGGCGGTTATGATATAGTTTAGGACCTTGAGCGTGGCTGAGGTGCATCCATGACCAGCTCTGAAACCAGATTACATAGCGAAGAAGGTACGGTGAGATTCAAAATGGTCGGTAATCTGTTTGTTAACTTGGCTTTCAAAGACCTTAGAAAGGCAGGGTAGAATAGATATAGGTCTGTAGCAGTTTGGGTCTAGAGTGTCTAGGGCCAGGTCGATTAGAAAGGCCTGCTCGCTGAAGTGTTTTAGGGAGCGTTTGACAGTGATGAGGGGTGGTCGTTTGACCGCAGACCCTTTACGGATGCAGGCAATGAGGCAGTGATCGCTGAGATCTTGGTTGAAAACAGCAGAGGTGTAATTGGAGGCCGAGTTAGTTAGGATGAAATCTATGAGGGTGCTCGTGTTTATGGATTTGGGGTTGTACCTTGTAGGTTCATTGATCATTTGTGTGAGATTGAGGGCATCAAGCTTAGATTGTAGGATGGCCGGGGTGTTAAGCATGTCCCAGTTTAGGTCACCTATCAGCACGAGCTCAGCAGATAGATGGAGGGCAATCAATTCACGTATGGTGTCCAGGGCACAGCTGGGGTCGGGGGTGGGCTATAGCAAGCGGAAACAGTGAGATACTTGTTTCTGGAAAGGTGAATTTTTAGGAGTGGAAGCTCGAATTGTTTTGTTACAGACCTGGATAGTAAGATAGAATTCTGCAGGCTATCTCTGCAATAGATTGCAACACCGCCCCCTTTGGCAGTTCTATCTTGGCGGAAAATGTTATCGTTAGGGATGGAAGTTTTGGGGGTTTTGGTGGTTTTCCTAAACCATGATTCAGACACGGCTAAGACATCCGGGTTGGCAGAATGTGCTACAGCAATGAATAAAGCAAACTTAGGGAGTAGGCTTCTAATGTTAACATGCATGAAACCAAGGCTTTTACAGTTATAGAAGTCAACAAATGAGAGCACCTGAGGAGTAGGAGTGGAGCAAGGCACTGCAGGTCCTGGATTAATCTCTACATCACCAGAGGAACAGAGGAGAAGTAGGATAAGGGTTCGGCTAAAGGCTATAAGAACTGGCCATCTAGCAAGTTCGGAACAGAGAGTAAAGGGAGCAGGTTTCTGGGCACGATAGCATAGATTCAAGGAATAATGTACAGACAAAGGTATGGTAGGAAGAGAGTACATTGGAGGTAAACCTAGACATTGAATAATGATGAGAGAGATATAGTCTCTAGAGGCGTTTAAACCAGGCGATGTCATCGCATATGTGGGAGGTGGAACAACATGGTTGGTTAAGGCATATTGAGCAGGGCTAGAGGCTCTACAGTGAAATAAGACAGTAATCACTAACCAGGACAGTAATGGACAAGGCATACTGATTTTAGGGAGAGGCATGCGTAACCAAGTGATCGTATGGGTCCAGTGAGTGGTTGGGCTGGCTGGGGACACGGCGATTCAGACAGTTAGCAGGCCGTGGCTAGCAAGCTAGCAGTTAGCAGGCCGGGGCTAGCAAGCTAGCATAAGGGCCTTAGAGGGACGTCGCGATGAGGGAAAGTCTGTTTTTGCCTCCTCGTGTGGTGACGTCGATAGACCAGTCGTGGAATTAGTAGGTTTCCAAGTACTAGAGGGGTCCAAGTCCAATTGGCAAAATGGGTATAGTGGTCCAAGAAACTGGCCGATGGAACGGCTAACAGTCCAATATGCTCTAGATAGCTAACAGGCCTTCAGGGGTCGTCGCGCCTGAGGGGCCTGTTGGGATTCTCGGGCAGATTATGTCGGTATTCCAGTCATGAAGGATAGTGGGGTTCCGTGCCCCGTACCGGCAGTAGAAGGGGTCCGGATATTGTGGCCGAGGAGTGGGCTTCAGGAGTATCCCAGGAGCCCTAGCCGGGAGATGGGTCTAGCATGGGCTAGCTCCAGGCTAGTTGGTGCTTGCTCCGGGACGGAAACGTTAGCCAGGAGTAGTCAACCCGGGTTGTGGTTAGCTAGCTGCGATGAATCAGTTGAAAAGGTTCAGAGTTTGCGGTAGGAATCCGGCTATATATGGAGAGATAAATAGGCCCGGTATGCTTTGGTTTGAAACGCGTTGTACGAACTGGCGAGAGCTTTCCGAGCTAAAGGTTAGCTGATGACCGCTAGCAGTGGTTAGCTGACTGATAGCTGGTAGCTAGTTAGCTAGCTTCAGTTGAGGTATTCCAGATCGGAGGTAAATAGAAATACTTTAGAAAAAAAACAGATCCACACGTCATTGGGTGAGGCGGGTTGCAGGAGAGTATTTTGAAGTTGAGGTTTAGGAAAAATATTAAAAAGAATGTGATGAAAAATATATAAAAATATATATACATGGGACGAGACAAGACAAAGACGTCTGACTGCTACGCCATCTTGGATTGGATCTTCTAATGATAGCATAGTACTATTAAGAGCTTATTTAGAGTGTTTCTCACTAATATGTTTGCTCATAATAAACTGAATGAAGTATTATGTGTTATTAAGTTAGTTCATGCAGCGGTTACATTTTTTAAATTCACTTTTAGAGTCTCCATCAAAAAGTTAAGGCATATGGTAAGCTATGTAGCCTAAGGTTTGTGTCATTTTGTGTGAGTTAGCAAAAAATAAAAAAATAAAACTAGATGC
Organism: Salvelinus fontinalis; assembly: GCF_029448725.1. Taxonomy (NCBI): domain Eukaryota; kingdom Metazoa; phylum Chordata; class Actinopteri; order Salmoniformes; family Salmonidae; genus Salvelinus; species Salvelinus fontinalis. The sequence continues at coordinate 29,757,965 of NC_074669.1, forward strand.
CTTGGTTCCTTCCCAGTAGATTTATGTGAGGTCATTTATGTAGATTGGTTGACCGCCAGTGGGAAGCAGGATTTAAATGTAAGTCAGCAGCGTGATTAACGGATAACGACAGACCTGGGTGTCGATATGTTCTCCACTCAGATTTGTAGTGTGGGCAGGATCGCCGAATATATCACTCACTATAAAGGGAGGGAGTCAGCCTAGGGAAGGGAGAGAGAGAGAGAGAGAGAGCATAAGAGAGAGCGGGAGAGTGTGGGGGAGAGAAACCGACCAAGAGGCCACAACTGTTGTTTTTTGTAAAACAAGAAAAATAGACTCCTCTGATGCCTTTCGTGCAGAGCCAGACGGAAGTTATTTCTCATTTTAGTGGCTCTCTCAGTAAATACCATGCCTGGGCGTCTGTGGTCCTGGCTTGAACCCTACCGTGACCTCCCTCTCCCCTCGCTTCTCTCTGATGATCCTCCCATGGTTCTGTGCTCAAGGCTGTCCAGGAAGTCGGGACGCCGTTGTGAGGTAGGCTTCATCCCAAATGGCACTTTATTCCCTATATAGTGCAGTTATTTTGACCAGAGCCCTATGGGTATAGTGTATAGTGCACTATATAGGGAATAGGGTGCAATTTTTGATTTAGCCGCCGCAGAGTCCAGGGCCGGTAATTCACAGCCTGCTAGATCGTCTGACACACAGTATTGATTTTTGTTCCACCAATCTCCAGGAGAGAAGCAAAGAAAAGATTAAAAACACTGTCAGTTTGGAGTTGAATAAGAATGCTGCACAGGGGAGATACCTTGGAGAGCAGGGGTCAGGGCTGAGGTATGTCTCCTTATGGGTTTCTTGGCCCCAGCTCCAGCCCCATGTCTTTAAATGTTGACTTTATTTAACTAGGCACGTCAGTTAAGAACAAATTATCATTTACAATGACAGCCCAGTTTAGGAGCAGAACAACATATTTTTACCTTGTCAGCTTGGGGATTCAATTCAGCAACCTTGCAGTTATTGGCCCAACACTCTACCCACTAAGCTACCTGCCACCCCACCTCTCTTCAGAGAGTTTGGCCCATAGAATTATGAATTAGGATAATAGAATGGACATTAACCTTCTGATAGGATAAAAGTATCTATTTTGGTCAACCATGGTATTATCTAGTTGGTCAACCATAGTTTGCAGTGCTGTGATATGATATTGTGTAAACTAATGAATTTGAAGAGTTTATCTGCACTATATGTTTGTTAGCTAGCTAGCCAGAATGTTTATATTTAATATTTTAAATGCCAACATTCCATTCAAACAATGCAGTCGATCCAAAGCCATAAACTGGCTGAAATCAGTTGATGATAAGACTTAGACATATGTAAATGCAACAAGTACTGACATTGTATAATGTAATAACACTCACAATTTCTGATATATCGTATGGTTTACTTCTATTTTCCTGCATAAGTACAATCAGGACTATGCCTCTACTGCCTTCAATTCCAATTAGACTAGTTTGGATTTCTCCCTGACCAATATGGCTGCCATTTCTATTTCATTCTGGAACTTTGAGTTTTTATTACATGCCCCTTCTAGTAATTTAATAGGATCTAAACGTCCCTTCTACAGGACCCTGTCATTCAAAGATCGAATAACTTCACACATCTTCATTGTAAAGAATTTTAACACTGTTTCCCATGCTTGTTCAATGAACCATAAACAATTAATGAACATGCACCTGTGGAACAGTCATTAAGACACTAACAGCTTACAGACGGTAGGCAATTAAGGTCACAGTTATGAATACTTAGGACACTAAAGAGGCTTTTCTACTAACTCTGAAAAACACCAAAAGAAAGATGCCCAGTGTACCTGCTCATCTGTGTGACCGTGCCTTAGGCATGCTGCAAGGAGGCATGAGGACTGCAAATGTGGCCAGGGCAATACATTGCAATGTCCGTACTGTGAGACGCGTAAGACAGCACTACAGGGAGACAGGACGGACAGCTGATCGTCCTCGCAGTGGCAGACCACGTGTAACAACACCTGCACAGGATCGGTACCTCCGAACATCATACCTGCAGGACAGGCACACGATAGCAGCAACAACTGCCTGAGTTACACCAGGAACGCACAATCCCTCCATCAGTGCTCAGACTGTCCGCAATAGGCGCAGAGAAGCTGGACTAAGGGCTTGTAGGCCTATTGTTAGGCAGGTCCTCAGCAGACATCACTGGCAACAACGTCGCCTCAAACCCACCGTTGCTGGACACTCCAGCATGACAATGCAACCAGCCACACTGCTCGTTCTGTGCATGATTTCCTGCAAGACAGGAATGTCAGTGTTCTGCCATGGCTAGCGAAGATCCCGGATCTCAATCCCATTGAGCACGTCTGGGACCTGTTGTATCAGAGGGTGAGGGTCTAGGGCCATTCCCCCCAGAAATCTCCAGGAACTTGCAAGTGCCTTGGTGGAAGAGTTGGGTAACATTTCACAGCAAGAACTGGCAAATCTGGTACAGTCCATGAGGAGGAGATGCACTGCAGTACTTAATGCAGCTGGTAGCCACACCAGATACTAACTGTTACTTTTGATTTTGAACCCCCCTTTGTTCAGGGACACATTATTCCATTTCTGTTAGTCACATGTCTGTGGAACTTGTTCAGTTTATGTCTCAGTTGTTGATTCTTGTTATGTTCATACAAATATTTACACATGTTAAGTTTGCTGAAAATAAACGCAGCTGACAGTGAGAGGACGTTTCTTTTTTTGCTGAGTTTCATATGGTTGGGCCATTGAGGTTTCTGCATTACGATGCATTTACATGACACTACAACATTCTATGCCAACAGAGGCAGCGCCACATGAACAATACATGGGGAATCTTATGTCTAGAATGAGCATTATGATAGAAGCAGCTAAAAATAAAATGATATGGCAGCCATGTTCGCGCACTATTAACATCACATGGGAAATATTTAAATAATGCTATGTAACAATGTCTAGAATCAGAAGAAAATTAACATTTCTAAAAGTTGGCCTAACTCTCTTTCTTATTGGCTCTGTGCCCAGGTGCATAAAACATCGTAAGTGTTTCCCTTAAGGGTTTACCTTCAGGAATAATTTTCCCTTACTTATGGGAATTGTTTAAGGTCATTGCATAGAGCCCCTCAAATAGTTCCTTAGTTAAGGGCATACTTAAGGGGTTTTACGGTAGTTTGATGGCCATTTGGGCTCCTGAGTGGCGCGGTGGTCTAAGGCACTGCAGCTCAGTGCAAGAGGTGTCACTGTAGTCACTGGTTCAATCCAAGCTGCATCACATTTGGCCGTGATTGGGAGTCCCATAGGGCGGAGCACAATACGTCCAGGTTGGGCTGGGGTAGGCCTTCATTGTATATAAGAATTTAACTGACTTGCCTAGTTCAATAAAGGTAGAAAAGAAATGTAATAATAATGTATGGCAGAAAGACTATCTGGTTACCTTGGTGACAACCTGATTCACTGCCAAAAAGTTTCCACAAAGAGATCTCTTTCATTTTGTGAGATAGCAACATAGAACTTCTACAATCAAGACAGGATAACCAAGTTGCTTCAGAAGATAATAAACCATGTTGCTTGTAGTTACTTTTTTCTCAACTTATTTGTATTACTTTCTAGTATGTCAAGCTAGTTTACAGACTAACTATAGCTAACTAGCCAGCTAGCTTTGTAGCCATGGATTGTGCACCTTCCATTGTTTAGCTAGCTATTTAGCTGGTTAATGTTTTCCTTTTGTAACCAGAGAAAATGAAAGCAACATTCACCGCCACAAGTGCTGTTTACATTGATACCCATACTGAATGAAGCAGTTAAGGGACCTCATGAATTTAAGGGGGAAAGTCACATTAAAATGTTTTGTGCAACTGAAACTTTAAAGGAAGAGATGAGTGGAAAATGTACTTAAGGTGTTTTATGCAATTGGGCCTTGGCCCCATCCACCCTCCATTCTATCTAGATCATGGGTGTCAAACTAATTTAGCCCTGGGGGTCACATTCGGTCTTCAATTAGGTCCGGAGGGCCGCACTGAAAATGTATTATATTTCTGTTTTCCCATAACTTTTTAAAACTGTGTATGGTTTTTTAAATTGTTGATGGTCCCTGACTGTAAAGCTTTCATTTCGGTGACTTTTAGAGAGCTGGACACCATCAGGAAACCGTTTGAATGTAAAACAAATTGTAACCTGCACATCGTTTCTTCAGTGTGTGTGTTTGTGTGTGTGTGTGTATATTGAAAAACAGCAAGGACCACTACACTAATATGTCTCGTATATATCAGGGACATGTTTAGTATCTTTTTATTTTTGTTTGTTTCACATGTTTATCTATCTGACAATTTTACAGTTGTCCATTGCTAACTGTGCAATAGTTATTTTGTGGTGCTAGGGGCTATGGTTGGCATTTTAGCTACACTGTTAAATGGACCGTATAGCCAATCTTTAATCACCCTCTAACCCTTCATTTACAGCTGACAATATAAAACAAGCATCTGTTTTGTCAGACTTATTCTTGTCAATCGCTCAACACACTATAGTGAACACACACATACGCACATACGCACGCACGCACGCACGCACTCACACACACACACACACACACACACACACACACACACACACACACACACACACACACACACACACACACACACACACACACACACACACACACACACACACACACACACACACACACACACACACACACACACACACACACACACACACACACACACACACACACACACACACACACACACACACAGAGAGAGAGAGAGATGTCCCTATTAATGATCTCACACTGCTATCACCTCTCAATCAGTTTTAAAACCTTTTTTTTCTTCCAGGCTACATAACAGTTAGCATTATTATGAGTGAGTGAGATTGTCAGTGGTCCTGCCCACCCATGTTAGAATCACAGCTGCATCCCAAATTGCACCCTATTCCCTTTATGGGACAGGGCCCATGTGGCTCTGGTCCAAAAGTAGTGCACTATATAGGGAATAGGGTGCCATTTGGGTCACAACCACAGCACTGGTTGTTTGCTGTCTGCATCTTGATCACATAGGACAGTCAAGCTCTATTCATCTCTATGGTGTTGAAAAGGGCTCTTATTGGCCCTGACCCCACATGAAATATTGTCTTATCAGCTGAACATGATTTGCCATGAGGCATTAGGGATGGCACATTTCTCCTGCTCTCCTTTCCTTCTCAGTTATCCTCCCTCCCTCCCACCCACCCACCCTCCCTCTGTAGAGATCACAAACAGTGTACTGTCACTCTCTGTCTCCTAAATGTCTCCTCATGGACCAGCCATGTCTAATCACTTCTCACAAGATATCTACAGTATCTATCTATGTACAGTGCCTTCAGAAAGTATTCATCCCCCTTGACAAATTTCACATTTTGTTGTTATAGGCAGAATTCCAAATGGATTAAAACATTTTTTTTATCTGCCATTTACACACGATACTCCATAATGAAAAAGTGAAAACGTGTTTTTTGACATTTTTGCAAATGTATTGAAAATGAAATACAGAAATATCTAATTTACATAAGTATTCACAACACTGAGTCAAAAATGTCAGAATCTCATTTGGCAGTGTTTGCACACCTGGATTGTACATTATTTGCAAATTATAATTTTTTAATTCTTCAAGATCTGTCAAGTTGGTTGTTGATCTTTGCTAGAGACATTTTTAAATCTTGCCATAGATTATCAAGCCGATTTAAGCCAAGACTGTAACTAAGGCACCTCAAGAACATTCAATGTCGTCTTGGTATGCAACTCCAGTGTATATTTGGCCTTGTCTTTAAGGTTATTGTCCTGCTGAAAGTTTAATTTGTTCCCCTGTTTCTGTTGGAAAGCAGACTGAACCAGGTTTTCCTGGAAGATTTTGCCTGTGCTTAGCTCTATTCCGTTTCTTTATATATATATATACAATTTTAAAAACTCCCTAACCCTTGCTGATGACAAGCATACCCATACATGATGCAGCCAACACCATGCTTGAAAATATAAAGAGTGGTACACATTGATGTGTTGTGTTAGATTTGCCCTAAAGACAACGCTTTTTATTTAGGACATAAAGTTAATTTCTTAGCCACATTTTGGTCAGTTTTACTTTAGTGCCCTATTGCAAACAGGATGCATGTTTTGGAATATTTTTCTTATGTACAGGCTTTCTTCTTTTCACTCTGTCATTTATGTTAGTTTTGTGGAGTTAATACAATATTGTTGGTCCATCCTCAGTTTTCCACTATCACAGCCATTAAACTCTGTAAACATTTTAAAGTCATTGGCCTCATGGTGAAATTCCTGAGCAGTTTCTCCGACAACTGAGTTTGGAAGGACTCCTGTATCTTTTGTAGTGACTGGGTGTATTGATACACGATCCAAAGTGTAATTAACAACTTCACCATGCTCAAAGGGATATTCAATGATTAAGGTTATTGACTCCTGAACTTATTTAGGCTTGCCATAACAAAGGGGTTGAATACGTATTGACTCAAGACATTTCAGCTTTTAATTATTAATGGATTTGTAAACATTTCTGAAAACGCAATTCTACTTTGATATTTTTGGTATTGTGTGTAAGCCAGTCACACAAAATCTAAATTTTAACTATTTTAAATTCAGGCTGTAACACATAAAATACAGTGTGTTTGGAAAGTATTCAGACCCCTTGACTTTTTCCACATTTTGCTATGTTACAGCCTTATTCTAAAATGCATTAAATTCATTTTTTTCCTCATCAATATACATACAATACCCCCTAATGGCAAATTGAAAACAGGTTTTCAGAATTTTTGCAAATGTATAAAAAATAAATACTTTATTTACATATGTATTCAAACCCTTTGCTATGAGACTTGAAATTGAGCTCAGGTGCATCCTGTTTCCATTGTTCATCCTTGAGATGTTTCTACAACTTGATTAGAGTCCACCTGTGGTAAATTCAATTGATTGGACATGATGTGGAAAGACACACACCTGTCTATATAAGGTCCACTGTTGACAGTGCATGTCAGAGCAAAAACCAAGCCATGAGGTTGAATAGATTGTCCGTAGGGGATGTTTTTCAGCGGCAGGGACTGGGAGACTAGCAGGATCGAGGGAAAGATGAACAAAGCAAAGTAAAAATAGATCCTTGATGAAAACCTGCTCCAGAGCGCTCTGGACCTCAGACTGGGGCGACAGTTCACCTTTCAACAGGACAACGACCCTAAGCACACAGCCAAGACAACACGGGAGTGGCTTTTGGACAAGACTCTGAATGTCCTTGAACCAGAGCCCGGACTTGAACCCAATCGAACATCTCTAGAGAGACCTGAAAATAGCTGTGCAGCGACACTCCCCATCCAACCTGACAGAGCTTGAGAGGATCTGCAGAGAAGAATGGGAGAAGCTTCCCAAATACAGGTGTGCCAAGCTTGTAGTGTCATACCCAAGAAGACTCGAGTCTGTAATCACTGCCAAATTTACCTCAAGAAAGTACTGAGTAAAGAGTCTGAATACTTATGTAAATACTTATGTTTTTATTTTTTTTATTTGCTAAAATGTCTAAAACCTGTTTTTGCTTTGTAATTATGGGGTATTGTGAGTAGTTTGATGAGATAGTTAAAAAAAATTAAAATAAGGCTGTAACGTAACAAAATTTGGAAAAAGTGAAAGGGTCTGAATGCTTTCCGAATGCACTGTATATCTACTGTTATATCATTCAATCTATCTATCAGTCTATTGTTATATTACTCTATCGTTCAATAGCGTATATCGCCCCATCTTCTATGGGATGTTGGCTATCAACAACAAGGCAACTCCTATGACTAATTGGGAATGGGACGCAAGCGTAGGATTGATCACCCTGTCGCTGGCCGCCTTTGGGGAGGGTGTATAGTGTGAAAGGCCGAAACACCCTAGGAACCAAAGGTACACTACTGACGATGCACTCCCCAAATTTCACCAGGCTCACTGTTCATGAACTCTTGGAAGTGCTTGCACAAGGGATAGTAACATCTCATCCTGTGTTCTTGGAATCTATCTATTGCATTTGTCTCACTGTCCATAGTGTCAATCTTTCTGTCTATCTAATGCAGTAGATGTCTTTTTGCAGGGATTGATCCCTCTATCCAAAAACAACAACCAAGGAATGGAAATAAAGCTAGGCCTTGGTTTAAAAAGTTCACGTTGTTTTCTCTCTACTTTTGACACAATGATAGACACAAATTATATGGTTCTTAGGATGTAATACAAGGTTCCAAATGAGAGTGTGACAGTTTTCCCTTTGATGTTGTCACACAAGGTACATATGTTCAACTTGTTTGTTGTATTATTTATTGGTTTTAGTTTGATAAAGTGCCGTCTTTCCTTTGGGATGTTGTTTGTTATGCTCACATAGACAGAGTCGATCTGTAGTCTTAGAAGTTTAGCTGACATGCTTTGCAGCACCCTTGCCCAAACACATGTTCGCTCTTTAAATATTTAAGGCCTTACAAGCAAGGAGGAACACCTTGTGCTTTGTGCTGTCTGTCTATCTTGTGTTGTTTGATGGTGTAAATTAATTGGTTGGATCACACATTCTCTTTGTAACCTGATTCAACGGGAGTGAAATTATAGTTCAAGATAATGTTACTGAAGTTCTGCTATGTGCTTAATTGTCTAAGCATTTATAAGTGTGGACATGTTTTGCTAAATCTCGTAAATCATATACATTGTTAGACAAGTATAATACGTAAGTTTGAAATTCATGGTGCAGACCAACTAGAATTTCCTTTTAAGTATGTATTTTGTTTGAGGAAGCTACAGAAAGGTCACAAAACTGGTATGGCTCGACATGTCATGTCCCCAGTAATGCCCTTTACTGTCATTTACTATTAATCTTTATGTAGTTTATTTTACTGGACATGTCTCTACATTTTATTTGTTTCAAGTTTATTTTAATATGTGCAATGAATACTTTGGAAATCTGACCTACCAGACAGCACAATAAACAGCAGGGAATATACAAAAATTCAAACAACAACAACCAGCAAATTTTGTTGTGTTGAATTTACGACGACATTTCACCATACATGTCCTCCCTTACAGAAAAAACATGTGCATTTCATAGGTAATCCTCTGCTCTTATTTGAAGTTAATGTTATAACATATGTGACTAGTTTCAGGAAAGTATTGTAAAGTACTGTCGCACGTCACTACTTCACAGGAGAGACATTTGAACGTAAACTTTTAACTTTTTTTAATCAAAATGCATTTTTTGGCATAACTGCCTTCTGGAACACGTGCCCTTTAACGTGCCTTAAAAACAAACTTGTATGGATATGTAAAAACGAATACAATTGTTACATTTTGAGCCTAGTTGGTTTAGCCATGGAAAAAGTCAGAAACCTTCCAGCTAGCCATGATTGGCTGAGATAATGAATGGGCTGGACATGCCCGAGAGATGAGTGCGGATTGGTCTGCCATGTAGAATGCTTCTGTATATAACATGAGCTGGTCAGTATGTGTAGGTAAAACTTTCTAACGCGTTTTTTTGAAAGATATCCGGTAGTAGAACCAAATATTTTTCAATTGCTGTTCTACACTCAGCAAAAAAAGAAACATCCTCTCACTGTCAACTGCGTTTATTTTCAGCAAACTTAACATGTGTAAATATTTGTATGAACATAACAAGAATCAACAACGGAGACATAAACTGAACAAGTTCCACAGACATGTGACTAACAAAAATGGAATAATGTGTCCCTGAACAAACGGAGGGTCAAAATCAAAAGTAACAGTCAGTATCTGGTGTGGCCACCAGCTGCATTAAGTACTGCAGTGCATCTCCTCCTCATGAACTGCACCAGATTTGCCAGTTCTTGCTGTGAGATGTTACCCCACTCATCAACCAAGGCACCTGCAAGTTCCCGGACATTTATGGGGGGAATGGCCCTAGCCCTCACCCTCCGATCCAACAGGTCCCAGACATGCTCAATGGGATTGAGATCCGGGCTCATCGCTGGCCATGGCAGAACACTGACATTCCTGTCTTGCAGGAAATCACGCACAGAACAAGCAGTATGGCTGGTGGCATTGTCATACTAGAGAGTCATGGCAGGATGAGCCTGCAGGAAGGGTACCACATGAGGGAGGAGGATTTCTTCCCTGTAACGCACAGCATTGAGATTGCCTGCAATGACAACAAGCTCAGTCTGATGATGCTGTGACACACTGCCCCAGACCATAACGGACCCTCCACCTCCAAATCGATCTTGCTCCAGAGTACAGGCCTCGGTGTAACGCTCATTCCTTCGATGATAAACACAAATCCGACTATCACCCTGGTGAGACAAAACCACGACTCATCAGAAAAGAGCACTTTTTGCCAGTCCTGTGGTCCAGTGACAGTGGGTTTGTGCCCATAGGCGACGTTGTTGCCGGTGATGTCTGGTGAGGACCTGCGTTACAACAGGCCTACAAGCCCTCAGTCCCACCTCTCTCAGCCTATTGTGGACAGTCTGAGCACTGATGGAGGGATTGTGCGTTCCTGGTGTAATTCGGGCAGTTGTAGTTGTCATCCTCTACCTGTCCCGCAGGTGTGAGGTTCGAATGTACCGATCCTGTGTAGGTGTTGTTACACGTGGTCTGCCACTGCGAGGACGATCAGCTGTCCGTCCTGTCTCCCTGTAGTGCTGTCTTAGGCATCTCACAGTACGGACATTGCAATATATTGCCCTGGCCACATCTGCAGTCCTCATGCCTTCTTGCAGTATGCCTAAGGCATGTTCACGCAGATTAGCAGGGACACTGGGCATCTTTCTTTTGGTGTTTTTCAGAGTCAGTAGAAAGGCCTCTTTAGTGTCCTAAGATTTCCGAACTGTGACCTTAATTGCCTACTGTCTGCAAGTTGTCTTAACAACCGTTCCACAGGTGCATGTTCATTAATTGTTTATGGTTCATTGAACAAGCATGGGAAACAGTTTAAACCCTTTACAATGAAGATCTGTGAAGTCATTTCCATTTTTATGAATTATCTTTGAAAGACAGGGTCCTGAAAAATAGACATTTCTTTTTTTGCAGAGTTTATCTGTGGTAGAGCTGCAAACGTTTTGCTCTCCACTTTCTGAAGGACCGAGTTTTGAAATCAGTGGAATGACCGGTAGATTTAAAGTATGACATCTAAGGAGATAGAGAAAATGTAGACATTTGATTGCAAATATGCAGAGGGAGTCAAAAAGAGAACAAACCGAATGCTGTTGTATATAACACGTCTCTGGATTACATCTTCAAACTAAGGGCAACTATGGCATTCGTGACATAGAGGGAGGTACATCCATGTATATGGGTAAGATAGTCTAGCTAGCTACATTTTCAGATATTATACGTTTCTAATTATGTCAGAAAGTCATTTTCATTTAAAGTTAAAGCGTACTGTTAGCTAGCTAATGTTAGCTGGCTGGCTCGCTAGTTAACTTTACATGTATGATCTGTGTAGTAATATTATTTGTATTTCAGAGCCATTTGCATTGCTAGTTATATCCTAATGTTAGCTAGCTAACATTGAACCTGGTTGGTTAGCTACATGCAGATTCATGTAGGGTGGTAACGTTATGAGTTGTCATTATGGTTCATTGTTTAGCTAGCTACATGTCTAAACAAAGGACTCCACTATGCAAGTAACCATTTCACTACACCTTCTGTGTCCTGTGCATGTGACAAATAAACTTTGATTGTATTTGATATAGTATGTGTTTACCAGAGAAGGTAATCTGAAGAACATGCCCTGCACTAAAGTCAGACTAGGATATGACTTTAGGCCAACGAGAAAGTATACAAGTTTGAAAATTATCCGGTAGAATACCCTGCTTTTATTTCGTCACTCTCACAACCCTAAGTTATTTTCTGTAATTGGCTCACCATTACCTTGTAAATAATGATCTTGCTGGGAATTTATTTTCCTATAATAATGAAGACAAATGAGCTAAAGTGAAGACGTTCTCAGCTACATGATATGGTCATTATTTGAACTGGCTAGCCAGTGAACTGGTAATTATTTCACCACTATGGCCTATTTATTGCCTTAACTCCCTAATCTTACTACATTTGCACACACTGTATATAGATTTTTCTATTGTGTTATTGACTGTACGTTTGTTTATCCCATGTGTAACTCTGTGTTGTTTGTGTTGCACTGCTTTGCTTTATCTTGGCCAGGTCGCAGTTGTAAATGAGAACTTGTTCTCAACTGGCCGACTTGGTTAAATAAAGGTGAAATATATATATATATATATATTTTTTTAAACGGATGCGTTTATTGGTGTTAATACCCCACAATAGAATGTTCCTGACGTCACTGCGACAACTGTCGATAGAAAAATTATAAACCAGCATTTAGTCTTGAAATCTTTGGTTGTTTAGTACATGGCCTCACATGTGAATGCTAAAAGAGATGGGTGGGGCTAAGGCTTAAGAGGGTGTGAACGATGCTGAATGGGTGTAGACACGGAAGAGCTCTCCAGCAGGTGTACCAAAATATTCAAGGTCCCTTTTCTCAAAAGTGAGGTTAAAAGTTGATAAACTTTCAAAGCAGAATTACTTTCCCATTGATCTTCAACTGTAGTGTATGATATACTATTTTCTAGCCCTTAGTCTCTACTTTTATCCAATGTAAAAAACACAATTTCAAATTTTGCTACATGAGACCAAATCGAGCCGGTCAGTCACATATGACAACATGTAAAAGCAACATGAAACGACACGTGAAAACATTTGAGCACATGTGAAAACATGTTCTGTGCTTAGTTCTATTCCATTGATGTTTTCCTAAAAATCTCCCTAGTCCTTGCCGATGACAAGCATACACTTACTTAACATGATGCTTGAAAATATGTAAAGTGGTATTCAGTGGTGTCATTAAGCTTCATTAATTAGTACCCACAAAACACCAGTATCAACGTCAACAGTGAAGAGGCGACTCCGGGATGCTGGCCTTCTAGGCAGAGTTGCAAAGAAAAAAACACATCTCAGACTGGCCAATAAAAAAGAAAAGATTAAGATGTGCAAAAGAACACAGACACTGGACAGAGGAACGCTGCCTAGAAGGCCAGCATCCCGGAGTCGCCACTTCACTGTTGACGTTGAGACTGGTGTTTTGCGGGTACTAATTAATGAAGCTGCCAGTTGAGGACTTGTGAGGCGTCTGTTTCTCAAACTAGACACTCTAATGTACTTGTCCTCTTGAACAGTTGTGCACCGGGGCCTCTCACTCCTCTTTTATTCTGGTTAGAGCCAGTTTGCGCTGTTCTGTGAAATGAGTAGTACACAGCGTTGTACCAGATCTTCAGTTTCTTGGCAATTTCTCACATGGAATAGCCTTAATTTCACAGACAAGAATAGACTGATGAGTTTCAGAAGAAAGGTCTTTGTTTCTGGCCATTTTGAGCCTGAAATCAAACCCACAAATGCTGATGCTCCAGATACTCAAATAGTCTAAAGAAGGCCGGTTTTATTGCTTCTTTAATCAGAACAACAGTTTTCAGCTGTACTAACATAATTGCAAAAGGGTTTTCTTATGATCAATTAACCTTTTTAAAGGACAACCTTGGATTAGCTGACACAATGTGCCATTGGGCTGGAGTGATGGTTGCTGATAATGGGCCTCTGTACGCCTATAAATATTCCATAAAAAATCTGCCGTTTCCAGCTCAATGGTCATTTACAACATTAACATTATCTACACTGTATTTCTGATCAATTTGATGTTATATGAATGGTAAAATGTTTTGCTTTTTTTTCCATAAACAAAGACATTTCTAAGTGACCGCAAAGTTTTGAACGGTAGTGTATATTGTAACCACAGAGTACATAAATTAAGTAAAGTATGATGAGAGAGAAAGGGGGAGAATGGGTTGATGAGTTGATGAGTGAGGGGAAGCAAACGATGCATTATTATGTAATCACCGATTGTGAATGAAGAACATGGCGGGCCATTCTATTGTATTGATATATTCTAATTATGATGTCAAAATGGTATGTACCCAAAATGGTGTGTACCCTATATCAGTCCACCAAATCAGTCTACTCTGGCCTACTTGGAGGACACAGTGAGAGTGTCCATAATTTACAATGGCAAGAAGACCAAGACTTATGGATGCACACAAGACGCAACAAGATCTGAATGAAAATGACTCAGATGGTGGGGAAGAAATGAATCATGACATCTCTGATGTTTATTCTTCTGATTCTGAGCCTCAGCCGGAACCTACACCTCCGAGGCCACGGTCATTGGCGAACAAGTAGCTTGCAAATAAAACAAGTCTGGCCGGCACCATGAACAAAGTGAGATGGGAGCTCCCTCCGCGCAATATAAGGCACCTGCACAGCCATTGTATTGACGAATGACAAGACAAAAAACGGATACTATTACGCACTGCAAGCAAACAAAGTTTTGTCAAAGTGAAGCTCATAAAGTGTATGAGCATCTACAATGATTCAGACTGGACACACTCCACCCTCCCTCCTCATCATGCCTTACTCCTGCCTCAGAGGGGTGATTATGAGGGGCCACAATGTATAGGATGGAATCCTTTTAAATCCTGAGAAATCTAATTTTCTTGATCATTTCTACATGATAGTATGTAAACGACAGAGGGCTAATCCTGCTTGCTATATTTCTATGTTCCTATCTTTCCTTGTCTCTTTCTACCCCTTTCTTTTGCTCTTTATAGTGCATTCGGGAAGTACTGAGACCCCTTCTCTTTTTCCACATTTTGTTACGTAACAGCCTTATTCTAAAATTGATTAAATAAATACAAATCCTCATCAATCTACACACCATACCCCAAAATGACAAAGGAAAAATAGGTAGTTTTAGAACTCTTTGCACATTTAATTAAAATGAAAAAAAACAGAAATACTTTAATTACATAAGTATTCAGACCCTTTGCTATAAGACTTGAAATTGAGCTCAGGTGCATCCTGTTTCCATTGATCATCCTTGAGATGTTTCTACAACTTGAATAGAGTCCACATGTGGTAAATTCAATTGATTAGACTTCATTTGGAAAGGCATTCACCTGTCAATATAAGGTCCCACAGTTGATAGTGCATGTCAGAGCAAAGGCCAAGCCATGAGGTCGAAGAAATTGTCCATAGAGCTCTGAGAAAGGATTGTGTCGAGGCACCTATCTGGGGAAGGGTACCAAAACATTTATGCAGCATAGAAGGTCCACAAGAACACAGTGGCCTCCATCATTCTTAAATGGAAAAAGATTGGAACCACCAAGACTCTTCCTAGAGCTGGCCACACGACCAAACTGAGCAATCGGGGAAGAAGGGCCTTGGTCAGGGAGCTGACCAAGAACCCGATGGTCACTCTGACAGAGCTCCAGAGTTCCTCTGTGGAGATGGGAAAACCTTCCAGAAGGACAACCATCTCTGCAGCACTCCACCAATCAGGCCTTTATGGTAGAGTGGCCAGACGGGAAAGCCACTCCTCAGTAAAAGGCACATGACAGCCCGCTTGGAGTTTGCCAAAAGGCACCTAAAGGACTCTCGGACCATGAGAAACAAGATTCTCTTGTCTGATGAAACCAAGACTGAACTCTCACATCTGGAGGAAATCGGGAGGAAATCATCATGCTCTGGGGATCTTTTTCAGAGTCAGGGACTGGGAGACTGGTTCGGATCGAGGGATAGATGAACGGAGCAAAGTACAGAGAGATCCTTGATGAAAACCTGTTCCAGAGTGCTCAGGACCTCAGACTGGGGTGAAGGTTCACCTTCCAACAGGACAACGACCCTAAGCACACAGCCAGGATAATGCAGAAGTGGCTTTGGGACAAGTCTCTGAATGTTATTGAGCGGCCCAGCCAAAGCCCTGACTTGAAACCGATCTAACATCTCTGGATAGACCTCAAAATAGCTGTGCATTGACCCTCCCATCCAACCTGACAGAGCTTGAGAGGATCTGCAGAGAAGAATGTGTGAAACCCCCCAAATACATATGTGCCTAGCTTGTAGCATCATCGCTGCCAAAGGTGCTTTAAGAAAGTACTGAGTAAAGGTTCTGAATACTTATGTAAATGTCCTATTTCAGTTTATTTTATTTTATACATTTGCAAAATATTCTAAAAACCTGTTTTTGCTTTGTCATTATTGGGTATTGTGTGTAGATTGATGAGGGGTAAAAAACGATTTATTCAATTTTAGATTAAGGCTTTAACGTAACAAAATATGGAAAAAATCAAGGGGTCTGTATACTTTCCGAATGCAGTGTATTTGGGAAACTTTTATAACGACTGCTGATATTTGGGTCGTTCCACGAAATGAGTGCTGATATTTTTTGTAGACATTTTAAAAGCCTGTTATATTTAATGAAGTGTCCTTTAAATTAACACTCAGTGGTATAAAATAACCCCATTATTAGTATTAATAACCTGAGTTGAACCAAAACCATGCCCATCATATCATATTTCCCAGCATGCGCTATTGCTGGTTGATTTTTAGAATTGTTTGTTTCAATATCTATGTTTTTGCATGTACATTGATTGATTCATTAATCGTTTGCTACTCAAATGTAAATAACATACAATTTTTGCAAACTATTCCAATCTATTACTTGGACATTTTGCTCATGTTACTGAAATGGTTGTGCCAGTTAACATGGTTAAGGTAGTCTCATAGTCTTCCTAACACTGGTAGTCATTCTTAATGCAGGTTGAGGATGAGTAAATGTTGGCTAACCCCACTCATAATATAATGACAACATGTAACAGTCCTGACCTATTTATGTTAGTTTTTATGTGTTTATGGTCAGGGCATGTGTTTTGGGTGGGCAGTCTATGTTATCTGTTTCTATGTTGGTTTCGGTTTGCCTGGTATGGCTCTTGATTAGAGGCAGGTGGTTTGCATTTTCCTCTAATCAAGAGTCATATTTAGGTAGGGCATTCTCACTGTTTGTTTGTGGGTGATTGTCTCCTGTGATGTTTTCGTGTTGTCGATGTATATTCACAAACGGGACTGTTTGGCTGTTCGTGTGTTTCGATGTAACGTTCCTGTCCGTGAGTTTACGTTTGTGATGTGAGTTTATGTTCAGGTTCTGTTTTACGTCGTTTTGTTATTTTGTAGTTTTGAAAGTGTTTTGTTTTGTTTTCGTGTTGCCATCTGCATCGTTGTAATTTATAATAAAGATGGCATATTTCCCAGACTCCGCATTTTGGTCAGAAGATCCTTCTCTCCTCACCTCATCTGAGGATGAGGAAAGCGACAGCTATGACAGAATTACCCACCATAGGACCAAGCGGCATGGAAGGCGGCAACAGGACCTACCCATAAAGGATTTCTGGACATGGGAGGAGATACTGGATGGTAAGGGGCCTTGGGATCAACCTGGAGAATATTGCCTCTCTCGTGAAGAGCTGGAGGCAGCGAAAGCCGAGAGGAGGCGATATGAGGAGGCAGCACGGAGACAAGGCTGGAGACCCGTGAGTACAACCCAAAAATTTCTTGGGGGGGGCCTTAAAGGGAGTGTGGCGAAGTCAGGTAGGAAACCTGCGCCTACTCCCTGTACTTACCGTGGAGAGCGAGAGTACGGGCAGACACCGTGTTACGCAGTAGAGCGCACGGTGTCTCCTGTACGCGTGCATAGCCCGGTTCGGTACATTGCAGCTCCACGTATCGGCCGGGCTAGACTGAGCGTTGAGCCATATGTCATGAAGCCGGCCCAACGCATCTGGTCACCAGTGCGTCTCCTCGGGCCGGCGTACATGGCACCAGCCTTACGCATGGTGTCCCCGGTTCGCCTACATAGGCCGGTGCGGGTTATTCCACCTCCCCGCACTGGTCAGGCGACGGGGAGCAGAGAACCAGGTAAGGTTGGGCAGGCTCGGCGTTCAAGGGAGCCAGTACGCCTGCACGGTCCGGTATTTCCGGCGCCACCTCCCCGCCCCAACCCAGTACCACCAGTGCCTCCTCCACGCACTAGCTATATGGTGCGTGTCTCCAGCCCTTTACCACCAGTGTCTAAACCACGCACCAAGCCTCCTGTGTGTCCCCAGAGTCCTGTGCGTCCTGTTGCTGCTCCCCGCACTAGCCCTGAGATGCGTGTCCCCAGCCCGGTGCCACCAGTCCCGGCACCACGCACCAGGCCTACAGTGCGCCTCAGCCGGCAGGAATCTGCCGTCTGCACAGCATTGACTGAACTGCTCGTCTCCCCAGCGCCATCTGAGCCATCCGTCTCCCCAGCGCCATCTGAGCCATCCGTCTCCCCAGCGCCATCTGAGCCATCCGTCTGCAATGAGCCTGCAAAGCCGCCCGTCTGCCATGAGCCTGCAAAGCCGCCCGTCTGCCATGAGCCCACTGAGCCGTCCGCCAGACAGGAGCCGCTAGAGCCGCCAGCCAGACAGGAGCCGCTAGAGCCGTCCGTCAGACAGGATCTGCCAGAGCCGCCAACCAGACAGGATCTGCCAGAGCTGCCAACCAGACAGGATCTGCCAGAGCCGCCAACCAGACAGGAGCAGCCAGATCAGTCAGCCTGCCATGAGCGTCGAGAGCCGTCAGCCTGCCATGAGCGTAGAGAGCCGTCAGTCTGCCATGAGCGTCGAGAGCCGTCAGCCTGCCATGAGCGTCGAGAGCCGTCAGCCTGCATGGACCTGCCAGAGCCGTCCAAACAGGACCTGCCAGAGTCCTTCAGCCGGGATCTGCCCATTGTCCCGGTGTTGCCCCTTGTCCCGGTGTTGCCCCTTGTCCCGGTGTTGCCCCTTGTCCCGGTGTTGCCCCTTGTCCCGGTGCTGCCCCTTGTCCCGGTG
This sequence comes from Salvelinus fontinalis, assembly GCF_029448725.1. Classification (NCBI taxonomy): domain Eukaryota; kingdom Metazoa; phylum Chordata; class Actinopteri; order Salmoniformes; family Salmonidae; genus Salvelinus; species Salvelinus fontinalis. The sequence continues at coordinate 29,776,765 of NC_074669.1, forward strand.
CTGCCCCTTGTCCCGGTGCTGCCCCTTGTCCCGGTGCTGCCCCTTGTCCCGGTGCTGCCCCTTGTCCCGGTGCTGCCCCTTATTCCAGTGATGGTCCTTATCCTGGTGCTGCCCCTTGTTCTGGTGCTGCCCCTTGTCCCGGTGCTAGCTGTTTATTTAGGGGAAGGTAGTGTTAGGGTGGTCAGTAGAAGGGGTAGAAAGAAGAGGGGAGTGACTATGGTGGTGCGGGGACAGCGTCCTGAACCGGAACCACCACCGTGGTCAACTGCCCACCCGGACCCTCCCCTGGACTTTGTGCTGGTGCGCCCGGCGTTCGCACCTTGGGGGGGGGGGGGTACTGTAACAGTCCTGACCTATTTATGTTAGTTTTTATGTGTTTATGGTCAGGGCATGTGTTTTGGGTGGGCAGTCTATGTTATCTGTTTCTATGTTGGTTTCGGTTTGCCTGGTATGGCTCTTGATTAGAGGCAGGTGGTTTGCATTTTCCTCTAATCAAGAGTCATATTTAGGTAGGGCATTCTCACTGTTTGTTTGTGGGTGATTGTCTCCTGTGATGTTTTCGTGTTGTCGATGTATATTCACAAACGGGACTGTTTGGCTGTTCGTGTGTTTCGATGTAACGTTCCTGTCCGTGAGTTTACGTTTGTGATGTGAGTTTATGTTCAGGTTCTGTTTTACGTCGTTTTGTTATTTTGTAGTTTTGAAAGTGTTTTGTTTTGTTTTCGTGTTGCCATCTGCATCGTTGTAATTTATAATAAAGATGGCATATTTCCCAGACTCCGCATTTTGGTCAGAAGATCCTTCTCTCCTCACCTCATCTGAGGATGAGGAAAGCGACAGCTATTACACAACATTTTCACAAGGATGTCTCTGTCACCTGCAAACACAGTAATGGGTGCTACTGTTAACTAAAACATTTACTTGAAAAGGACCCTGGGAAATATGCAAATAAGGCTTAAAACCCTACAGCAGGGCTATTCAATTCCAGTCCTGAAGAACCATCCCACTTATGATTCTTCAGAGACCATAAAATGGTTCCCCGATGGCATCGCTCTCAATAACCTTATTTGCTTCCAACTTGCACCTTTATTTTCAATCTGTCCTTCAACACATTCTAATGAAACAGTGTACATGTATTGACATGTTTTTAATTAGCTGTCTGTCATAAATGGTGGGCAAGAGTTTGTTTGGAGACTATCTATCGATCCATTGCTAAACACTTGACTTTTAATCAGTCCATTTTTATTTAACACCATGCCGTTTAGCATTTTAGATACAGTAGATCATGTTAGAATCTGATATGAGATCAGAGTGGTGATTATATTGATGTTGAGGTAGATGACAATGTGATGCAACACATTTGACAGGGTATTCATGTATATTCATTTTCTTATAAGCCCTCATTACCGGAGCGCCAAGTCTAGGTCCAAGAGACATCTAAACAGCTTCTACCCCAAAGCCATAAGACTCCTGAACATCTAATCAAATGGCTCCCCAGACTGTTTGCATTGCCCCCCCTTTTACACCGCTGCTACTCTCTGTTGTTATAATCTATGCATAGTCACTTTAATAACTCTACCTACATGTGCATATTACCTCGACTAACCGGTGCCCCCGCACACTGACTCTGTACCGGTACCCCCCTGTATATAGTCTCGCTATTGTTATTTTACTACTGCTCTTTAATTACTTGTTACTTTTATTTCTTATTCTTATTCATATTTTTTTTTCAACTGCTGCTCGTGAGTAAGCATTTCACTGTAAGGTATACTACACCTGTCGTATTCGGCGCATGTGACTAATAACATTTGATTTGATTATATAAATATGTAATACAGCTTATATCTGCCACTGTGTATTGTACATTTTTATTGTGGTAATTTTAGTAGTCGTAGAATCATAACTGCAGTCATTACAATTTTAACCGTTTTGTTTTTTAGTATAGCACTAAATTGCCGATTCTGTTTATGCAAGCCCATTTTCAAATGTGTAGGACACACACACACACACACACACACACACACACGCGCACACACACGCACGGGCCTCCACAGCACATCACAAACACACAGCTGAAGCCCAGGTGGATTGGGGAACAAGCTGTTTTCACCAGCATCCTTCCCCTCCTCCTCCCCTCCCTCCCCCTCCCCCAGTCAGCAGAGCTGTCAGACAGGCAGCGCTTATAACGAAGGATAAAATATTTTATTCAGATTTATTAATTTGAAAATAAAGCATGCCTGTCGACAGAGGGACAGCTCTTCTCAATCTGTCATCGTGGAGCCACTCGGCACTGACACCGGGATTCATTTGTCTTGTCGGCTCTGACAGTCGGATTCTCCCGGCGGTCCGAGGAGAGGGATCGCCCAGGGATTGTGTGAGCCGGATAAAACACATTCCGACAAGGAACAGCCTCTTCATTAATGCAAATGAGACCAGAAAAATGCTGGCTACTCCAGCTCCTGCAACAGTTACTTGGCTGCACACTCCTGGATCCGTCTCTGTTATTTTGGGTGGGTATGGAGAGTGTCTCTGGGTATGTAAGGGCCTAGAGCTGTGACACTCAAACACTCTGCAGCTGTGACACTCAAACACAGAAATGGACATCAGGACAAACTTCTGGATCTCTTACTTCACTTTTAATAGTCCTTTCCAGGTAGGCTAGTGTTGTTTGCTTACTTAGGAAAATAGGACACGAAAAACCTTTGTTCTTTCGTGAGATTTAAAAAAATGAATATTAGAAAAAAGCTCACAGAGACATGTCAACTCCACAATATAACACCTAAGAGTATGCACACATTTTCTCATGTCTCCCCATTCTCCCTAACTGGATACAGACCCATTTCAATTGACGGGTTCCTCTTGATCCTTGTTTACACTGTGATTGAATATCATATATTGTGTAACATGTCAAGGGTTTTCATGTTGCTGTGACTGTGTCTCCATTTTAAAAAAGGGCAGGGGACTCAGAGGCTGTGGTTGCGTGGTGCCTCGCTGTAAAGGGCTGGATGAGCAGAGAGCAGGACGAGTTGTATTTTATTTTGCCGAGAGTCCTTTGACATTTATCTCTCTCCACCTGCTCTGTGACGCTGATTCCAAGTGACAGGCTCTCCTTTCTCCCCCTCTCTGTCTTTCTCTCCTTCCTCTCTGTCTCTCTGTCCTGCTGTCTCTCTTCCTCTCTGTTTCTCTCAATCCATCCTCTCTCTCGCCCTCTCTTACTGTCTTTCTCTCTATCATCTCTGTCTTTCATTCTCTCGCTCTCTTTTTCTCTCCATCCTCTGCTTGTCCTCCCTGTCTTCAGTATCTCTCATTGCCCCTCTTCCGCATCACTTGTTCTCTACCCCCCGCCCCCCATGGCTCAGGTAGTTTGTACTTCTCAACCCCCTCATGCCCCCTCCACTCCAACTAGCCACTCAAATCACAATAACATAAATATAACCCAGTGGGGATGTGGGAGGATAGTTAAAAATAAATAGCTGTCAATCAAATATCATGTGACAGGAGAAAGAGAAAGTTTGCATCCCGAACGGCATTCTATTCCCTATATAGTGCACTACTTTGGGTCAAAAGTAGTGCACTTTATAGGGAATAGGGTGACATTTAGGACACAACCTCAGAGAAAGTTGGGGATGGTCATGGCGAAGACATGCGTGATGGGATTGCTTGCTCCTCTCCATTCCTAAGGTTTAAAGTGGGATAGCTTTTCCAATCCTTCAATTATCTAAATGGAGGAGATGGAGATAGAGCAGGCCTTGCCACTGTAGCTATCCTATAATGCTCAGATTGGTTAATTGGTTATCTGCTGAAACAAGGCCTGAGTCCCAAATGGCACCTTATTCCCTATATAGTGCACTACTTTTGACCAGAGAGCTTGGTCGAAAGTAGTGCACTACATATGGAATAGGGTGTCATTTGGGGCACAATCAAGGTAGCAGCAGTATTTCACTCAAAGGCCTCTCCTTGTCAATAACACAGACAGGAGGAGAGTGCAGGGGGCCTCTCAACACAATCTCTCTGTATCTCTGGGTGACCTGTATGTACAGTTGGTATCATAAGTATTCACCACAATCTGATTTATTTTTACCTGTTGTTGCATTAAAAAGTGGGATTGAAATAGATTTAAAGGTTTTTGTTTTTTTGTCATTGATCTACACAAGATACTCCATAATGTCAGAGTGAAAATAAAATTATACACATTTTTACACACTAATACAAATGCAATAACTCAAATATAGTTTTTGCATAAGTATTCAACCATTTTGTTTAGGCAAGGAGTAAAATGTGGCTTAACAAATCACATAATAAGTTAGATGTAAAAGGGGTGACAATAATAGGGTTTGACATGATTTTTTAATAACTACCTCTTCCTTTGTCCCCCATACATACAACATCTGTAAGGTCCCTAAAGACCAGGGAGCTTTTTTGAAAGCCTAATAAAGAAAAGCAGTGTGTCATGCCCTGACCTTAGAGAGCCTTTTTTATGTCTCTGTTTGGTTTGGTCAGGGTGTGATTTAGGTGGGCATTCTATGTCCTTTACTTCTATGATTTTGTGTTTCTATGTTTTGGCCGGGTATGGTTCTCAATCAGGGACAGCTGCCTTTGTTGTCTCTGATTGGGAACCATACTTAGGTATCCCTTTTTCCCTCCTTTCGGGGTGGGTAGTTGTCTTTGTTTGTGGCACTATAGCCCTTAAGCTTCACGGTCGTTTTTGTATTGTTTTTGTTGGTGTCATACCAAAATAAAAGGAATATGTACGCTGACCACGCTGCACCTTGGTCCGCTTCTTACGACGGCCGTGACACAGTGATTGGTAGTTGGGTTACAATAACAAATCAGACATTGAATATCTCTTTAAGCACGGTCACGTTAATTATGCTGCGGATTATGTATAAATTGAGGTTTTACGGTAATCAAAATCATGGACAATATCATGTCTGCTGGGGTTATTTTTTCTACAATGATTCACAGTGGGTATGTACAGTGGGTATCATAAGTGTTCACCCCCTTGGATTTCTTCACATTTTATTGTTACAAAGTGTGATTAAAAGTTATGTAATTGTAATTTTATGTCGACGATCTACACACAAAATATTCCAATGTCAAAGTGGAATACACTAATATATCTTGATTAGATAATTATTCACCCCCTGAGTCAAAACACCTTTGGAAGCTATTACAGACGTTAGTCTTCTTGGGTCTCTACGAGCTTTGCACACCTGAATTGTGCAATATTTGCATATTATTATTTGCAAAATTATTCAAGGTCTCTGAAAATGTGAAGTTATCATAGCTAGACAGCAATGTTCAAGTCTTGCCAAAGAAATTCAAGCAGATTTAAGTCAAAACTGTAACTTGGGTACTCAGGAACATTCACTATGTACTTGGTAAGCAACTCCAGTGTATATTTGGCTTTGTAGGTTATTGTCCTGCTGAAAGGTGAATTCCTCTCCCAGTTTCTGATGTAAAGCAGACTGAATCAGGTTTTCCTCTAGGATTTTGGCTGTGCTTAGCTCCATCCCATTTCTTTTTATCCTAAAAACTTCTCAGTCTTTGCCAATGTCAATCATACCCATACCATGATGCATCCACCACCATGCTTTAAAATGAGGCAGTTACTCAGTGATGTGATGTGTTGGATTTGCCCCAGTTATTAGGCTTTGTAGGTGTATTTCTTTGCTGTCTTTTTTTGCAGTATTACTTTAATGCCTTGTTGCATACAGATGCATGTTTTGGAATTTTTTTATTCTGTATATTTGTATTCTTGTTTTTACTATGTAATTTATTGTGTAATCACCACAATTTTTTCGATCCATCCTCAGTTTTCTCCATCACAGCCCTTGAATTTTAAATCACCAATGGCCTTATGGTGACATCCTTGAGCAGTTTCATTTCTTTCCCGCAGCTCCGTTCAGAAGGACGACTGTATCTTTGATGTGTCTGGGTGTCCCGCAAGATGATCAGGGTGAACGCGAAGGAGATCTACTCCACCGTGAGTGACAGTGGGGCCTCTGTAACGGCAGCCTTCCTCCTCTTCGTCTGAAGAGGAGGTGTAGCAGGGATCGGACCAAGACGCAGCGTAGTTCGTGTTCAACATGTTTAATAAAAGATGATAAACGTGAACACTACACAAATACAAAATAACAAACGTGGCAAAACCGAAACAGTCCTATCTGGTGCAGAGAACACAAAGACAGAAGACAACCACCCACAAACCCCAACACAAAACAAGCTACCTAAATATGGTTCCCAATCAGAGACAAGGACTAACACCTGCCTCTGATTGAGAACCATATCAGGCCATACATGGAAACAGACAAACTAGACACACAACATAGAATGCCCACCCAGCTCACGTCCTGACCAACACTAAAACAAAGAAAACACAAAAGAACTATGGTCAGAACATGACAGCCTCTGACTTTGCTGCTAGCGCAGGCTGGCTTGACAAATTCCTCGAGCGCAATGGGTTTTCAGTATGATGGCACACTACTGTTAGAAATAGACACTGGCTCAAATTGAAGCCTGTTTCTAATAAGCGCCAGTTGTGTTCAGTGATCGAAGCAAATAAACGGCAGGCTACTAATTGAAGTTTTATGGTGTGTCGACATTTTGTTCAGATACCTTTTTCAATACAGCGGCCGTATGAACATCCTGTGCATACAGTACACCTAGGTTACATGCCAATGTCCAAAAATGTATCAACGTGCAAATGATTAAAACACGTGAAATGAAACATTTTCCAACAGGGTGTGTTTCACTCTGTGTTCATTGTGATTTGAACGTAGCTACCTTGAAGAGTCATCTTAATTGCAAAGGCTTCAACACTTGACCCTCCCCATCAGTTCACTAACCTGACAATAAAATAAGTTCTCATGCTTCCAAAACGGCATCCAGTCTGCCCATTCAAAAACCATCTAATTCCCTCCTCCTCCTTACACATTCCCCTATTGAGCAAATGACTCCACCGGCCACTTACTTCATCAATTGCCTTCATAATTTTAAAAGCCTTTTTTATGTTGTTGTTTTTCCTCTCGTATAGTAAATGGTGCCATAATTTAACATTTTTAACGCATGTTAATGTGTTGTTTAACCTTCTAGCAACAATCAGGCGTCTCTAAAAGGTTAACCTTGAACGTGAGCCAGTGCAGGCAGCGGTACAATAATGCGTCAATCTTTGAAAAACATCTCTGTCTAATGGATTGGTGGTTGATTGCCCGGCCCCATCTCGAGGTAGATGCCGTATATATTGGATAGGCATTAAAACCAGCATTTCTCAATTTTCTCCCTGCCACCCCTCAGGGTCAATGGATCGCTGGGGAGAAGAAAGGCTGAGTCAGCTGTACTGTTCTGTTGCCTCTGAATTTATCTCCGGGTTAGATTAGAGCTTCATTTAAGGCTCCACCACTCTACTACCACCACAGGCGGGAAATTAACATTTTTTTTTTTAACTAAGAGACATTTTGCAAAGTTTGGGATGCATGCAAGCAGCGTTAATATGTGCGTCAAATGGAGCTCAAGTCGACATATTATTTCATTAAAGGTCTTTCTACAGGGAAAGGGGGATACCTAGTCAGTTGTACAACTGAATGCATTCAACTGAAATGTGTCTTCCGCATTTAACCCAACCCCTTTGTGATATAGATTACGTTCTATTGCTTAAGTCAACAACAAAAAATAGTAGCTACCATACAAAAAAAGATATCCTTTGAGTCTATCAGCAACATGAATGCTATGTGTTGCTGGAAGCTACAGAATGTGAATGGACGCTATGTCACACATACTTTGTGCAAAGCCTTCTCTGCAACTGGGGAAACACTATCAACACTGCAAATAAACAACGTCATGATGTATGTGACTGGCAGCTTGTACAGACACCCTCAGACTTCAATGGCTAAACGAAAGAAAGTAAAGGCTCTCCTAAAGGCTCTATAACTGGTTTCTAATGGTACATAACAACACATACAGTATCTGACAGAGAATGTCTCTCAATGGTTAAGCTATTAGAAGTCACAATGATGACCCATTTCAGCTACGTTAACAAGCTTTAACCACCAAGCCACAGCATCAATCGTCCATCCCCAGGTTTCCTGGTGTGTTCCACAGCTCGTTCACTCATACAGTTGTCTGTCTTCATCCTAGACTATTTACTGAGACCCAAATGGCACCATAAAGTGCACTTTATATGGAATAGGGTGCCATTTGGGACACAGGTTGTGTGTAGCAGGGGCCTCTAAGCTGTGAAAGGTACATGTGAGATGCCTGTGATACACTACTGTGACAGTGGTTGAGCTGGTTGAGAAATGGGGCCTGTCGTGTTCTGGAGCCCCTGTCCAAATACAGTTCCCTTTTGTTCCATGATGTATCGATCCTTTCAGACCTCCCTTCCCCAATGTACTCCACACTCTGGTTCTCTCTCTCTCTCTCATACTCTCACTCTGCTCCAATACCAGCTTCTGTCGTGTCTCCCATTTTAGACCTCCCTTATATACTCCTCTCGTTCTCGCTCATTCTCTCTCTTGTTCTCTCACTCCGTGCCAACCCGTTTTTAAATTCCTCCTTCATTTTCATTCACAGTTCACACCTCAGCAGCCTTCCCCACAAAACAGACCCCACGTGGCTTAACTTCCTCAACGGGAGATCCCCTGCTTCCTTTGTTTTTCTGCTCCACTATGTGACCGATGGGCTGTATGTCCCAAGACTCCTGGCAGTATGGTTGTGGAATGGTGGGTCTTTTTGCTTTTATCAAAAGCAATTAATGCACAGAAACTATTACATAACAGAAAGGTGAATCTAGTTGTCCTGATCACTCATAGGCTACAGTTTTTATATTTGTTTTGTGTGATGTCCAATATTAGTCTCTGGTGACAGACTGTTAGATTTGTTTCTGGGTTCCAGTATTTGTCCGATATCTATAGTTCTATCTTGAACATACAGTAGTTTCAGTACCTGCAGGGATATAGATCTGTCTCCCCGATACTGACTGTAGATGACACTGTTCCTATTTCTTGTTATCATTGATGGATGAATTACTCCATTATTTGCTCATCGATTGATAGGCTCAGCCCCATCCCTGTCTTGTAAAAGAATGTACCATGTGCCAATGTATATATATCTGTTACTGCCTCAGGGGAGGGTTAGGGGAGGGCAGACATCAATGTGTTCACCTCGTCATCTATTGTTTTGAGGAAGAAGGACAGTATGTTATGTTTTTCTGTAGTCAACTCCAGACAAGAAAAGTCAAACGTCAGAAAGATGAAGAAGATGACTTTGAGAGTCAGCCGTCCGTCGTCTTAGTTAACTTAGAAGCAGTGAATAGATGAGGCCTCATTCTCACACTGTGTCACACGGACTCTCTCTCTCCTATCCCATGTCAATAGAAGGACCGATCAGTCTGAAGAATTGCAAAGTGACTGTTCTGCAGTGCTGTCTGATAAAATGTTCTTCCATACTTTGGGTGAGATCTCAATCCTTGTATTTCCTTTTTCACCTTACAATATCCTACATGGCATGCCAAAATAATCAAAGACAAACATGAATATGCAGGGAAGGGAAGTCCTAAAGCCTTTCGGAGTGAGACAGAGAGATGTATCTACATAACCTCATCACATGAGTTGACCTGAAGCCAAGAGTAGAGGGGAAAGAGCAGCACTGTGTCTCAGCTACTATGCACTAGGCCAGGGTTTCCCAACTGCCGGTCCGTGGGTGGTTTTATTTGCCCCACGCATAATAGAGAGACAAATGATCATATACAAATGTAAGCAAGGTTTAAAATGATTATGTTTTAGTCAAATATTATTATTACGATCAATTTGTAATTATGTTCTAGCCCCTCGACCATCTGCTCCAGAATCTAGTTGATGAGCCCTGCACTAGGCACTAGCTTGGGGACCTACACTACACTAGCTTGGGGAACTACACTACACTAGCTAGGGGAACTACACTACACTAGCTAGGGGAACTAGGGCAGCAGGTAGCCTAGTGTTTAGGGCATTGGGATAGTAATCGAAAGGTTGCTGGTTCGAATGCCCAAGCTGACAAAGTGAAAAATCTGTCGATGTTCTCTTGAGCAACCCTAATTTGTTCCAGGAGCACTTTACTACTATGGCTGACCCTGTTAAAAAAACACATTTCACTGCACCTATACGTTATATGTGACAATAAAATGATTGAACTTACACTGCAGCACTGTGAGCTCCCATTTACTTCAGCCATATCTGAGCCTAACAAACAGGGGTGAGCACGGCACACACACAGTATGTGGCTGATAATGGTAGAGAGTGTGTTTGCTGTTGCATTGGGTTGTCTCCCTGGCGTGATTAACATTGAGGCTCTTTCATAGACGAGAAACGTGATATAAGGCATGTCATGAATTACTGTCTACTGAAATGCAGCGATAGTACTGGTAAAGTCAATCTTTTTCAAATGCTACCTGTCAGGTGTCTCTCTTCGTGCTTTATCAGAGAGAACTGATACCACATAATACTTTATTTGTTTAATTTCATTCATTTTATATAATTTCAGCCAGTAGTTTAAAAACTGGTGGTCACGAGCATAAATGGGTCCCTGTTTTTTTGTGTTAGAATTTCTTGTGCTTATTATCCCGAAGTGCATCTTTAAGTAGTCATGAGAGTGATACACTATAGGTAATGGTACAAGTCAAATAAATCTACAGAATGCAAATTTAATTTCATAGAGTCTTTGGATTACACTTTCTACATAGAACATATATTCTGTTATGTTCTTCTAAACACAATCTAGAGATAAAAAGTAAACTCTCTTGCAAAAGAGATTTAAAAAAAATATGTTATCGACAGAAGAAGCAAAGCAAAGCCACTGAAGTTCTACATGTACTTGTGAGGGGCTAGGGTTGCTGCTCCCCCCATGGTGTTATATTTGACAGGACTGTTAGAAGCTGCTGCCGTCGTAACTTATAATAATTGGGATTATATTACAGAGAATCATATTAGCCAGGGCAATATTGTCTCATATGAAATGAACAAATACATTGCAAAGACAATCCTTATTATACAACTGATCACTGCTGCAATTAATGTCGCCATTTTGGTTTATTAGCATTTTTTATTGTATTTCAATTGGTTTGTGCATGAATGATCACGTGTTCTTCCTTATGGTTTCGAGATTGTGGTTTTACCTATACTACCGTTCAAAAGTTTGGGGTCACTTAGAAATGTCCTTGTTTTTTAAAGATAAGCACATTTTTTGGTCCATTAAAATAACATTACAACACCAGTTTCAACGTCAACAGTGAAGAAGCGACTCCGGGACGCGGGCCTTCCAGGCAGAGTTGCAAAGAAAAAGCCATATCTCAGACTGGCCAATAAAAATAAAAGATTAAGATGTGGAAAAGAACACAGACACTGGACAGAGGAACTCTGCCTAGAAGGCCAGCATCCCGGAGTTGCCTCTTCACTGTTGACGTTGAGACTGGTATTTTGCGGGTACTATTTAATGAAGCTGCCAGTTGAGGACTTGTGAGGCGCCTGTTTCTCAATCTAGACACTCTAATGTACTTGTCCTCTTGCTCAGTTGTGCACCGGGGCCTCCAACTCCTCTTTCTATTCTGGTTAGAGCCTATTTGCGCTTTTCTGTGAAGGGAGTAGTACACAGTGTTGTACGAGATCTTCAGTTTCTTGGCAATTTCTCGCATGGAATAGCCTTCATTTCTCAGAACAAGAATAGATGGCCGAGTTTCGGAAGAAATGGTTTGGACAACAATGGAGGCCAAAATTGGGCAGAGAGTAAGAGGGGTGAGAACTAGAGGAGGACGAGGAGGAGGAAGAGGAGGACAAAGAGGTGAAGAAATAAGAGGAGGAAGAGGTGAAGTAGGACGGGGGAGAAGGAGAGGACGGGGAAGAGGAAGAGGAAGGCGAGTCAGGAACACAATAACTGATGAAGTCAGAGCTACTGTGGTTGATCATGTTGTCAACCATGGGATGAGCATGAGGGGGGCAACAGGTTCAACCAAATCTGAGCCGCTATACTGTTGCAGGTATCAACCGGATATTTCGAAATGAGAACTGGCAAGCAACTGTAAGTGCTGTAGTCTTACTGGTACAGTAATGTGCTTACTGGTATGTACTGTACTTTCATAATGAGAAGGATATATCACTAAAACCATTCAAATGTTTTTACACAACTGCAAGAAAACCAGTATCTGGTGGAAGAGGTCGACTGTTCACCCCAGAGCAGGAGACCCACATTGTAAATATGGTCATTGCAAATAATTGCATCAGACTCAGAGACCTGCAGGCCCACATAATGGCAGATAACACCATGTTCCAAAACGTCTACAGAGTGAGTCTCTCTGCACTGAGTCGTCTACTGAAACGCAAAAGAATTAGGATGAAGCAGCTGTACAGATTCCCTTTCAAAAGAAACTCAGACTGTGTAAAACAATTGAGATGTGAATATGTGCAGGTAAGCTATACTATCCTATCATTGGTACTGGATCTGGAAGTGTCTGGTGCTACATCATATTGACTGATCCCTGTCTTTTCATACTGTGCTACATTGTTTTGTCTTGTCTCTTTCTGAGAGTCATGGAGCTAGAAGCAGATGCAGTGCATCATGAGCTAATATATGTGGACGAGGCAGGTTTCAACCTTGCAAAAACAGCAGAAATATCATCAGACACCGTGTCATCATCAAAGTCCCGGGACAACACGGTGGCAACATAACAATGTATTAGTAAAAACGGCGTCCTTCACCATCATGCCATCCTAGACCCATACAACACTGCACACATTATCAAATTTCTGGACACCCTCCACAACAGACTAATCTCTAATGACCAGGGGCCAGAGCAGCCCAGCTATGTTATCATCTGAGACAATGTTAGTTTCTACCGGGCTGCTGCGGTTCGCAATTGGTTCACAGGTCACCCACTTTTCATCGCACTCAATCTCCCCCATACTCTCTGTTCTTGAATCCTATTGAAGAATTCTTCTCTGCATGACGTTGGAAGGTGTATGATCGCCAGCCCCACGAACGCATGCCCCTTCTACAGGCAATGGAGGAGGCTTGTGGAGACATGGATCAGGGGTCATGCCAGGCCTGGATACGGCACTCCAGGCGATACTTCCCACGCTGCCTAGCTCAAGACAACATCGCATGTGATGTGGATGAAGTCTTATGGACAGACCCACAAAGAAGAAGAGATGTAGCCTCATTTTCTTCTGTTCTATTTTTTCTAGTCAAATGTTTTTGTTTTCTTCTACTGCACTGTTGTTTGAGGAGTGGTAGAACATTTTGAGAGAAATAATATCTAACTTTTTCCCCTTATTTGTATTGACAGTGTGTTACATTCGGTATACACATCCGTACTTTACACATTCGGATACCTTTGTGTATGTGTGTTTACTACATGTATGACAAAACCTTATTGCAAACAGCCATTCCCTGCACACAGAAAAAAATAATTTATACTATCAGTATGTAGTTGGTGCTTTGTGTGCTTATTCAAATGATGGTTTGTGTGTACTGTATTGACGCAACAACACCATTTATTTAAAGAGTTTAAAGAGTTTTTCAATAATTTTTGCTTTTGCAAGAGATGTATAATGTTTTGCTGGTTTGAGTGTGTAGAGTTTTGTAAAAATAGCCTATAGTTTCAAAGATAGCGCCTAAGCACTCAGAAAAAACTGTAAATAAGAATGTATTATTGGTTAATGTGTCTTGTGGCCATGCATAGAACAGAATAGAATAACATCAGCATATGTTTAGCTAGCTAAATGTCTTGGCTGATAAGAGAGCTCGGCAGATGTTACTTAGTGTAAGGATGTCTGGTGCTGCAACAACATACACCCCCTCAGGTATTCTCATTTTTCTCTCACTTAGCAGATGGCAGGAAAACTTGCTACACTTACCCCTTCTACATCATACATATTCTGACTTCTATTTACATAGCCACTGACTCAGAGGCAGCTGAGGCGAGTATGAGTGAGAGTGTGTGTGTGTGTGTGTGTGTGTGTGTGTGTGTGTGTGTGTGTGTGTGTGTGTGTGTGTGTGTGTGTGTGTGTGTGTGTGTGTGTGTGTGTGTGTGTGTGTGTGTGTGTGTGTGTGTGTGTGTGTGTGTGTGTGTGTGCGTGCGTGCGTGTGCGTGCGTGCGTGCGAGCGTGTGTGTGTGTGTGTGGTTGTTTGTGTGTTGTGTGTGCACACAGCAAGAGACAGTACCAAGCTCAAGGATACAACTGCAGCTTGCTGGCTTCACCTGGGACTGTGGGAGAAGAGAGTCTGACATGTCACTGTCAGTACAGCTCAAACTTGATATGCTAAACAGCTGTATTCCAATGGGCTCAGCTCATTTGTATATTTTTGATTGTACTGTATATGTTATTCTTGTTATAAAAACAACCCCCTGACCCGATGATAGTCAAGAAAAATACATGACACAGCACATTCAGCTTAGAACACGGTTGGGTTCTAGGGAACATGTCGGATTTGATTGAAAAATTAAGTGGTTTGTTACTCTAGACAATTTTCGCCTACCTGAGTATTCTATTCCATTCTATTCAATTCCTAAAAATCGGACTTTTTAACCTGAGTGCAAATCTAGCTTTCTGAATAGTACAGCATTGTTCATACTTTACTTCCACACTAGAGAGCTTTGGCTCTCCCCCTAGCATTCTCCCTTAGCTGTGTATGCCCACTACAGCAGCAGGAGGAGTGGTACTAAAGGACTGAGGGCTGTGCTGTGAGTTGCGTCCCAAATGGCCCCCATTCCCCATAGGGCTCTGGTCAAAAGTAGTGTACTATATAGGGAATAGGGTGTCATTTGGGACAAAGCCCTGTGCTGTGCAGCCTGGGCCTTAAGGGCACTTTTCAGCCTGGCCAGACGCACGCGGGCCTTACTGCTTGGCTGCGCACCATGGGTCACCGGCTTACATTAGGAGCACCCAGCCAAACCCAGCCATGCGGGGCCCTCCAACATACAGACAGCACTGTAGACCTACCTACCTGAAATACTAACAAACAATGTGAGAGCAGTGTGTAGTCTCAGTGCACCAAAATTCAAGTGTAAATTTGCACAGATACAAGCATGGTTATAGGCTATTCTAAATAAAATGTTACATTGTATCAAATGAAATACGAATAACATATGGTAATGTTGTTATTAAAATGTTGCCTCCAATGTATTTCAGTGTGATCATTCTACTTAGTAGGTGGATTCTTCTTTTCTGGTGTTAATCTTTAAATAAGTAGGCCTGCCTTATCTATCTAATCATTTTCCTAAATGAAGGGGATTGTCAATTGTTTTGATTCATGTAGGCTACCTTGGCAACAGGCAGGGGAAATGAAATGGACTGGTGTGGAGAGAAAATGGGGACACGTCTGTGGTCAGAGGGGAAAAATACAGCAGACCTCTTGTGTCAGCCACTATTATTTATTTGTAGTTCAGGTTCTATCCATCACATGGTTGCCACTCTGAACAGCCTAGTCTCATAGGCTAGACGTAACATAGCAAAAGTATATCCAGGACACTCGAATTAGCATGACATGTTACATTTGGTATGGTTACATAAGACTTAAGATTACTTAAGTCAAAAATTAAAGGAGGTTGGTTGGTCGGGTGTATAACGAGAAAGTCTAGTAACCGAAAGGTTGTGTGTTGGAATCTCATCACGGAGAACTTTAGCATTTTAGAAACTTCATAACGACTTACTACTTTTTTAGCTACTTTGCAACTACATAGCATGTTAGCTAAACCTTCACTTAACCTAAAACGTTTCACACGCGAGTCCAAATATCTCTAACGGTCGCCCCAGCGTAAGTTGTTTTATGCACGTGAAGTAAGAATGCACTCACTGTCCAAAATGTGATTGTTACGCAACAGGACAGTTAACACGGGCTACCTATTAATTATCTATAGGCTATGTTTCAACTTGTCAATTTACAATTATTTTCAAACAAGTTGTATTTTCTAACAACAGTTTGAATTGAGGTGTGTTCTGCCTCCTCATTAATTCACATAGAAGTATCCCGTTTCAGTGTTGAGGACAATTTATGTTTGAGGCTTTACTGAGTTAGACAAACTTCCCTCTTCTAGAAGAGCCCTTTCCCATTTTTTCTGCACATCAAGTATGCAGACATTTGCGCAGTCTTGCACGAACTGGCACATTTTCTGGCTGACGCTCACATTGTTGCATTGTTGTTTTTTTTACAAATAAAAGCTTTGGACATGTGTGCGTTCCTATCAAAATAAGTGCCTTATTTTCTGTATATCGTGTTGTCGTTTGTACTGTAGCATAAAGTATGTATGTATGTATGTATGTATGCATGTATGTATGTATGCATGCATGCATGTATGTATGTATGTATGTATGTATGTATGTATGTATGTATGTATGTATGTATGTATGTATGAATGTATGTATGGAGCATAATGTATTTATAGTTTTATTCACATTTTCAAGTACTGGTGACAAATAATGCATTCTGAATATTGCATAGATTGGAATGGACACCTATGATGTGTGTAAAATACTTTTGGGGTATTTTGTTGCACTGATTATAATGAGCTAATGCTAAGCTATTTGCCAGCTATGTGTAGCACCATGTTTATTGACATGATACAATGAATTCTGGGTGTCACTTAAACATATGTCAGACCAAAGATGTTATAATGAGGTGAAGGAATGGTTCACTTATCTTTTGAGTAAACTTCCGGAAGTGAATGAAGGAAAGAGAAGTATTGTAGACGACACAACCCCCTTCAACATGCATACTGCAAACTGACCAAACTCATCTTGTCTCATCATATTATATTTGGTTGAAGCGAAAAAAAACATGGCGGTGCGCACAAACTACCATTGTCAGATTACTTTTGATTTTTTAGAAAGTGTTTATTTCGATCAATGTTGAGCTCACCCGTGATGTTATGAATTATAAATATGAATTGCTATTAGATATTTCATATTGTGGTTTCTGTCAGACCAGGGTTCTCTAAATATGACCGCTTATGTTACGGCAATCTTTCTTCAGTTAGCGCTAGGCCTAATGTAGCCTACATTTTCCAGTTTGGATGATTGTGTATGCTGTAGCTACTTCTGTGAATGTCTGAACATTCCCAGCTAGCACAGTGGATCTGGGGCAATTCCGGCTGAGAGTCGGGGCACTCGGCTGAGAGTCAGACTCGGCCGACTCATGTGGCCCGAGTCTGGGCCGCCTTAGGCAGTATTACTTATGGCTAGGATGCGGGGATTGAGTTCGGGCTGATTTCGGTGTGAGTTATCTGGCCCAAATGTATTACTTGGGGCTCGGAACAATTCCAGAGTGAGTTATCTGGCCCAAATGTATTACTAGGGTCCCGGGCCGATTGGGGCTACTCTCTGGTAGATGATTACACGGACCGCTTTATATAACATTTCACCCCCCCCCCCCACATTTTCTCATTGTTTCTGTGATCAAAAAATACAATTAACATTTAAATTCAATTCTTTAAGAGTCCTGTTTAAGTAGTATTTTAGTATTTTGATACTTCGTACAAGGCAATTGATAAACATTCAAAACTTTGTGGATGGAGCCTCCCGAGTGGCGCAGCCGTCTAAGACACTGCATCGCGGTGCAAACTGCGTTGCTACAGATGCTAGTGTGATACCCATGTCGGCAGCGACCCGGGAAAACCATGAGGCGATGCACAATTGGCCCAGCGTCATCGAGTAAGGTCAAGGTTTGGCCGGACGGGATGTCCTTGTCCCATCGCATAGCAACTCCTGTGGCGGGCCAGGAGCATTCAGGCTGACACGGTCACCAGGTGTACAGTGTTTCCATTTTTTGGGGGGGTGGATGGGTATAATTTGTATGCATAAAATGTATAATAGCAATATTTACAATTTCTAAATCTGGTTATTTGTCTATTTTGTATACATTTATTTACATTTGCATCTGGCTGCTTCTGGGGGGATTCTGGTAAGATGCTGGCAAAGTCGACTGAATTCCTGTAGACGGAAACGGCCCGATGTACTTGGGCCGATTCTGGGCAGTCATTCATTTTGATCCCGGGCCGAGTCTGACACCCAATTCCGGGCCGATTCAATCAATTCCGGCCCCCTGGAATAGAGCTGCTTCTGGGCCGATTCCTCATTGCTAGCTGGGTTGCATCCAAAAATAAACTGGTCATATTCAGGACATAACTTTGTAAGGACTGTGATTGTGCAAAATGTTTCTGTGTGGCTAGCTTAAATGCTCACTGCTGCGTCAATCGAAACTGGAAGTTCTAAAAAAGCATTTTAATCATACCCGGTTTGAGCGTAAGCTGCAGGGACCACTGTAGAAGGATCACACCCGTTTGTTGGTACATGTGAAAAGGTTAACCCTTTTAGCTAACCCTTCCCCTAACCTTAATCTTTTAACCTAACTCCTAACCTTAACCCTAACCCTTAACCATAACCCCTAGCCTAGCTAACATTAGCCGGCTAGCAAACGTGTTCCACCTAGCCACCTAGCTAATGTTAGACACAACAAATTGGAGATCATAACATATCATGCGTTTTGGAAATTCACAACACTTTGTAGGATTTGCAATGCGTAACAAATCATACGATATTACATATCTTGGTTTAACGTACATAATAATACGAAATGCTCTGAAACCAGGTTGCTCCCAGTGCTTGCATGTGGCAACATCTGTGGCAACATCTCCTGCATCCCTCCTTCACACAGCGCTATGATTGAAGTTTCACGAGAGGCACCTCAAGGTGGGGCTAAATGGTCTCTATTCCCAATAATTTCGCGTAGGCGGAGTCTCACTTTCATACTCTAGCTATGTGCTGCCTTTCAGTGACTACCGTGCCGTACTGTAGGCTACTCAGCAAAAGCAAGCGGATGGAATAAGTCGAAATAGCTTGCACTTCAGGTTTCCAAAACCCTCCTTCGATACCGCCCAGTCTCGTAGAAAAAGTGATTGTGTTTCGGGAAGACACAGGCTCTGACACATGAAAGGAAGACGCATACAGATTCCAATGTTGTAGTTGAAGACAGTTTATCTTTTCCACGCACAGTCTGATCTGCTAAAGGGAGTATTTCATATCAGGTTTCACGTTCAGTTCTGACCAGCTGGGAGAGCAGAGAGAGGGAGAGAGAGGGCTTGTTTCTCTTCCCCTCCGACTCTGGGTCTTGGAACTCAGGAGCGCAGGAAAGCGAACCACGGCGTGGAACCCTAAACCTGTGTAGGCAAGATAAAACGTCCGTCGGAATTTGTTAAGGATTCTCTTTTGCGAGATTGACACATAGGTGAGAGCAAATAGATCGTAAGAGATGGACGAGCAGCCGCGGTTGATGCACTCTCATGCGGGAGTAGGGATGGCAGGGCATCCCGGCTTGTCTCAACATATGGAAGGCACGGGAGGGACGGACGGCGATGGGAGAAAACAGGACATTGGAGACATTTTACAGCAAATAATGACCATCACAGATCAAAGTCTGGACGAAGCTCAAGCTAGGTAAGGTGCTCGGGACCTACCTGGTCAAAATGTACAGCGAATCGTTATGGCAAACTACTCTATGCATTCAATAACGATGGATAATAAGACATTTCAAGAAAGTCAGATTTCTAGTGAAAAATATTATATTGATGAATTGAAAATAATTCGGGTTTCGCGCCCAACAGCCTACAATAATGATAAGCGGCCAAGCGGGCATTTGGAAAAATTATGACATCCTAAGTGCACCAGTTACTAAATGTACACTTTGAAGTTCTATTATTATTAATATTTAGAAAACAGATAATTTTTCTCCTGACTTTCCAGAAATTATACACAGTAAAATTGCAGCAGTTTAGTCTACAGGCTGCAACTATAGATTCAAAGTGTTTTCACACTACTGACAAATCAATAAAGACTCGCAAATTTGACATCTCAAGTTTGTGCATGCGATTCGTCATCAAAATAACAAGCATCACATTGATTGACAACATCATCATTTTGATGAACTTTTGTGCAAACACAGCTCTCTCTGTCACTCCAGGCAAAATATAACTGATAAGGCATAGCCTTAAATCTAATATAAATCGGGACTAAACTATTAGGTTATCATTTGTTATTTACATGGTAAATACAATGGGCTATTGATAGTAATTGCAGAAAATAATTTGCATTCTGTTATTACATATTTTGTTGACTCAGACGCTAAAGAGAAGTGCTCAGACGGGCACGGTGCGCGTGTTTCGCCTACATCGTCGAGAACGAGGAGCAGAGAGGAATCTGTTAAAATGCTATTAAACTCTTTGGACAACCTTTTCCGCTGTCGCCTGTTTCACTGCAATATACATGACTGTAATTTATACAAAGTCAACAACAAACAAGACATATAATAATTGTTGATCAAACTTTACCTTTCTAAACAACAAAAAAACATCTTCAAAGCTGTTGTATAAATTGTTGTTGGTATTGTTGCTCAATCAGTCCATAACTCAGCATGATTTTTTGCATGACATTTTTAGGCAGTAACAAGTAGCCATATATTCTAGTTTACTTTCTTTACTTGCGTCCAGTAATAATAATAATAGCATTATTAATAATAATAGGCCTATACATATTAATTTGTCATTTTTAAATAGTACATATGCAATTTTACTTTTGAAATTAAGCATGGATATAAAAAACACATCAGGCTATCAGAAAAAGGTTGATGCGATGGGCAATTGTATCACACAATTGCCAGTCTCCATAATTTGCGGCCCATGCTTCAATAAACCCGTTATAGCATACATATGTTTTTAAGATATAACACTTTTGTGATTTACGATAATTTTTTAATTGACTTTGTTTTGTTTTAGGAAACACGCCTTGAATTGCCACAGGATGAAGCCTGCTCTCTTCAACGTCTTGTGTGAAATCAAAGAAAAGACAGGTAGGCCCAATGCGTTTAATAAAGTTATCTACTGGTAAGATATTGATTGCACATCAAATATAGACATAGCCTGCACAATTTGAAGGGAAACTATTTATACTATTGGCTACAGAAGCCCACGTAAAGGGGATATATTGTATGCGCTCTGATGCGCGCATAGGACTCAGAAATGGCTTCACCGAAAGCGCGTTTTTCAATTCACAGCCATTCCTATCCACAAACTTGTTGCAGGACATGCATGATCGTTTTTCGATATGCTTTGAATTACATATGAGGTATACAAATGGTTTATTATACTTGTGTTTTTGCCTTGTGTTGTCGTGTAATCCATTTTATGCTGTTACACACTATGTAGGCCTACAGTCAGTGCTACTACATTGGAAATCCTTATCAATTATTGTGTCAAACATCTGAGCGCTAAATTACCATCTACATCATCATTTTCCCCCCTTGTGTGTTAGCTGTCAAGTCTCTCTGCTGAGTGTGTCTCATTTAATTCACTTGTGTCTGTTTTTTCATTTGTCTGTGCTGTTGTGAGAGACCTTGTCGCTAGAATAATTTCACCAAGAGCAGATGCAGTGACATTAGGCTTAGGGAGAGGCATAACATACGTCCTCTTTCCAGAATACAATCCCCTTTTCCCTTGACATTTCTGAAATTGGCACAGATAGAATTCAGCGTTGTTTAGTGTGTATATAAAGTACGGTGCCTATAGAAAGTATACACCCTCTTGAACTTTTTTCACATTTTGTTGTGTTACAAAGTGGGATTGAAATATATTTAATTGTACATTTTTGTCATTGATCTGCACAAAATACTCCATAATGTCGAAGTGAAAATAAAATTCTACAAATGTTCACACACTTATAAACATGTAATGACTAAAATATAGTTGTTGCATAAGTATTCACCCCCTTTGTTTAGGCAAGCTGAAATTAGTTCAAAAGTCAAATTTGGCTTAACAAATTACATAATAAGGTAGATGGACTCACTCTGGTTGACATCAGTGGCAGTCAGTGCCGTTTTAGATTAGGAGGCCAATTATTTTACGAGCATAGTCTTATTTCTATTACATCATATTGGATCACTGTCATTCATATTCCATTCACCCAGCTCAATGTAACACCGATAGGTTTATGTTACTATATGATACTCGAATTTGCCCTATACCCATCATGTGGTTGCTACAACCTAGCCTACAAATGAAAGTTTATAACGTAGGTGCACAGGTCCCAAACCAAATTGGATGAGTCAAGGTGATTGACAATGGGGCCGTCTGAGTGGCGCAGCGGTCTAAGGCAATGCATCGCAGTGCTTGAGGAGACCCATGAGGTGTTGCACAATCTGCCCAGCGTCGTCCGGGTTAGGGGAGGGTTTGGCCGGAAAAGATCGCCTTGTCCCATCACGCTCTACCGACTCCTGTGGCGGGCCGTGTGCATGCACGCTGACACAGACGCCAGTTGTACGGTGTTTCCTCCGACACATTGGTGCGGCTGGCTTCCAAGTTAAGCAAGCAGTGTGTCAAGAAGCAGTGCAACTTGGCAGGGTCGTGTTTCGGAGAACGCATGGCTCTCGACCTTCGCTTCTCCCGAGTCCGTATGGGAGTTGCAGCGATGGGACAAGACTGTACTACCAATTGGGGTGAAAAGGGGTAAAAAAAAAACTGCACTGACTATTTGTGATGTAAATTGAGTATATAGTATAGTTATTGGTCATAGTATGGATATAGTTTGTATGCCAAAAATTCCCGGATGTCATACATACTACATTCTCCAAAATACAAAGTATACCAACACGATTTCAGTGCTTTTAGGGCCCATAATGCAATTCTTCAGAAAATGGGCGTGGCTTCACATCGTTTTCAAATTTTGAAGAAAATGGCAGAAAATATGCAGCCGAAGTATGAGTGCGGAGACAAATTAATTGCTTTAACTAATTATGACAAAAGTTAAGAAAATGTTGAGCAATGTAATAAAGTAATGACTTTTCAAATAAGTTACCATACACGTTATGTTGGCTAACAATTTGTTTGCTACTCTATCCTTACGAACCACATAATATATCATTACAGCAGTATGTACCGATATGTTAGCTAGCTACCTAACGTTATTTAGCTACTATTACATCAACTTACCAGCATATTAACTATATGCTATCTAACTTAAATGTTTATTGACGTGATTATTCCCGTCATTCTTAGCTTAGCTGTGTGGTATAGTCGTTGTGTGTTCTCAATGGACATTCGGGTGCTTTCGTATATTCACTCTGGCTATCTACTCTGATTTCATTTCACTCTCATTCATCTGAGTGTACCAGAGCGCAGAATAACTGATGATGACTTTACAAGCGCTCAACACCCGTTGAACATGCCCGGTGTCAGTAAACGTCGGCAAAAAAGCGTAATTAAATTGTTGCCAGCAGCACAGTTACAGTCACCAACACTCTGGATCAGTGGTGTAAAGCACGTAAGAAAAATACTTTAAAGTACTACTTATTTCGTTTTTTGGGGTATCTGTACTTTACTATTTATATTTTTGGCAACTTTTACTTTTACTCCACTACATTCCTAAAGAAAAGAATGTACTTTTTACTCCACACATTTTCCCTGACACCCAAAATTACTAGTTACAATTTGACAGGAAAATGGTCCAATTCACACACTTATCAAGAGAACATCCCTGGTCATCCTTACTGCCTCTGATCTGGCAGACTCACTAAACACAAATGCTTCGTTTGTAAATTATGTCTGAGTATTGGAGTGTGCCCCTGTCTATCCATCAATTTAAAAGAAACAATTAGAAAATTGTGCCGTATGGTTTGCTTTATATAAGGAATTGGAAATGATTTATACTTTTACTTTAACTTTTGATAAGTGCATTTTAGCAAATTCATTTACTTTTGATACTTAAGTATATTTACAACCAAATACTTTTAGACTTTTACTCAAGTAGGATTTTACTGCATGACTTTCACTTTTACTTGAGTCATTTTCTATTAAGATATATTTACTTTCACTCAAGTATGACAATTTAGTACTTTTTCTACCACTGATCTGGATAACATGAAAACTGCCTTACCAGCTCTGCTAGGGCGAGTAAAATGGTCAGAGTGAGGTCATTTGTGTCTGGAAGTAGCTAGAAAGCTAGCCAACGTTAGCTTGGGTGCTTGACTACCATTGTAAGGCCAGAATGCTCGAATCAACCCTACTGCTAGGCCCGAGCATCTAGTGTGCGCTCCGAGAGCGCACCGCTAGTGTGTTTTAATCAGTTATTTGGTGACATGAATATATTTTGTATAGTTTTATCTAAAAAGGATAACTTTTTTAAATGTTTCACTATTTATATTTTTATAAAATTCACTGAGTAGGATGGTCCCCCACTTCCTCCTCTGAGGAGCCACCCCTGGTTGATCGGATTTTTGAATGACTACCCCTTCCTCTGTTCCCAATACATATAGCATCTGTAAGGTCCCTCAGTCAAGTATTGAAATTCAAACACAGAGACAACTACAAAGACCAGGGAGCTTTCAAAAGCCTTAAAGAAGGGCTGTGATTGGTAGATGGGTAAGAATAACAAATCAGACATTGAATATATATTTAAGCATGGTCAAGTTAATTATTATGCTGTGGATGATGTATTAAACCACCAAGACACATCAAAGATGCAGTCGTACTTCTGAACTGAGCTGCAGGACAGGAAGGAAACTGCTTAGGGATGTCACCATGAGGCCATTGGTGATTTTAAAACAGCTACAGAGTTCAATGGCTGTAATGGAAGAAAAATGACGATGTAGTGTCTCCACAATAATGACCTAAATGACAGAGGGAAAATAAAAATAAAAATATACAGAATATTCCAAAAAATGCTTATACTGGATGTATGCAACAAGGCACTAAAGTAATACTGCAAAAAACATGGCAAAATAGTGCACTTTTTGGCCTATATGCAAAGGCTTATCTTTGGGGCAAACTCAACACAACACATCACTGAGTAACTGCCTCCTTATGGTGAATGAAGCATGGTGGTGGCTGCATCATGTTATGGGTATGGTTGACATCAGCAAAGACTGGGGAGTTTTTTGGGATGAAAAGAAACAGAATGGAGCTAAGCGCAGGCAAAGTCCTGGAGGAAACCCTGCTTCAGTCTGCTCTACACCAGACACTGGGAGAGGATTTGACCTTTCAAGCAGGACAATAACCTACAACACAAAGCCAGATCTACACTGGAGTTGCTTACCAAGAAGACAGTGGAAGTTTCTGAGTGGCCAAGTTAAAGTTTTGACTTAAATCTGCTTGACAATCTAAGGCAAGACTTGAAAATTGCTGTCTAGCCATGATCCCCAACACCTTGACAGAGCTTGAAGAATTCTGAAAAGAATAATGGGCAAATATTGCACATTCCAGGTGTGCAAGGCTCGTATGAGACTTACCCCAGAAGATTCACAGCTGTAATCGCTGCCAGAGGTGTTTCTAGCATGTACTATATTGGGGTTATATTTTTCATTAATCGTACCAACAAAAAGAAAATCACTTTGACATTACATTTTGTGTAAATCGTTGACAAAAAAATTGCAATTAAATCCATTTGAATCCCACTTTGTAACACAATACAACGTTAATGAATACAAGGGGCCTTGTAGACTTTCTATAGGCACTGTGTCTTGTCCAATATTTTCCCTTTATAAGACATGGCGTGGAATAGGGACTCATTTAAATTTGCACTTAGATTTATTGAGATTCTATCGCTGTGTGCGTTTAATATGGAAGCATGTCCACTGTGTTTCATTGTCATTAGTGCATTAAATAAAATTGGATAGATACATAGATAGATAGACAGATAGATAGATAGGTAGATAGATAGATAGATAGATAGATAGATAGATAGATAGAGGCCACCACCTTCCACCTCCACCCTCCCACCAACCCAGTCCTTCTGCCCCATGTAGCTCACTCTCAATCTGGCCAGTGTCTCAGGAGAGCAGGGGGGCTTTTGAGGCCTGCTGGCTCTCTCTCCTTTCTCTGTTCTCTCGGTAGGGTTTTGGAGGGGGAGTGAGTGGCACAGTTATGCATAGTGTTTTACTCCCTGGCGTTTCTCTGAGTTCATCCAAAGTTCGTCTCTGCATGGAGCACAAAGTAACTTGGATCTGGTCCTGGCTGGGAGTGCTGTGCACTCTGTGCTAATTTTCTCTCAGTCTCGCTCTAAGCCGGCTACGACCCCAACAACCCAATAGCCCAGGTTTCTGTTTCTCCTGAAGGAGAATACTCTGACTCTGACCCCCTCTTCTCAGAGGAGGTTTAGTTACACATACCCACTGTGGGTGGAGAACATTGGGGTTCATTACATCAAGTGAATATAGATATATGGATGTACAAGATAGATGGTTTTGTACATCTCTACTCTTTTATATACTGTGTGAGACATTGTTTCATCTGCTCCCTAGTGTTGCTGTATAAGGTGTTAGAATTAAATTGTCACCAGTAGTTTTGATAATATCTTTGGGAAATGTCTGCTGCTGAAACCTGGAGTATATCTCTGTCGAGTAAACCTCGACTGGGTCCTCTTGGCTGGGTGCCAAAGTATTAAAAACGTTATGATGATTCTCCATGTAAAAAGAGCCTACCTGTTTTTAAAAACATTATTACGACTCTACCTGCCACAGTACAGACTACAGACAAGCCCTAGTGAGGCTGTGTAGGGTTGAGCCGGTTTGTCGGTGAGCACGGTTACTGTTAGGTCTTAAAGTAAATAAAGCTCAGCGCAGGACCTACTGACTGCACAGACCTCTGCTGCTGCAGCTCTGGAATCTGTCTTGTTTTTAACCATTAAATATGTATGAATGCACCAGATGCATTAGAAAGGCTATTTTGTAGTCTGGTTTTTACACCACGTGATTTTCACTTAGGATAACTGTTTTGTTAATATCTTATTGTAACATTTATTTATTTGTATAATTTTGTCATAGCAAAATTTGAGTGCTAAGAATTGATATAGGTGCATATAGCACATTACATTATATTTGTTTTTATTAAATGAAAAGTGGCCTAGTTTTTAGTCAGAACCTTCATTCACAGTTTTTTGATTTTGTGAATATATCAATATTCGTGGAATTTGGTTTCAGCAAATGGAAATCTTTTCCCTCAATCTCCACTACGCGTTTTACGTCTCTGACTGTCCCCAGTACCAGAGCAACTGACATCACCTGCAGGAGTCAGGACAGGATATAATGCCATGCTCAGGGAGGCAGGACAGGCAGGCAGCGCTGATTAAGCCAGTGCCTGAACTCCTGACCGACTCTGTGTATTTGTACTGGGATATTGCGGTGTGGTGTGGTTAGCGAACGGTGCCTAGCAGAATGACTGCTCACTATAAACAAGCACAATGCTGTGCTCAGCTCACACCCCACAGGAAAGGAGAAGAAGATCGAACAGTTGATTTTTTCCCCCCTGCCAGGCATCTTTCTTTTCTTTTTCTTTTTTAAAATTCTCACCGACACTGGTTTATTTTTTCCCTCCTTGACTGCATGTTTTGGTTGTCTTTCTCTACTGAAAGGAATGCTGCTGTTCACTAAAAGGCCTACCGTGTGTGCATGTGTGTGCATGTGTGTGTGTCTCTGTCTGTAATACGTTATAAAACGAGACAAGAAAATGTCTAATTTACTTTCATAGATTCTTAGAACTAAACATTGTTTGACCACTTACCCCTAAGGTCACTTTGAAGTACAGTCAGAGTAAGGAAGATAAGCTAAATTTAATCTTAGGGTCTTGTCTATGACAGTAGGCTACATGTCCCAGCAATACCCACCCAGAGCCATGCAATAAGAGGTTTTGGCACAGGGTACTTTCCTCAAATATACCCAAACAATTTGACTCCAATGCTATTGTGCCATGAAACCTTAACTTTCTGCAAACTCAACGCATTATAACATATACAAATGTAACATAACTCAATCTAACATCAGGGTTTTTAAAAGAAATAACATATTTTAAGTGTCATTCATTTCCTATCTTAAACACAAAATGAATGAATCACAAAACCTGAATGTAGAAGATTGCAAAAATATATGTTTCAATCATGTTTTAAAAACATTTCCACAGTTTGTTTTTAGAACTGATCTAAAGAACTGTCCTTCTCCTTTTGATAAGCAAACGGTTGACATCGAAAATTGTGCTTTGGAACATTTTCGAAAACTAATTGACTTCTGTAAACACCTCAGCAACGTCATAAATCTCCACCAGTGTCAAACAACCTCTCTGTGACTGAGATGCTCGCTCAGTAAATCTAGTGTGTGTCCCAAATGGCATGCCCAACATTTGTTCCTGACTACTAAAAGTAGTGCACTATATATGGAGTAGGGTGCCATTTGAGACGCATCCCTACTGCTCTGACTGGCTGTTTAGTTTTTTTCCCTCTCAACCTCAACAAAAGGCTAGTTTTCTGGTGGCCCGTGTTTGAATAGTGTAAGGTTTCACGCCTGGGGGATGCTCCATTTATAAAAATGTCTAGTGGAATGATGTAATGTTATTTTTTGAAGGGTGAAAATGGGGTGTTTTACAGAGGGCAGCGGAGTAATATTTGACGTGGGTGAAATGAGCCAGAGATCTGATTATAGATAGGTGTATTGTACAGTACATTACATTGAGTTGTCAGTCCATTCAGATGGCTTGGCATCTGCCTATTTTTACTAGAGAATGTAGAGTCCATTCAGAACCCTACAACACTATAGCACACCATCTTCATATAAACAATTTATGTCAGCCGTCATGATCCACAGAAGAAAATATCATATTAATTTTACCTTCGAAAACCAATGTGGTATAGAAACTCATAGGAATTAACAATTTGACTGTATATACAGTATTTTGTGTTTTTTTAAAGATTAACACAATAGTGTATTTTGAGTGTGTATCTAAGTGTATTGCCAATGCCAAACTGATGGTAGTCGAAAGATTAATGTTGACATATCAGTCCTCTCTCTATCTAAATCCCCCTGGTGTCACTTTGGCATGGGATGTAAAGTGTGTTTCCCAAACGCACCTTGTTCCTTCTATAGTGCACTACTTGACCAGGGCCCCAGCATTGGGATGCTGACATAGGCTAGGCCGGGGCCTGTTCAGAGTTCATGTTAACTAGCAGCCTGTAACAGTTTATTTTCCTTCCTATCAATGCAGGAGGATGTAAATGTCTACTCAGAGTGTTGTGTCACGGTGATATGCATCCCCCTCCCATCACTAGCTGGGATTTTTGCTAATACGTGCAGCAGCTTTTGTTGTTCCTTTTATCCAGCCTACTCTTCTATGCTGATGCTGCAGCATTCCGTGTGTGTGTGTGTGTGTGTGTGTGTGTGTGTGTGTGTGTGTGTGTGTGTGTGTGTGTGTGTGTGTGTGTGTGTGTGTGTGTGTGTGTGTGTGTGTGCTCGCAGCACTCACAGGAGAAACAGAAACACAAAGCTGTACTCTCCTCCACAGCTGTTTCCCTCCCATCTCTCTGTTTAATCATCCATCCAGCTGAAGCTCTACTTCTACTGCTCACAGAGTCACAGAAACACAGGCAGTGGCAAAGTAGGAAAATGTGACATTGTGCGTTTTTTTTGAGAAGCCTTCAAAAAGCTTTGCTCTTCACCTCTTTTTGTTAGTAGCGTTATTATGAACACAGTATGAAGGGATTCGTCGTATTATTGAGTCCCATGCTATGTGAGGTTTGTGTTTTTTTCCTCCAATCTTACAGGATCATTTAGTTACCTTATCAATTATGGAAATGACCAGAGGCCTAACTGATACATGTTAATCACATTAAGGGGCTTAATCATAGAATTATTAGTGTGATGTGATTGGGTCGTTAACAATGGCATCACAATGGTGGTGACTGTGAAATTGATCTTGCTGTTTCGCGTTGATCTGTTGTTTTTCCCCTCGTTGTTTTTTTTGTGATATTATCCCAGTGGTGATACCAGGGAGCAACCTTCTATGTTGTGTGTGAACGTGAGTAGCGAAGACAGAAAGACAGAGAGGCCTGAGAAAAAATAAACACAAGGGGAATGACTAGCATAAGTCGAACTCCTATTTCATAGGCTGGTGACCTAGCTACTAAAAGCACTGTAATTTGTTCCTATTATAGCATCAGCGGCAATGCTAAATGCTATTCACTAAACATGCAGATGATGTGCTTGTGATCTCCAAAATGAAGCATATTCCAGTCAGGGTGGTGAATGAAATTGATCAAATGGATAGCTGTTTGGTTGGATTTAGCCCTCATGCCTCACCAGACTGAATTAACAGACCACAGTATCCACTGCTTTTAAGATGGGGATATGGTAGCTTAAATCTGACTCTGCGTGCTTTTAAAAGAGCTCTGTTTGCAATAAGGTTTGGTCTGCCATAGCTTCCTCTAATATGTTCTGAATTTAATCAAATCTGCAAATTTGTTATGTACATTAAATTGAACATGCAATGGCACTTTCGAACGCGGTTGCCATACCAACCCCCCAGGAGTTCATTTTTCTTAATGCAGGGCTCGGAATCTCATTTCATACACTCTCCCCTGCTGCTAGGAGCTGCTCCGAGCAGGCGCTAGCTCAAGGCTTCCACGGTACCACTGACAGAGCCCCGGTCTACTATCACAGCCTTCAAACACTGGAGCTGTTATAGAGAGAGATGGTGAGAGGGGGGGAGGGGGGTGAGAAAGGGGGGGTGAGAGAGGGAGAGAGATAGAGAGCGAGGGAGAGGGAGAGCAGAGAGAGAGAGTGACAGAGCAAAGAGAGGAGAGAGAGAGGAAGATGTCTCTCTCCACGTAGTGGAAATGACACAAATTAATATACACTACTTAAACCAGACTAAGATTAATGGTTGCCTTTCGCGGCAGCTTAGTCCCACTGTCAGTTGCAGAGTGCTCGTTGGACAAAATCAACACTAATCAACATTTATTCCACTTTTGCCCTGGGCCCTCAGGAGTCTTGCAGGCGGCAGGACTGTGTTACTCCTCTCCCCCCCTCGCCTCCCCCGTCCGTCTTGCTACGCTTTTCACCTCCAATCCAGCTCCTTCATACATCACCCTGCTCCCTCCCTCCTTCCCGCCCCCCGGCCTGGCTCCTCGCAGGGGAGATCGCCCCCTCCCATCAGGACACATTACAGTCATGATAGATTTTCTCTTTTCATTTGCCTCTGATATTTAACACTTTAAAGCAGTTGCTCTGGCACTTTACATTGCAGGAGGTGTGTGTGTGTGTGTGTGTGTGTGTGTGTGTGTGTGTGTGTGTGTGTGTGTGTGTGTGTGTGTGTGTGTGTGTGTGTGTGTGTGTGTGTGTGTGTGTGTGTGTGTGTGTGTGTGTGTGTGTGTGTGTGTGTGTTTGTGCATCTGAGTATATTTTGTAATCAGAGTGATCTGTGACATTATCTGTCCTCAGTCTCACATTGAATTATCACTAGCAAGATCTGTGTTGTGTTGTGTGTATGCATTATGTACATATTTGAGTGGGTTTTTCTGAAAGTAACATTATGTATGTGTATGGCCCATGACTAGGAAACTGAGCACCGCTTTCTCTCCCAATAGGGCTCGTATTTCCTTCAGAGTGAAAGACAAGGCAATCTCCCGTGTATATTTGTGTCCTCATTTCAAAGAAACATAATATCAATTTCTGTGAAGTCATCAGATTCCGTTGCTGTCTTTCATTCTAGTGTTGCCCCCAATTTTGTTGTACTACATATTGTATATACACTATGCAGACCTAGACCAACTATCTATCCGTGTTTGACTAAAATTGAATTATTGTAAGGATATGGATTTTTTTTCAGCATTCATTAGATTAAACAGACTACCTTTCACATCACTCGTGACATTGATCATTGTACAGATAACATTGCTACTGTTTCATCTGTGTTTATGCAGAGTAGGGATGTGACAAATTGAACATGTTCTTCATGTTTTAAAGTTTTGGGGTTTTCCGTTAAAACGATACAAAATATTGATAAAATTCCATGTAAATTCACAATGCATAAAAAAGTCCTAATGCGCAATCACAGATATATACCGCAGTTCTATATAGTCATAGATAGATACATTAGGCTTTCTGTAATCAGCGCTGTGATTTTCTTACGCCGTCTCTTATTGCACATAGCCTACAATGCATCATCTAAAAAGTAACATATGCCTACACATAGTGGCTCCATTTTTTAAATCCTAAAACACCAAACTAGGCCTACATTATTATAAATTAGGCCATCATCACTGCCAAACGTGAATGATCATTCTTCACGTTTTATGTGTGAAACGTCCATGCATCGGCATGCCAACCATTTGATCCCAATCAGTTTCATGTGAATATGCATTTTGATCTTATTCTGCTTGAATGATGTAAGTAGCCTAACTATTGTATAATCAACGTTTAAAGCAGAGGGAGTTAAGAAGCTACACTTCCACCTGTATTTTGTTTCAATCAAATCATAGGGTACTAGGGGGTATCTAGCCCCGCCCCCCCTAAGGACTAGTTGTCTAATTACTGACACAAAAAAGCTACATTTGGGAAAAAATTGGTATGTGGATGAAGGTCATGCTTAGGTGAATAATCTATAAAGGGAAATAAATGGCTACAGTTTACACTTTTTTAGTTATTTCATTAAATGTTGTTTTTAGAAAAGGGGAGGTTTTTTTTACCCTCGGGGGTGCCAGTTACCCCATTAGAATATATATATATTTTATATATATTTTTTATTTCACCTTTATTTAACCAGGTAGGCCAGTTGAAAACAACTTCTCATTTACAACTGCGACCTGGCCAAGATAAAGCAAAGCAGTGCAACAAAAACAACAACACAGAGTAACACATGGGATAAACAATTTGCTGAGTAGAGTGTTGGAGGCTATTTTGTAAATGACATCGCCGAAGTCAAGGATCGGTAGGATAGTCAGTTTTACAAGGGTAGGTTTGGCAGAATGAGTGAAGGAGGCTTTGTTGCAAAATAGGAAGCCGATTCTAGATTTAACTTTGAATTGGAGATGCTTAATGTCAGTCTGGAAGGAGAGTGTAAAGTCTAGCCAGACACCTAGGTATTTATAGTTGTCCACATATTCTAAGTCAGAACCATCCAGAGTAGTGATACTAGTCGGGCGGGCGGGTGCAGGAAGCGATCGGTTGAAGAGCGTGCATTTAGTTTTACTAGCATTTAAGAGCAGTTGGAGGCCACGGAAGGAGTGTTGTATGGCGTTGAAGCTCGTTTGGAGGTTTGTTAACACGGTGTCCAAAGAAGGGCAGATGTATATAGAATGGTGTCGTCTGCGTAGAGGTGGATCAAAGAATCACCAGCAGCAAGAGTGACATCAGTGATAAATACAGAAAAAAGAGTCGGCCCGAGAATTGAACCCTGTGGCAACCCCATAGAGACTGCCAGAGGTCCGGACAACAGGCCATACCAATTTGACACACTGAACTCTGTCTGAGAAGTAGTTAGTGAACCAGGTGAGGCAGTCATTAGAGAAAGCAAAGCTGTTGAGTCTGCCGGTAAAAACACAGTGATTGTCAGAGTCGAAAGCCTTGGCCAGTTCGATGAAGACGGCTGCACAGTACTGTCGATGGCGGTTATGATATCGTTTAGGACCTTGAGCGTGGCTGAGGTGCACCCGTGACCAGCTCAGAAACCAGATTGCATAGCGGAGAAGGTACGGTGGGATTCGAAATGGTCGGTGATCTGTTTGTTCACTTAGCGTTCGAAGACTTTAGAAAGGCAGGGCAGAATGGATATAGGTCTGTAACAGTTTCGGTCTAGAGTGTCTCCTCCTTTGAAGAGGGGGGTGACTGCGGCCACTTTCCAATCTTTGGGAATCAAAGACGATACGAAAGAGAGGTTGAACAGATTAGTAATAGGGGTTGCAACAATGGCGCCAGAACATTTTAGGAAGAGAGGGTCCAGATTGTCTAGCCCAGCTGATTCGTAGGGATCCAGATTTTGCAGCTCTTTCAGAACATCAGCTGTCTGGAATTGGATGAAGGAGAAGAGGGAGGGGCTTGGGCCAGTTGCTGCGGGCGGTGCAGAGCTGTTGGCCGGGGTTGGGATAGCCAGGTGGAAAGCATGGCCAGCCGTAGAGAAATGCTTATTGAAATTCTCGATTATTGTGGATTTATCGGTGGTGACAGTGTTTCCTACTCTCAGTGCAGTGGGCAGCTGGGAGGAGGTACTCGTATTCTCTATGGACTTTACAGTGTCCCAAAACCTTTTGGAATTAGTGCTGCAGGATGCAATTTTCTGTTTGGAAAAGCTAACCTTTGCTTTCTAACTGACTCTGTGTATTGGTTCCTGACTTCCCTGAAAAGTTGCATTCGCGGGGACTATTCGATGCTCGTGCAGTACGCCACAGGGTGTTTTTGTGCTGAAAGGGGAATGCTCATTGAAGATGGTGAGGAAAGCACTTTCAAAGAACAACCAGGCATCCTCTACTGACGGGATGAGGTCAATATTCTTCCAGGATACCTGGGCCAGGTCGATGCTCGCAGAAGTGTTTTTGTGGGTGTTTGACAGTGATGAGGAGTGGTCGTTTGACCGCGGACCCATAACGGACGCGGGCAATGAGGCAGTAATCGCTGAGATCCTGGTTGAAAACAGCAGAGGTGTATTTAGAGGGCAAGTTGGTCAGGATGATATCTATGAGAGTGCCCATGTTTACAGATTTGGGGTTGTACCTGGTAGGTTCCTTGATCATTTGTGGGAGATTGAGGGCATCTAGCTTAGATTGTAGGACGGCCGCGGTATAAAGCATATCCCAGTTTAGGTCACCTAACAGTACAAACTCTGAAAATAGATGGGGGGGAAATCAATTCACATATGGTGTCCAGGGCACAGCTGGGAGCTGAGGGGGGTCTATAACAAGCGGCAACAGTGAGGGACTTATTTCTGGAGAGATGGATCTTTAAAAGTAGAAGCTCAAACTGTTTGGGCATAGACCTGTATATCATCCACTGCATCTTGCCATCTTTTTGTAATACATGTATCACTAGCTACTTTAAACTATGCCACTTTATGTTTACATACCCTACATTACTCATCTCATATGTATAGACTGTACACTATACCATCTACTGCATCTTGCCTATGCCGTTCTGTACCATCACTCATTCATATATCTTTATGTACATATTCTTTATCCCTTTACACTTGTGTGTATAAGGTAGTAGTTGTGGAATTGTTAGGTTAGATTACTTGTTGGTTATTACTGCATTGTCGGAACTAGAAGCACAAGCATTTCGCTACACTCGCATTAACATCTGCTAACCATGTGTATGTGACAAATACAATTTGATTTGATTTGATTTGATTTATGACAGAACTCTGCAGGTTATCTCTACAGTAGATTGCAATTCCGCCCCCTTTAGCAATTCTGTCTTGACCAAAAATGTTGTAATTGGGGATGGAAATTTCTGAATTTTTGGTGGACTGCCTAAGCCAGGATTCAGACACGGCTAGGACATCAGGGTTGGCGTGGTGTGCTAAAGCAGTGAATAAAGCAAACTTAGGGAGGAGGCTTCTGATGTTTACATGCATGAACCAAGGCTTTCACAGTTGCAGAAGTCAACAAATGAGAGTGCCTTGGGACACACAGGGCCTCTACATCACCAGAGGAATAGAGGAGGAGTAGGATGAGGCTACGGCTAAAGGCTATAAGAACTGGTCGTCTAGTGCTTTGGGAACAGAGAATAAAAGGAGCAGATTTCTGGGCGTGG
Source organism: Salvelinus fontinalis (assembly GCF_029448725.1). Classification (NCBI taxonomy): domain Eukaryota; kingdom Metazoa; phylum Chordata; class Actinopteri; order Salmoniformes; family Salmonidae; genus Salvelinus; species Salvelinus fontinalis. Next base: position 29,812,333 of record NC_074669.1, read on the forward strand.
TAGGATAGATTCAGGGCATAGTATACAGACAAGGGTATGGTAGGGTGCAAGTACAGTGGGTGTAAACCTAGGCATTGAGCGACGATGAGAGAGGTTGCATCTTTGGAGCCGCCAGTTAAGCTAGGTGCAGTCTCCGCATGTTTGGGGGTGGGACAAGGGGGCTTTCTGAGGCATGTTGAGCAGGACTAAGGGCTCCGCAGTAAAATAAAACAATGAGAGCTGCCCTTAACAACAGTATTCAAGGCATATTGACATTAGAGAGAGGCATAAAGCAATCACAGGTGTTGATTTGGAGAGTTAAGACAACAATGGGTGAGACAGCAACGGGTAAACAGCTAGGACAACAACAACGGGTAAATGGCGATGAATGGGCAGAGAGGGTCAGTTTGCTACACACAGGGCCTGAGTTTGAGGCTGGGGCCGACAGATAAACAAAATGAATTACTGTGTTAATGAACAGTCCAGCATGCATCAGCTGTGTAGCCGAGTGATCATAGGGTCCAATGAGCAGCAATAGATGAAACAGGGAGCCGTTCGGTAGTCGATTACTGTGATAGGCGAGCGGGAGACACGGCGTTCAGGAAGCTAGCAGGCCGGGGCCAGCAGATGGATCATCACCAACATCCACGACGCAGAGGCCGGTTGAGAGCACATCGGCCGAATTATGTCAGCAGACCAGCAGGCCAGTCGTGATGGATCGGCGAGGCATAGGGTTTCTTGGGTTTCACACAAGTGTGTTAAAATCCATTTAATCGGTTTTATTTAGAAATTCTTTAGTAACTAATACTTAAAAGCTAAGTCTAGTTGTCTTATTTTAATTATTTAAATAAAATATGGGGGGGAAATGGTGTTGCACATATCACCATTAATATCCGCACTATGAGGAGATTTGATCTAAAGTCCCTCTTTTTAACTCACCTGCACATGAATTTTCTTTGTTCTTTCTTTGTTGTTCTTTTCCATATAATACATTATGTTCAATTGCACTCAATATCAATCCCAGCAGTCTTTAAAATGACATTCAGGAGCAAACTGTTTTCAATAGTTGTTTTTAATGAATGAAAAACATATTAATTGGAAAATATATATTGGAATCGAATATAACTAATAACATTGAAATATAACATTTAATAACAATAACTTAACAAATTAATTCAGTGTAACATTGATGTGGTAACTCTCTTAAGCGCTGATATTGCATGATTCTAATTTGTACATAGGTTAAAAATAAAGCTATCCTCAGTAAAATTGGAGCACAACTCTTGAGCCCACCTCCAGCACTGCTCACACCTAATCCAGTCCCCACCTGTGATTGAAAACAGAGGGAGGGATGCCAATTGAAAAGCTCTCTCTTAAAAACGTAGCCAGCTATTGAGCTATATGACATAAAATGCTGTGTAAAATAGCTAAAAGGCTATAAAGTAACATTAACTGTAAAGCTATCAGTCACTAGTAGAAACATTTACAACTGCATTTAAGTTACGTTAACTTTTTAAAATGTATTTTACCTCAGACGATCTGATAGTAAGGTTGCTAGCTAGCACTCCTAGCAGCTTATGCCAACTAGATAGCTAGCTAGCATTTACTGCTAGTGAAGTTGCTACCTAGCAAGTTAGTATAATAAACTAGCACTAACTGGGCTAGTCATTGTCTTAATGGCAGGAAGAAACACATTCATAACCATAAAGGTAAACTAGCCCCCAGGGGCCAGTTACCCCCTAAACACACTCATCCAACATATTACTACTTTTCTCAAAAATGATATAACATTTTCTCTTTAAACAAGTGGATTTTTTTTATCTTAAGGCTTTCCTACTTGTATATCTAAAAAACAATTATAGATCTAACTTCATTTAAATATATCTTCAACTTTTTCTGAATTTAACTTAGTTACCCCCTACAGTATTTAGCCTAGTGGCTGTTGAGTTATGGCCACATGAGAAAAAAAATGTCATAAGTAGCCTAATTGTGTGGTGTTTTTTGTTTAACAATAGAGCCTAACATTGTACTAGGTTATTTATTCTATTTGGTTTGTTATGTAGAATACTGATGAATCATTAAGTGATCTTGTAAGACATTAAACAAGCACCATTCTGAGAAGTGGTGGGGACAGAATCGGTTTGGGTCTCACGGTACGTCCTTTTCAGATGGTTAAGCATTGCGCCTGTACTACCATTACTGTACCTCAACTCCACCTCACAAAGTTTGCATTTCACCACCTTCTCATTTAACTTCTCAAAGTGTTGTCATACAGGACTTCACTGCTATTGCTTGCCTTTCCATTTCTCCAACTGTTAACGACGATAACGTATGGAGTGCTCTATATCCGTGGCAAATAATATGAAAGATACATACAGTGTACTAACGTTAATGCATTGTTGCGTTAGGTTTTTGTTTATTTAAAAATGTTCCCTTTACGATGATCGGGACCTGTTAGTGGTAGTTTTGTGATAACTGCACTGTGGTTTAAATTTTGTGGTAAAAAACATTGTTTTTCAGTCAGGGATTTTTTCTTAACGTTAACACTACCAATTTAGTATAAACGTTTAAACGTTCACACCCCTAATGCAGAGCAAAGATGAAGAGATTCCTCTGTTTCACAGAACAGCCTAAATATCCTTGGTAGAAACCACCCGTCTAACGTTATGCAAATCTTTTATAATTAGACAGTCTAATGCATGGCAGTAATCAGCTGCTGGTGCTCATTATATCTTCCTGTCTCCCCACTGTGTCACTGGGAAACATGCTCTGGAGGAACATTTTATCTTTACCTTTAAGTCTCTAAATATGCTGGATTCCCAATACAACAGAAATGAATCAAAATCATTTAAGGCTAATAGTACACCAGAGTTCCATTTTATTTTCCTACACATCCTTTGATTACAAAAGAAGTTTAACAAAACAATTATATCTGTATTCCACCCACCATACACCCTACGCCCTCTCACCAAACTGTCTTTATAGGATTGAATAGTCATTGTTGTGCCACCAACTGGCATCCTCGATGCGACACCAACCAAGAGCTTTGTCAGCTCTCTATGACTGACGTCACAAATGGCAACCCTATTTGCTATTATAGTGCATTACTTTTGACCAGCACCTTATGTGCCCTGGTCAGAAGTAGTGCACTACTGTATATAGGGAATAGGGTACCAATTGGGACAGGCACTATCTCAGGTACCAATCGGAATAGATCAGCCAGCTTCATGGCATGGCCGCTTGGCAGGGGAGTGTGTGTGTCTGTGTCTGTGTCTGTGTCTGTGTCTGTGTGTGTGTAAATGTAGAAGGAGTGTGTTGGGCCTCGTGCCCCCTGAAAGGAAACAAATGTTCCGTAGCAGAAACACAGCGCTGCGGTGGTTTTGGACAGTTTCCTGGTACACAGACACAAGAGACATTTCGGGTAACTTTTAGCACGGGAAGAGGGGGAGGGAGGAGGGGGGAGGAAGAGAGGGGGGGATGCTACTGTATCAGTGGAGGACAGGGTAGTGTGGTAAAGGAGGTTGGTGAGTTAGGAGTGTGTTATGATATGTAGCTAATGTAACAATAATGTAATCAAAAGCTCACTGATGAGTGGAAGTGTTTTGGGTATTTCAGATTTCAACACAATTTTATTTTGAATAACTTATGCATGTCATGGAAATATATACCAACACACAGAATTGTACTAAATATGAATTCTGCATATGGATTTTATCCTAAAACCTTTTAAAAGACTCTTACATTAGCTACATCACAACCCATCCAATGCTTTGTTTACTGTACCTTTCTACAGTATATTTCTCCCAGTGCTGAGAAGTAATGATTGCTTCCTAAACCGATATTGCATTTTATGTCAGAGTCCCCATACATTTAATGACAAAACAAACAATAGCAAAGCAATTTTCTGCAATATAGAATTTTCCAATTTTACTTAGGGCTGTAATTAGGGTTGGTGTAAACGCTGCTTTGTGTAGAAAAGCTTTTGTCGTGTTGCATTTTTCTGAGCATGCGATAAGCCAACCTTGGCCTTGTTAGATTACTTGACAGGTCTTTGTTATCCATAGAGGGCCTTGTACAGTAGTAGTTATTCTTACTGATGTCCAGTTTGTGTTCTATAAATGGCTATCGTTTCCATTATGTGACTGTTTGCAGTAATACACACCAGCACCTTTGGCTTGGAAGGAGAAAGCAAAAAAGTGGATGTTTGATTCAATTGATGACTGAAGTCACATTCAGTGTTTTTCTCTATAGGCCTTGGATAAAAATAGTGCAATGTAGGGAATAGGGTGCCATTTGGGAAACATGCTAGGACTTTCTTGTGGGAAGAGTTGGGATGGTGTGACTGTGACGATAGACGGGTTTATATACAGACAATTGGCACATCTCCAAATTGCGACCTTCTCGGCCTCACCTCTTTTCCCCGGGCATGTGCCCTTGAGCGTGTGATTCCTGTTAGAACTCAGTCTGCATCCCAAATAGAACATTATTCCCTATGGGCCCTGTTCATACGTAGTGCACTATATAGGGAATAGGTTGCAATTTGGGATCTATTCTGAGTGTCACTCCTGGTGCCCTCGCTCCTTTGTTCCAGAGCTATAGCTGGCATGGCATTTTTATGACTGGTACTGTGGTGCTGCCTGAACTAAAGGTGGAAGTGCAGGCAGAGGGTCTACTCTGAAATGGAGGAAGTGTACGCTATAGCTATAACTATGCCACATGCAATGGCAGAAGGTCTAATCACACACACAATGGAAAATACTGCTCTCTGTCCTTGGGGACAGTGTGGACTGTCTATATACTGTACTGTATGCAACTGCTGCAGAACATATGACAGAATGGGAAGTGTGTACACTAAACATTTCGTTTTACATACATGTGAACTAGAGCAGGTCAAGAATGTAGATTTGGTGTTGGTGAGTGATGTTTTTATAGGTTTTGTATGTAAGATGTTGCGGATGTTGCTGTTAGAGGTAGGATCCTTGGAATTTGATTGTATGATACAATCACACATGTCCTGTTTGTATCAATGTTGTTTCACTCAATTGTATGCAAGTGTCCATTGATAACATTGTCATTGTTCGCTTGCTCCTCTGAAATTCACATCACCGCTCCAGTGTTTCCTTATTTCCCTCTGCTATGAAGAGATTGCATTGATAGCTTTATATTCTGTCAACAGAGGCAAGATAAAGAGGGGTTTAGGAGTTTGGAGGATAGGATAACCTTGATAAAACGTTCATCTCAATGACACTGATTTTCTCCATCTATCTTCATCCATTATGAAATATGCAAATGGAACTGTGGGATGGGAACGGATGGGAGTACAATACAGTGCTGTTAAATGGGCCATTTCAAATGTTCTGTGTACCATGCTGACTTCCAAATTTACCACCATCCAATTCAGTGCATGCTCAAGTGTTTTTCTCTCTCTCTCTCTCTCTCTCTCTCTCTCTCTCTCTCTCTCTCTCTCTCTCTCTCTCTCTCTCTCTCTCTCTCTCTCTCTCTCTCTCTCTCTCTCCTCTCTCTCTCTCTCTCTCTCTCTCTCTCTCCTCTCTCTCTCCTCTCTCTCTCTCTCCTCTCTCTCTCTCTCTCTCTCTCTCTCTCTCTCTCTCTCTCTCTCTCTCTCTCTCTCTCTCTCTCTCTCTCTCTCTCTCTCTCTCTCTCCTACACTTCACTCTCTTTTATCATTTATCTCCCGCTTTCTCTCTCTCACTCCCTCCATCTCTCTTGATTTGGTCGTGTCTTCTTTCCCCTTTTTTCTCCCTCCTCCCCCACTCTGTCTTTCTCTTCCCTTGCTCCCTTTCTTTTTCTATCCTGCCTTGCCTTACACATTACAGATATACTGCACAGTGTCAGAGTGGCTACTTATAAAATATTAACAGCGTGTAGAGAATTTTACATCGACACATTGCTTTTCATTTTTAACTACAGTACCAGTCAAAAGTTTGGACACACCTACTCATTCAAGGGTTTTTCTTTATTTTTACTATTTTCTACATTGTTGAATAATAGTGAAGACATCAAAACTATGAAATAACACATATGGAATCATGTAGTAACCAAAAAAGTGTTAAACAAATCAAAATATATTTTAGATTTTAGATTCTTGAAAAACTAGTTTTAATGACTCCAACCTAAGTGTATGTAAACTTCCGACTTCAACTATAGTACTGTAGTGTTTTTTTTCCCATTAAAAAAAAATATACAGTATGTAAAAAAAATATCCAGTTTGACGTTACAGAGTATTTTGTGTATTAAATCCATCCCACTTTGTAACACAACAAATTCTGGGAAAAAGTCAGGGGGTGTGAATACTATCTGAAGGCACTCTGAAGGCATCTTTTTCTACATAGTATCTGTTCAGTGGTAAGACGTTGCATATTATGTATCCTTTTGTGATTTAGGATAGGTGTTTATTGGGACTTTTATCATCTCAGTTTTTATGTTTTTATGAGAGAGGACCAGACCCTTTTAGAAACACCACTGCTCACATTTGGGATAGTGATTAACAAATGGTATTTGAGAGATTATTAATATACACATAACTTTTAATAGCCAAGATAAACAAATATATAGGCCCAATTAAAATTTGAGCGTGCACGATAGGCAACAAGCTTATGACGAGGATCACAAGATAAAGGATGGTGGTGGTGCTCAATGCTTGTGGATTAAGAATTGTATTGTACTAAGCGTCAGTTTAAACTGAGTGTGCGTCCCAAATGACACCCTATTCCCAGACACCCTATTTATACAGTGCACTACTTCTGACTAGAGCCCCTTATGGGCCCTCTGGACCCAAAAAGGGAATAGGGTGTAATTTTGTATAGGGAATATGGTGCCATTTTGGACGCACAATAGGATTTGGGAAGCCCATCATTTGATTGACAGCTCCCTCTTTATAGGAGGCCATCATCCAACAAAACAGTAGACACCAAAGGCCATCCCCTAAAACCGCCCACAGGGCCCAAAGTGCTCTGGGAGGCCAGTTGTGAACCAGAGAGATAAAATAGAGGCACTGAATCAATCATCAGCATGAGCAGATACTGTAAATCTACAAAAGTCCAACCTCCCTCACAGACACTCAGGATACATTCCAAATGGCACCCTATTCCCTAAAAAGTCCGCTAATTTTGACCAGGGCCTGTAGTGCACTTTGTCGGGAATAGGGTGCCATTTGGGACTCTGCCCTAAAGAGGAGCGTTGGTTTGTTCTGAGGCTGTTCTGCTATTAGAGCAGGGACTGGAACAGAACAATGACTTTTGTTGCCACAAGTGCATATCTGTATCTGTCTGCTGGCCTGGCTATATGGCCAAACCAGAGGTCGCCATCCTAATCCCATGAATGTATAATTTCAATTTGAATATACATAATATCACAAAGACAGGCACAAAGGTTGAGAGATACAGTTCTATGGATGAAGGTGATATAGTGATGCAGTTTCAGTCAGTACTGCCATCCATTTGGTTTTTCATTGATGCGTTTTGACAGAGGAAAAGGAATGATGTTTTGTTTTTAGCAAAGGTGTGGTTAAAAATTCATAATAACGCTCGATGCTTGGTAATCCACAAGTTGTGTTTGTGCCGTAAAATGGCATGAATTATGTAGCCACTCCTAGTGAATGGGATGCCTGTTAACACTTGAATGGATTGCATAGAGGACATTTGATTATGGCACACAGTATTGCAATGGGAATACACTTCTTCAAAAGTAGTGCACAATATCGGGAATATGTTTGGGTGGCGTAGAGATATCGGCAGCGCAGTGCAGAGGGGAGGCGCTGCCACTTGTCTTACTCTCTGACCGGCCACACAGTCACAGGAAGATGACAAAGTGGCCCAGTTTTCCTTTTAATTAATCCTAGCTTGCTGACAGCTACCTGTGCTACACATCATCATTAGCAGACAGGAGAGAGAGGAAGACCCGTCCACACATTAACGATAAGAGAGGAGGATACACCTCGTTAACTCATTTTTCTTCCTCCGTTTATTGGCTTTATTTATTGTTTTACAGCAACACAGTCATCCCACATACAATATTTCCTTGGAACACTCTGACGCTGTTGCCTTCTCCCAGACATAGAACCGGCACCCTATTTTCTACATAGTGCACTACACCTCTATGGGTCCTGGTCAAAAATAGTGCACTAAGTAGGGAATTGGGTGCAATTAGGGACACATACAGAGACTGCCAGTGGAGATCAGCACTACTGTGGGAAAGGGCCAACAAATGACACCGGAGGCTCAGGAGGTAGTAATAGCAAAGACAGTACAGTATGAAGAGATGCAGAAACTGCTTCCTCCTATAGAAATCCCCGATCACGCTTGCAGGCGATGTCATGGCGACGTTGGCTAGCTATGCTCATTCACAGAAAACATAATCGGGTCTGACGGTCGTCTCGCGCCGATCTTCGCTTGTGCAGACTGTCAAATCAAAGGCACTCCTTCAATATAAAGTTGTTTTTGACGAAAATGAAAACGTGTCAGTTTGTCACTTTCACGAGGTTGTAGTAATAACATGTTCAACTACTTAAGACGTTGTTTTGAATGTAGGTTGTGCCTTTAGATTTCTAGAAAATGAACAGCTAAGGAATAATTTTTCTCTTCTCTCATTGATTTCTCAAACCCCAAACCACGGCCTGGTCTGCTTGGTCTGCTTTGCAAGCATTCCCGGAAGTCTCGCAATGTTGCGCCTCTGGGTTTAGAAATTCTTCGGTAATAGATTGCAGAATCTGACAAACTCATAGACCTAGTGCTTAGATGTAGATTATTTTATTTATTTACTTTGCCTGTGACCTGCCTTTTTGCGAGGAAGGGAAAGAACACCCCAAAAAGGGTCCAGCATTTTAGAGGCAATTTCATCCACATCTTCCTGCTGTTCCACCTGCCAGTACCTGACAAATTTATTCAAAGAAGTGACATGAAATACTGGAAGCCAAAACGACTAATGCTATTCCCCTCCTCCACCCATTTCTCACAAACTGCGTCCCAAATTGCCCCCTATTCCATATATAGCGCATCATTTACCAGAGCTATGGGCTCTGGTCAAAAGTAGTACACTGTATGGGAAAAGGGTGCCATTTAGGACAGTTTTACATCTCCTTATTTTGTGGCTAGCTGTCCCATTACCTCTCCACGTATTATTTTTGTAGTCATTTGAATTGATCTGCGGTGAAGCCAGACAAAGATTGCTACATATTTAATGTCTTTCACCAGGTAGGCACGTTGAGGCTGTCGGTTGAATAGGAATGCTGTGACATTAATCATTTAATTGCAGCTGTGTATCTGAATGCTGCTGCACTGTTAAAATGAAGTGCTTTGCAACACCAAAACTAGTGGCAACTGAGCTGCCACCAACTTGAAGGAGACAAAACCTAAACTTTTCTGGAGTATTGAAACACATCATCCTGAGATGTTTTGAAACATTACATGGTGTGTTGTAACACCACTCAAGCAAGTGTTGTGCAATACCTTGCACTATCGAAAATGGTTGAAAACACTATTTTGGTGTTCCGAGTTACGTTTATTGCAGAATTAGATACCTTCTCTTTTGGTGTCGTTTCCTCTCTCTATAGCGTCAAAACACTATAATGGTGTTTCAAATCCTGTCTATTGCAGAATTAGATCACTGCTTCTGGAGTATTTTAATGTTTAACATAGATTTATCTGTATGATCATTTGCCAGTTTAACCCATTTTGGCAGACATTGTTGAGCACAGTGCTCAATCCACCAGCAGTAACTAGAGATTTTACAGCAAGCATTGCAGGATACTGAACTTGGAAATGTACATCATTGAACATAATTTTGCCTAAAGTTTTGATATCCGTTCATCATGATCCATTACACCTCATGGCACAACAAGCTGATTAATACTAAAAGAAATGTACTTTTCTTTCTTTAAACATGCATACAACATTGTGTATAAGAAAGTCACATTTTTTTGATTTACCCACAATCCTCTAAAAACAGAGCCATGTGGCAAAATAGGAAGTGCAAGGAAATTAAAGCCAGTTGTCCAACGGGTTCTGTCACGATCGTTATAAGGAGTGGACCAAGATGCAGCGTGGTATGTTTCCATCCTCTTTATTAGGAAAAGAAACTCAATGAAAAAACAATAAAGCGTTAAACGAAACGTGAAACTCAATGTAGCGCTCACAGGCAACTAATCCTAGACAAGATCTCACAAAGCACAATGGGGAAATGGCTGCCTAAATATGATCCCCAATCAGAGACAACAATAAACAGCAGCCTCTGATTGGGAACCATAACAGGCCAACATCGACATATAAACGCCTATATGACCCACCTTAAATCACACCCCGACCTAACCAACATAGAGAATAAAAGCTCTCTATGGTCAGGGCGTGACAGTACACCCCCCCAAAGGTGCGGACTCCGGCCGCAAAACCTGACTCAATAGGGGAGGGTCCGGGCGGGCATCTACCGTCGGGGGCGTCTCCGGTGCGGGGCGAAGTACCCACTCCGCTCGCAGATACGTCATCTTCCATGGCGGCTCTGGTGCGGGGATCGTTGCTTAAAGCTCCGGACCGTGGATCCTCACCGGAGGTACCGGACCGTGGCTCGTCACCGGAGGCACCGGACCATGGCTCGTCGCCGGGACTCCGGACTGTGGACCGTCATTGCCAGGGACTCCGGACCGTGGATCGTCGCCCGGAGGCACCGGACCGTGGATCGTCGCCGGAGGACCAGGACAGTGGATCGTCGCCGGAAGACCAGGACAGTGGATCGTCGCCGGGGGCTCCGGACCGGGAACCCTCGCCGGAGGCTCCGAACCAGGAACCCTCGCCGGAGGCTCCGAACCAGGAACCCTCGCCGGAGGCTCCGGACCGGGAACCCTCGCCGGGGGCTCCGGACCGTGGGCCGTCGCCGGAGGTTGCGGACCGCGGACCGTCGGCGGCGGTTCCGGACTGTGGACCGTCAGGCACCATGTTTTGCGGTGATACGCACTGTGTACTGCGTATCACCGCAAAACATGGTGCCTGACCGGTCACACGCTCCCCACGGTGAGTACGGGAGTTGGCTCTGGTTCAAAACCTGGCTCCGCCAAACACCCCGTGTGCCGCCGCCAAACATCCCGTGTGCCCCCACCAAAAACATTTTTGAGGCTGCCTCTCGGGTTTTCCTCGTGGCCGCGAACCCCGGTGTCGTCGTTGTTGTTCTCTCGCTGCCTCCATCTGATCCCATGGAAGGCGATCCTTTCCGGCCAGGATGTCTGTTCCTCCTGGCCACGCTGCTTTGTCTGTTTGTGTTGGGATCTTCTGTCACGATCGTTATAAGGAGTGTACCAAGATGCAGCGTTGTATGTTTCCATCCTCTTAATTAGGAAAAGAAACTCAATGGAAAAAAACAATAACGCATTAAACGAACCGTGAAGCTCAATGTAGTGCTCGCAGGCAACTAATCCTAGACAAGATCCCACAAAGCACAATGGGGAAATGGCTGCCTAAATATGATCCCCAATCAGAGACAATGATAAACAGCTGCCTCTGATTGGGAACCATACCAGGCCAACATAAATCATTAATCACCTAGATAACCCACCCTAGTCACTGTCACGCCCCAACAAAAATAGAGAATAAACAGCTGTCTATGGTCAGGGCGTGACAAGTTCAATCACTCAATCTTCTCTATCTTTGCTTATCCTCATAAAAGATACTTACATTTTGAGAAACATAATAAATTAGATTTTTTCTTAAATGTTTTGGTAAAATAAAATAATACTAATTGAAATGACTTGCATTCATTTATATTTTTTAATCCGTTTCAATTTGCCCTCTATTGTCCCCTTCTGTTTTTCTAATCTGTGTAAATAAATAATTGAAAAAGTGGGATTCCACCAAAAATATTCTCCATAGGCCCTTATCATCAATCAATATTTAGGCTATAAACCATTTCCATTTCTAAACCACTGATTGTATGAGAGATACAGTCTGCAAATAGTTTTTTGTATGTGTGTTTTGATGCTGCCTTTTACATGCACTGAAACCCCCAAAAGTTTTTTCTCTTAAAAACACCAATATTCAGATGGAAGAACCACTTTGGGTGTTTCAGAGTACTTCTATTCTGTTTTAAAACACTTTCTATGTATCAGAACACTTACGTACGTTGGGTTTACATTCAAACACCCTCCAGATCTCAGGCTAGGTGCACTACTTTTCATGGTTTCATTATACAACGTGGTGTTTTTAGTATTTCTATTTTTAGTGTGGAGTTCAAAGTGATATTTTTTTATGAAGTAAATGAAGAGTGAAGGCTAGGTGGATCAACGACTGCGTGTCAACACAAACACACATGCATGCACACACAAACAAATATAAACTCAGCAAAAAAAGAAATGTCCTCTCAAGCAAAAAAAGAAACGTCCTCTCACTGTCAAGTTCGTTTATTTTCAGCAAACATAACATGTGGAAATATTTGTATGAACATAACAAGATTAAAAAACTGAGACATAAACTGAACAAGTTCCACAGACATGTGACTAACAGAAATGGAATAATGTGTCCCTGAAAAAAGGGGGGGGGGGATCAAAATCAAAAGTAACAGTCAGTCTCTGGTGTGGCCACCAGCTGCATTAAGTACTGCAGTGCATCTCCTCCTCATGGACTGCACCAGATTTGCCAGTTCTTGCTGTGAGATGTCACCCCACTCTTCCACCAAGGCACCTGCAAGTTCCTGGACATTTCTGGGGGGAATGGATCTAGACCTCACCCTCCAATCCAACAGGTCCAACAGCTCAATGGGATTTCGATCCGGGCTCCTCGCTGGCCATGGCAGAACACTGACATTCCTGTCTTGCAGGAAATCATGCACAGAACGAGTAGTATGGCTGGTGGCATTGACATGCTGGAGGGTCATGTCAGGATGAGCCTGCAGGAAGGGTACTACATGAGGGAGGAGGATGTGTTCTCTGTAACGCACAGCAAGCTCAGTCCGATGATGCTGTGACACACCGCCCCAGACCATGAAGGACCCTCCACCTCCAAATCGATCCCGCTCCAGAGTACAGGCCTCGGTGTAATGCTCATTCCTTCCACCATAAACGCAAATCTGACAACACCGTGACTCGTCAGTGAAGAGCACTTTTTGCCAGTCCTGTCTGGTCCAGCGACGGAAGGTTTGTGCCCATTGGCGACGTTGTTGCCGGTGATGTCTGGTGAGGACCTGCCTTTTAACAGGCCTACAAGCCCTCGGTCCAGCCTCTCTCGGCCTATTGGGGACAGTCTGAGCACTGATGGAGGGATTGTGCGTTCCTGGTGTAACTCGGGCAGTTGTTGTTGCCATCCTGTATCTGTCCCGCAGGTGTGATGTTCGGATGTACCGATTCTGTGCAGGTGTGGTTACACGTGGTCTGCCACTGCGAAGACGATCAGCTGTCCGCCCTGTCTCCCTGTACCGCTGTCTTAGGCGTCTCACAGTGTACAGACATTGCAATGTATTACCCTGGCCACATCTGTAGTCCTCATGCCTCCTTGCAGCATGCCTAAGGCACGTTCAAGCAGATGAGAAGGGACCCTGGGCATCTTTCTTTTTGGTGTTTTTCAGAGTCAGTAGAAAGGCCTCTTTAGGGTCCTAAGTTTTCATAACTGTGACCTTAATTGCCTACCGTCTCTAAGCTGTTAGTGTCTTAAAACTTCTCACGAGTCACAAACCCGGATCCGGCACCCCCCCCATCAAAAAAGCTGACTAGCATAGCCTAGCCTAACGCCACAGGGATATCATATAATATAATTTTCATGAAATCACAAGTCCAATACAGCAAATGAAAGATAAACATCTTGTGAATCCAGCCACCATTTCCGATTTTTAAAATGTTTTACAGCGAAAACACAATATGTATTTCTATTAGCTAACCACAATAGCAAAAGACTCAACTGCATATTTTCACCATTTGTCTACCGCATAGGTAGCTATCACAAAACCGACCAAATAGAGATAAAATTAGTCACTAACCAAGAAACAACTTCATCAGATGACAGTCTTATAACATGTTATACAATAAATCTATGTTTTGTTCGAAAAATGTGCATATTTCAGGTATAAATCATAGTTTTACATTGCAGCTACAATCACAAATAGCACCGAAGCAGCAAGAATAATTACAGAGAGCAACGTGAAATACCTAAATACTCATCATAAAACATTTATGAAAAATACATGGTGTACAGCAAATGAAAGATAAACATCTTGTGAATCCAGCCAATATTTCAGATTTATTAAGTGTTCTACAGTGAAAACACAATATAGCATCATATTAGCTTACCACAATACCAAAACACACAACCGCATTCATTCACCGCAAAGGTAGCGATCACAAAAAAACAGCAAAAGATATAAAATGATTCACTAACCCTGACAAACTTCATCAGATGACAGTCCTATAACACCAGGTTATACAATACGCTTATGTTTTGTTCGAAAATGTTCATATTTAGAGCTGAAATCCGTGGTTATACATTGTGAAAACGTAGCAACTTTTTCCCAGAATCTCCGGATATATTTCTGACACTTACCTAATCTGACCAAATAATTCATCATAAACTTTACTAAAAAATACATGTTGTACAGCACATGAAAGATACACTAGTTCTTAATGCAACTGTCACGTTCCTGACCTGTTTTCTGTTGTTTGGTATGTGTTTAATTGGTCAGGGCGTGAGTTTGGGTGGGTAGTCTATGTTATGTGTTTTCTATGTTGGGTTAATGGGTTGCCTGGTATGGCTCTCAATTAGAGGCAGGTGTTTCCTCTTTCCTCTTGGCGTTTCCTCTGATTGAGAGTCATATTAAGGTAGGTTGTTCTCACTGTTTGTTTGTGGGTGATTGTTCCTGTGTCTGTGTAATCCACATGGGACTATTTCGTTTGTTCGTTCGTTTTAGGTAGTCTTTTCCTGTTCTTGCGTCCTTCGTCTAATTGTAAGTTCATTTGTTTCAGGTCTGTTGCCTTCGTTCATTGTTTTGTAGTTTGTTCTAGTGTTTTGTCAGTGTTTCGTCTGTTTGTAATAAATCGTTATGTATTCAACACCCGCTGCGCCTTGGTCCGTTCATACACCACCAGACGAACGTTACAGCAATCGCTGTGTTAGATTTAAAAAAATAACTTTAGTACGACATACAGCTTACGTTATAGCGAGACAGCGCCCGCAATGAGGGCGGAAAATAGGAATAAACATTTTCCACAGAAATACGAAATAACATCATAAATGGGTCCTACTTTTGCTGAGCTTCCATCAGAATCTTGTACAAGGAGTCCTTTGTCCAGAATAAATCGTTGTTTGGTTTTAGAATGTCCTCTTCTCCTGTTGAATTAGCAACCAATGCTAGCCAAGTGGCGCGAAGTTGTCCATCTTCACCAAACGCAGAGAATGGAAAATGCCAAAACTCCCGATAAACGTTCAATAATCTGATAAAACTATATTGAAAAAACATACTTTACGATGATATTATCACATGTATCAAATAAAATCAAAGCCGGAGATATTAGCCGTCTATACCGATAGCTTTTCAGAAGGCAATCCAGGGTTCCTTTCCGCGCCTTGCTGGACAAAGGAAATGTGTGTTCACGTCATTCCAAGAGCTCTTGTTCGACCTCAGATCAAGCTAGACACCCCATTCCACCTCCCACTGCCTGTTGACATCTAGTGGAAGGCATATGAAGTGCATGTATATCCATAGATTTCAAGCAAATGAATAGGAAGGCCCTGGAACAGAGCCTCGATTTCAGATTTTTCACTTCCTAACAGGAAGTTTGCTGCAAAATAAGTTCTGTTTTACTCACAGATATAATTCAAACGGTTTTAGAAACTTGAGAGTGTTTTCTATCCAATAGTAATAATAATATGCATATTGTACGAGCAAGAATAGAGCACGAGGCAGTTTAATTTGGGCACGATTTTTTACAAAATAGCGCCTCCCTATTGACAAAAGGTTAATGACCGTTCCACAGGTGCATGTTCATTAATTGTTTATGGTTCATTGAACAAGCATGGGAAACAGTGTTTAAACCCTTTACAATGAAGATCTGTGATGTCATTTGAATTTTTACGAATGATCTTTGAAAGACAGGGTCCTCTAAAAGGGCCGTTTCTTTTTTTGCTGAGTTTACATAAAGTGAATTTGGAAAGTATTCAGACCCATTGATTTTTTACACGTTTTGTTACATTACAGCCTTTTTCCAAAATTGATTAAATCGGGGTTTCCGTCATCAATCTACACACAATACCCCATAATGACAAAGCAAAAACAGGTTTATAGAAATGTTTGCAAATGTATAAACAATAAAAAAGGGAAATATCACATTTACCACATTTGCCTTTGGCAGCGATTACAGCCTCGAGTCTTCTTGGGTATGACGCTACAAGCTTGGCACACCTGTATTTTGGGAGTTTCTCCCATTCTTCTCTGCAGATCCTCTCTAGCTCTGTCAGGTTTAATGGGGAGTGTCGCTGCTCAGCTATTTTCAGATCTCTCCAGTGATGTTAGATCGGGTCAAGTTCGATCTCTGGCTGGGCCACTCAAGAACGTTCAGAGACTTGTCCCGAAGCCACTCCTGCGTTGTCTTGGCTGTGTGCTTATGGGTTGTGGTCCTGTTGGAAGGTGAACCTTCGCCCCAGTCTGAGGTCCTAATCGCTCTGGAGCAGGTTTTCATCAAGGATCTCTCTGTACTTTGCTCCATTCATCTTTCCCTCGATCCTGACTAGTCTCCCAGATCCTGCCTCTGAAAAACTTCCCTGTATTATGATCTTGCCACCACCATGCTTCACCGAGACTATTAAATATCAAGGAAATGTGAAAAACTTATTTTAAATGTATTTGGCTAAGGTATATGTAAACTTCCGACTTCAACTGTATGTAAATAATATATATATATATTTTTTTACATTTGTAAAAAACTATTAAAATGCAGTTTTTGCTTTGCCATTATGGGGTATTGTGTGTAGATTGATGAGGAAAAATGTTTTTTTAATCGATTTTAGAATAAGACTGTAATGTAACAAAATGTGGAGAAAGTGAAGGGGTCTGAATACTTTCCGAGTGCACTGTACATGCATAAATGCAAACACATACACACATGCCATCATCTCACACACACCACCACTATCTGTACCTCTTGAACATTAGGTGATTTTTTTTATTTCCAACTAAATAGATTTCCACCCATAAGTCATTATTTTTCATGATATGGCCATCTCAATAATTGGAAATGCTGCATGGTTTTAGAAAGGTCCTGAACTCACCTTTCTGGTAAAAATACTCATAAATTACTGAGGTGTACTCACATTTGAGGACACAAGATCAAGTACATATTACAAATATAAAGATTTTTTTATTTTATTATGAGTTATATTTTGTCGTATTCAACAAAAGTGGGCCAATGGGGCTTGAAATGATTGAAATGCTTTCTAAATATAGTAACAATTCAATTATAAATGACTTACTTTAAGATTCTACCGTCCTAAAACTGTAAAATAAATACAATCATACCTAGTGACAGTACAATATTGGCTGCCAAGCGTCCTCTGAGCGATGCAGAAACACCATTCAAATGTGTGCAGACTCGTTACAACTTCAGCTTTAAGCTATGTGACCAAGAGAAAGTTTAGGTCTGGGAATTGCTAGGTACCTCACGATACGATATTATCACAATACTTAGGTGCCGATACGATATGTATTGAGATTCTCAGGATTCTATATGTATTGCGATTAGATACTGCTATTTTATTGAGATTTTGATGTT
Source organism: Salvelinus fontinalis (assembly GCF_029448725.1). NCBI lineage: Eukaryota > Metazoa > Chordata > Actinopteri > Salmoniformes > Salmonidae > Salvelinus > Salvelinus fontinalis. The sequence continues at coordinate 29,830,058 of NC_074669.1, forward strand.
CCTAACATATTGCTCAGCTATGTCTGCTGTAGAGAGACAAGAGAGAGCATGAGAAAATGAGTTTTGATCAGTCAAATAAAAGTGCTAAAAACATGTTGGCTCACTATTCAAAAAGAAGATGGATAACAAGATATAGGATGAAAAATGCAGGAGTTTTGGGGCTGGTATTGCTGACAAGCGCTAGCTAACGCGATCTAGATATTTCTAATTATTTTACAAATCGATACTTGGAATCAAAGAATGAATATAAAATTGTCCCAAATTTTTCCCCCGTCACTAATTTTTAAGGGCCTAAGAAGATAAAAATCCACCAAGAATGTATTGTTTCGGTCCTAATGCCGTTTGCTTTGATCTTTGGGACCTAAGGTCTGAAGGTCTTCGGCCCAAATGACTCTGTCCCCTTAGCTGCTGCTGTCAGGGACTGACAGACCTCATGTTTATTTCATCCTGCGTCTTCCTGGGCTGTCTCATTTCCATATTTTCCCATGTCATTAACGTGTGGAGCGAGGAGGAGCGGTGGGTGGGGGAGTGAAGAGGAGCGGTGGGGGAGTGAGGAGGAGCAGGTACCCTGTAGTGGCTGCTCCTAATGAATTCCACTGTGGCTGCTCCCCTCCACCATCCCGCCAGCTTGTTACACAGGCTCAAGGTGATAAATTAAAACAGCGTTGGAAAAGAGTGTGAGAGAGAGAGAGAGAGAGAGAGAGAGAGAGAGAGAGAGAGAGAGAGAGAGAGAGAGAGAGAGAGAGAGAGAGAGAGAGAGAGAGAGAGAGAGAGAGAGAGAGAGAGAGAGAGAGAGAGAGAGAGAGAGAGAGAGAGAGAGAGAGAGAGAGAGAGAGAGAGAGAGAGAGTTCACATGTGTATGTTAGCATGTGTATACACCCACATTTGTTGAACCAACTCTTGTCCAGGGGATAGGATTTGGACTAACGAATGAATGGTTGAAGCCTGAGAGATTCAAATATACTGTATGTGTACAGTGGTCAGGAAGACAACTGAAATGAAAGATTACAGCTGCGTCCTCAGACCAAGACAAAAAATCTCACAGCAGAAGTTGAACGACGTGAGTGAATTCATCTACATCAATGAAAGCACGCGTCTGTTGTCAGAGGCTCCTGCCATAGCATACGGTTCAGATATTGACTTTCTGGTTGAACTTTTCCTTCATTTCTCCCTCTGTGCTCACCATCAGTTCTATGATGATGAAAGCAGGGAGTTGCACACAACAGTTGGGTCTCACGGATAACCTCGTATATGAAATCGTCAGCATCGAGAGTGTCTTGGTGATCGGCTAATTGTGCTCATTTAAGTTGTCAATGTTATAAGGGTAACGGGAGTAGATGGGCTATTGAGCTGCGAGGTGCCTGGGACAGGCATAGCGGTAGCATTGCTTCTCTGACTGCGACTGACTACAGAACAGGGTTACATACTGGAAGGTTGCAAGTGCTTTCGGGCAGTACATGAGGGTAGTCTGTTTGGGAGAGGGCTAGCTATTGTTACAATACCAGGTAGCGCTGGCTAGTCATGATATCAGTAGTGTTCGGCGTGCACCAGGCTTGTGCTACTCTATAAACATATCTGGTAGCTAAGTGAGGCTAGCTCTGTGACGTCTACTTATGTGCATTTCCCAGTGGACTGAGTAACCATCAGAAATGACCGCTACTGGGCCATCTGAGGAGGAGGAGGCATCCCTATGTGTCTCTCTCTCTCGCTGACAGCGTCAGCAGATGGAAAATTGTGTCTATCAATTCACCATAGCAGCGTGTCTCTGTCTCTGTCTCTACTGGGACTGGGACTGGGACTGGGACTGGGACTAGGACTGGGACTGGGACTGGGACTGGGAGGAGAGCTGGGGGCGTGGTGAAGAGAACGTATCTGTGCTGTGTGGAGGTGGTCATAGGAGGTGCCGATGGAGACTGCCTGGTCTGCATGGGAAAGACCATGGGAAAGACCACCCCAAATATCACCTCAAAGACCAATCCATCATCTAAGACTGATGATAAATGTGGGACTGGGAAAATAACTGTTTTCCCATGTAAGTGATAATGATTTAGAGTAAGGCTCTCCAACCCTGTTTCTGGAGAGACACCCTCCTGCAGGTTTTCGCTCCAACCTCCGTTGTAACTAACCTGACTCAGCTTATCAACCAGCTAATTATTAGAATCAGGTGCGCTAGATTAGGGTTTGAGTGAAAACCAACAGGAGGGTAGCTCTCCAGGAACAGGGTGGGAGAGCCCAGATTTAGAGTGATTCATTGCGTTGTTGTGACTGTGATCATCACTGTTGTGACTTCACCAGTTGTATCTGATCTGAAGATGGGTCGGCCATGTCTTTGAGGGGAAGATAAAACACAGAGCTTAGATGACATGACCATTATATTGTCCTCCCCCTATGTGAGTAGGTCCCGCCCCTGTCCTCAATGAGGTACCCCTCTGCACTGCAACACTTGATACTCAAGAAGCACAGTCAGTAGCACTGACTCACAGAAGCCATTGGCTACACACCTGCTGAGCTTTCCAGAATGATGCTCCAGTATAGGTGGGAGTGATTTTGAAAGTCCAGTGTCTCTGACTCTGACGGCGATCCCCTCCCCATATTACCCAGAGTACATTTGTGCCATGGTGGATCACCTTGGCCCTCCCATCAGCTTGTTAGACTGAAAGAATGCGCAGCTTTAATTAAAGATATGTAAATATCCTTCAATGAGCTGCATTTGCACATTAAGAGAGATTTGCGGAATCAGCGGCATAATACATTTTAATTAAGGATTAATTAAAAAATAATGGGGATTTCAGTTTGCCTGGCTGGCGTACTGGGCCGGGTGTGTAGAGCAGTAGATGGGATGCTGCCTAGCGTCTGCTGTGAGATCATCAGAGACATTTTGAGCACCGTGGGTTTCTGCTTGACGCATGCTGCTTCGCTTTGACAGGAGCTGGGGGAGCATCTCAAGGTCTCCCTAAATACAAAAGCTCTCCCAGTCCCTCTCTCCCACTCCGATCGGGAAAAAAAGAGACAGTGTTACGGGTGGTGGGAGGGTCTCTCCCCTTGCTTTGGCTTAATTAAATTTTCTCTCCGCCTCCTCCCCCCATCCTCCCTCTCTCCTCATCCCCCCCTTCCCTCTCTCCACATTCTCGTTCGCCTGGTGGAGCAGCAGAGTGGCTCTGAGACACGGAACACTAGTTGTGCTGGCAATTATGTTAATGGGTTGCTATTAGGCCATGATTCCGTGTGAGCGATCGGGGAGAGGAAGAGCCCCGGCGGCAGAAAGCGATAACAGAGCGTGCGCCTCGTTGATACCGCTCCAGCAGCACCATTTGCATAATGAACCCTCCCCACTAACGAGGGGTGTGGCTTTAGCGGCAGCAGCAACAAGCTCGTCAGGAAACTCAGGAGTCTCGTAGCAGCGTGAGGCGAGGATAGTAGAGGAACTGAGGAAGCACAACGTGACAAACAAGATGCATCGTGAAGCATCAAATCTTCATTACAACTGTATAATTATTCAGTTGGTACCTCCACACATCTCATTTGTGTTTGGGATATACAGGACACATTTGTGAAGTATCCAGCCATAGGTTCTGACACCTCCCACTCACACTTGCATTGGGGTCTCCTATTTAAAGTCTTCTCAACGAGAGAGAGTCAGACAGAGAGAGAGTCAGACAGAGAGAGACTCAGACAGAGAGAGACTCAGACAGAGAGAGAATCAGACAGAGAGAGAGTCAGACAGAGAGAGACTCAGACAGAGAGAGAGTCAGACAGAGAGAGTCAGACAGAGAGAGAGTCAGAGAGCGAGACAGAGGGAGGAGAAAGAGAGAGAGACAGAAAGAGGGTGAGAGAAACAGAGAAAGAGAGTAGCGAGAGAGAGAGAGAGAGAGAAACAGAGGGAGAGACATAAATACACACATGCATATTTATAAGTATAGCTCCCATGGTGCTGCAGTGATGTTCCTCTTCAATCCCACCTCTGAATTCCAGGTATATATCTGATCCAGCTGATACATCCACAAAGCATTGTGCATCTGACTGGTATCACCCTGGGACTATGAGGCCCCATGCGGATGCCTGCCTGGCAGAAGTAAAAGGGAGATGAGCAGGGAATGCTCTAATTCACGGTGCTATGTTTATTTTTGATATATTTGGAGGAGCTCCTTTTCTCCCATCATATTAATACTCTCCAAGGCTATGTGCTGATGTTATTGATCCCAACCTTCACAATTCATTACTAATCTGCTGGAGCCAAACTACATCTTTGTTTATGCATCGTCTACTGTCTCTCCCTCTCTCACTTTCTCTCCGTCTCTCCCTGTCTCTGTTTTGATGTATTATTTGTGCATAGCTGTGTGTCCATGGCCAAAAATGTGTGTGTCTGTGTTTGTGGTATGTGTGTCAGCAGCGCTCTGTGTGCATTTGTGTTTCTGCGGTTTGTAAGGTCTGTCATCTTTAGACCCAGCCTCAGGCTTTGATCAGAACGATCCTGGCTTTGTGCGTGCGGGCATCAGTGTGTGCGTGCGTACGTGTGTGTGTGCGTGTGTCTGTGTGCGTGCCTGTGTGTGTGGAGCTGGATCCCTAGTGCTCCCTCCTCTCCCTTCGCTCGGACGTGACTGCTATGCGGATGAAGGCGCGGAATCAATAATTTAGGCCCGAGCCTTAATGGTGGGGTGAGGAAAACCGATACATCTGAGTCAGAGATTACATTTGAAAGGCACAGCCTGGCAGCCAAGATCAAGTGAAACACTAACAGGAGGCTGAAAGGATAGTTAACTGCAAAAGGAAGCGTCTTACTTTGTTTTCCCTTAAATGTGCCGGGCACGTTTAGTGTTTTCTGGAACTCCTATCACAGTAAATGCTGAGTCGGTATCTATATACACTGCTCTTTCCATGACATAGACTGACCAGGTGAATCCAGGTGAACGCTATGATCCCTTATTGATGTCACTTGTTAAATCCACTTCAAAATCAGTGTAGATGAAGGGGAGGAGACAGGTTAAAGAAGGACTTTTTTGAGACATTTGAGACAATTGTGTATGTGTGCCATTCAGAGGGTGAATGGGCAACACAATAGGTTGAGATGCCGTTGAACGGTATGGTAGTAGGTGCAATGCTGCTGGGTTTTTCACGCTCAACAGTTTCCCAGGTGTATCACGAATGGTCCACCACTCAAAGGACATCCAGCCAACTTGACACAACTGTGGGAAGCATTGGAGTCAACATGGGCCAGCATCCCTGTGGAATGCTTTCGACACCTTGTAGAGTCCATGCCCTGACGAATTCAGGCTGTTCTGAGGGGAAAAAGGGGGTGCAACTCAATATTATGAAGGTGTTCCTAATGTTTTGCATAGCCAGTGTATGTTCTTGTTTACCTATCCTCTTTCTATGGCCTGCACTCAGTAGATTGCGTGAGGCCATGCCAGTCTTGGAAGTCACTCTGAATAAGACCATCATGCAGCCAAGTGATTTGCATTAGAAGTAAATCTAATTGACTATGGGAAAAGTAATATTGACTATCTGTAGACGATCACAATCATGGCTAACTCAAGCGCACTCTGTAGTAGAATAATGGTCCTCCGAGCCTTTTTCAGGTCATCTTCCTTTAGAGAGCCTTAGCTCTGAGCGTTGTGCAGCCCTCCACACGTTCCCCCAGGGAAACATCCATGCATCTATTAAAGGTTTCCTCCACATTGCACCAACAAGGCCTAAGCAGAGAACCTTGCTCTCCTCTCTGCAGCAGTCACTCGCTCAATTATTAAAGAAAGCCTGGGTTCTGACACTCTGTTTTAACGTTGCCCTGAATTAGAGGGCAGAGGAGAAAGGAGACACATGCATAGGACAGTATCCCCAGCCAAGCCTCAGTTTTATCCCCCTCTACCCAGAACCGGAGAGAAAAGACAAAGAGAGATGGTGACAGTTTTACATTCACTCAGTTTCTGTCTATTAGGAAATCATATTTTTGTTGGAAACTTGGAGCGGGTTGTGCAACATTCATAGGGATTTCATATTTCAGACGTTTCCCCCTTCAAACAGAATTATGTATTGTGGGTTGCGTTGCAATTTTCCATCACTGCATGCAGTGTCACTGTCAATGACAAAAGGGCTGTATGCAAACAATTATAGCAGGAACACATTTGGTCAGGACTTGTTCTGTGATTGATGTGTGAGGGCTGTGGTTTTAACCCTAATGAAGTCCAAATGGTCGAGATAGCAACGTTTGTTATTGACTTCTCTCTGACAAACACAAATAACAGACCTCATTGTATCCTCAGTACAAACGGCACCCTATTCCCTCTTGGGGCTCAGGTTAAAGCAGTGCACTATATAGGGAATATGAGTCATTTAGGATGCAGACTATGGTAGTGAGAGAAATGAGAAAAATGAACAAACAGAACATGAGACACGATTCCACATTATTCCAGTCATCATTTGTAATATGAGGAGGATTCAGTTATTTCTTGGCTGTGTTAGAGTCTTGATGTGATCGTTTACTTTTTCATTCAAGTATTGAAGTAGACCTGATGGAAAAGTCTTCTGGCTTTAGGCAACAACGTCATTTTATATAAACTCCATCCATTGTCTGTCTGAATTGTTGCTGTCTCAAAACTACAATTAAATATTGATATCCATGTAAACACACGTCCCATATTCAGCAGTTTATTCAGTCACAGCCATCAGACTCCCAAATGGCACCCTATTCCCTATAGTGCACTCCTTTTGACCAGTGCTCAGGGTTAGCCCATAGGGTTCTGGTCAAAAGTAGTGCACTGTAGGGAATGGACTACATTTAGGACGCATCCTGAGCCGGAGTCAGAAAGGAATAAGCGGCTATTAGCTTGAATAATAGTCCCATCGTTTTCTCTTGACTTGTCATTTACGGTGACAAACCAAAGTGTTCAAACGCCAAATTGAAATTCATGTTCCTTCGTTGTCCCACCAAGCTGTCAATAAATTTGAATCCTTCTGTAAGTAAGAGCGAACATGCATGTGGATGTTTGGAGACGCACATAGGAATCAATTGTTCAGTGCCGTGAAAGTGGGAGTAATTTCCTCGTCCCAAAAGACATAAATAATATTTCCCTCGTTCAGACAAAAGACAGACACAGGATTAGCAGTGGATAATTGATTCACAGACACAGTTAGATTTATTCACCTTCATCCACAATCAATCAACACAGGACTCTGAAGAGGTTTTGTTGTTTGAAAGAAACATATGTCTTTGATTGTCATACATTGTCCACATTGGTGTCATCCAAAATAATATGTTCTAGATTCTGATTCCAGAGTTCTGGAATTCTGCTATAAGATTCTATGTGCTGTCTGTGAGTCCAGTATTCTTTATCTGTCTTGCCTCCATTAGTTTTATGAGAATGGCTATTCTCTTTGTTGAATGTATTGTTGTTGCATAGGCCTCGGCTTGTGAGATCCCTCAAGAATGCATGAACATCTGCCACATGGAGCATTGACAGTCAGTAGCTGCATGCTAAAATAGATGAAGGAATTTCGGAGGAAATTCTTTGCTCAAAAGGAGAGGCGTCAATTTTTTCTTCTCTCTTTCGCCTCTCTCTCTCTCTCACTCTCTCTGCTTCTCTCTGAATTATATATCTCCCACCGGCAGCCAGGGTTGTTTTTTAAAATTTTTCCTCCATCTTAGCGTGATATCTCAGGGTCGACTCGATGGCTTTGTGGAATAGAAACATTATAGACTCTTACTGTCAGAGTGTTAACTGTGATCTATAGAACAACCGAGGGGGAGGGGAGGTGTGTGTGTGTTTCTATGTGTTTCTGTGTGTTTCTCTGTGTGTGTGTGTGTGTGTGTTTCTCTGTGTGTGTGTGTGTGTGTGTGTGTGTGTGTGTGTGTGTGTGTGTGTGTGTGTGTGTGTGTGTGTGTGTGTGTGTGTGTGTGTGTGTGTGTGTGTGTGTGTGTGTGTGTGCCTGCCCACCTGCGTGTATTTGTGCGTGTGTGTACCATGAGCCGTGTCTTGAAGCTTCCATAACAGCCTCTGTCCTGGGAGAGGGGGAGCCATCCACATATACGAAATGAATGAGGTAATGTGCAGGGAGGTAATGTGCAGGGAGGTAATGGGTTTATGCAACATACTGGAACAGAGGAGCTCATTAGATACCGCGGATACCCCTAAGGGCACTGGTCAAAATTAGTGCACTATGTAGGGCATAGCGTACCATTTGGCACGCAGCCATAGACTGGGATGACTGTGGTCGTCTGTGGCCCAGTTGGTAAGTGTGTGGTGCAACGCCAACGGTTGTAGGTTCAGTTCCTCCAGGGGTCACATTCACTGTACTGCTTCCGAATATAAGGCATGGGATTTAGGATGGAGTAGATGGGAAGTCAGTGTATTCAATGTGTGTCGGATAAGTACATTAAAGTACAGGTGTGTAGTTCATGTCAGACAAATTATAATTACCAGTATATCTGCACTGTACACGTTTTATACATTCATGGGGAAATATAATCAATATGAAAACATTAAATGATTAGTGTATGTTGTGCCAGTGACCAAGTTGTCATATTACATATTTGCAATAAGAATAGTGTGTAGTTATTACTCCTCATGCAACATGTCTGTGTTTACCCCTGTGTATAGAGCCCACAGTGCTAGCTGCTGCGTTACTATGATTCCTGTGACTCTCTCCCTGTACCTGTCTTGGTTTGCCAAGGGCACTAGAAAGGTCACTGCCTACGCACAACTTATAGGAATGAGGTGGTGTGTACATGAGGGAGGCATGGGTGAGTGACAGTACTGTTGATATGTATGTGTAGGAGTCAGTGTGTGTTATACATACAGTATGTCTATGAATCCTGTGAGCCCCAATGTAATCTGGTCACATATGTGAGAGTAGACTGAACTCTCTAAATGTATAGATTTTACTGAGTGGAAAAGCCTGGAATGGGCATTTTGCCATGCACTGTGCTCTCACATCGCTGGCCACTAAGCTTAATATAGTTGGCCTACAGTCTCACTCGATGTAACCATGCACAAATATAGTATAGTACTGTAGATGAGGTGATATTTACACTATATAAGTATGATACACTATGTTATGATAGCATTTTGTTCATGTGATGTCTATTGGCTTAGTATCTCTCTATTATCCCTTTGTGAGAGGGAGGCAGACAGACAGACAGACAGACAGACAGACAGACAGACAGACAGACAGACAGACAGGCAGACAGGCAGGCAGGCAGGCAGGCAGACAGACAGACAGACAGACAGGCAGGCAGGCAGGCAGGGAGGCAGGCAGGCAGGGAGGCAGGCAGGGAGGGAGGGAGGGAGTTAGTTGTTGCTGGATTGGTTTCTGGGCTGAGAGGAGGCAGTGGGGAGGCTGGCAGAGTTTCTGGTCTATTTCCAGCTCTGCTTCTCATTCTAGGTGACTGGGGGGACAGTGTGTCATTAAAGGGCCGTCCTCTGCCTCTACCCAAGTGTGAAATGCAGCGCCTTAGAGATGCTGGTCTGCTTTTGTTTGTTCCATCAGAGTGTTGCAACATGGAAATCCTGGATAGTGCTGCTTTTTAGGGTCAAGGATAACCATGGCGGAATGTTTTTTGTCATGCTTTGTTCATATTAAACCAGCCTTTTCTTGACTGCACCTGACTGAACCCTAGTCTACATTTTTCATTGATCATAAATCAATAGCCTTTCTTTTAAGGTATTGCTTGGGAAATGTCTGAAACATCAGCTTTATCCGAAATCTATGTTATAATGATAAATTGTGCTCCCAGTTCCCACAGTGTAGATTGCAGTGTAGATTCTGAGGAAAAAGTGTAGATCAGTAATATATCACAATGTATCTTATTTAGATAGTGACACTACATCTTTGGGGTTTCCTCGAAGGTAAATGTCAGAATGTCCGACTGAGCCAGATCGGAGCATAGAGAACAGTCTCCTGAGACCTATAATGATAACAGTAAAACAGCCCCAATTATTCCTCAGTCGACCGTTTTCAAACAATTTCATAGTTGATTCAAAGATATAAAACTTTATTGGGTAAAAGGAGGAGGGACAGGTGACAGTGTGCAGTGTGGTTTTCCAGGCGCAGATTTACACTGTCTATGTTACAACCCCTCTGTGACATTTAAAACTTTATTGGACAATACTTTGAAATCTGGAGGAAGTATATGAAGTGAGGAATTTATTTGATTTTGTTCCCTGTATGTGTAGACTGCATGTTGATTGAAAGATTGTGTTGTAGACGCAACCAGCTGAACTCAGCTTGCGTCCCAAATGGTACCCTATTCCCTACATAGTACACTAGTTTTGACCAAGACCCATAGGGTAGTGCACTATATGTGGAAAATGGTGCCATTTGGGTTGCAGCCACAGTCTGTGTGTCTATCTAATGTTCTAATGAGTAATTCATTCAGAACTACAGACAGTAAATATAAATAGTATTTCCCAGACAGCTGCTGAAACAAACCAAATGTGACAGTATAACTTTACGTCGTCCCCTCGCCCTGACACAGGCGCGAACCAGGGACCCTCTGCACACATCAACAACGGTCGCCCACGAAGCATCGTTACCCATCGCTCCACAAAGGCCGCGGCCCTTGCAGAGCAAGGGGTAACCCTACTTAATGTCTCAGAGCAAGTGACGTAACTGATTGAAATGCTACTAGCGCGCACCCGCTAACTAGCTAGCCATTTCACATCCATTACACAAACATGTTATACGTGTTAAAAACATTAAGAACACCTGCTCTTTCCATGACATAGATTGAACAGGTGAATCCAGGTGAAAGCTATGATCTCTTATTGATGTCACTTGTGTACATGGGACTATTAAACACTAAATCTCTGAGTCTCTGAATATGAAATCCACTTCAATCAGTGTAGATGAAGCGGAAGAGATAGGTTAAAGAAGGATTTTTAAGTCTTGGGACACTTGAGACATGGATTGTGTATGTGTGCCATTCAGAGGATGAATGGGCAAGGCGATAGATTGAAGTGCCTTTGCACGGGGTATGGTAGTAGGTGCCAGGCGCACTGGTTTGTGTCAAGAACTGCAACGCTGCTGGGGTTTTCACCCTCAGTTCAATATTAGGAAGGTGTTCTTAATGTTTTGTACACTGAGTTTATAAATATTTAGCACCACAGATTTTGCTTGGTTTTTACAATGCCAATAATCTCCCGATCGACCCCTCTAAGTAGCAAACAGAGTGATATCTTCCAGTTAATTTCCAACAACACAATAAACAAACAGTGAATATCAAGATGTCTGATTATAACTCTTCTAATTGGTCAGCCTCTTTAGTTTTTAAAATGTCCTGTGTGATTTACTGTAATGGAACATTTCTTATACTGTAGTATTCAACATTGTTGAAATAAAATCTACTTAATTTCATATTTTGGGTGATCTAATGATACATACCATACAGTGCATCCGGAAAGTATTCAGACCCATTGACTTTTTCCACATTTTGTTACATTACAGCTTTAACAGCTTTTTACAGCGTTGGGCTCCCGAGTGGTGCAGCGGTCTAAGGCTCAGTCTTAAAAATAACAAACTGAAATACCTTATTTACATAAGTATCCAGACCCTTTGCTATGATACTTGAAATTGAGCTCAGGTGCATCCTGTTTCCATTGATCATCTTTGAGGTGGATTTGATTGGAGTCAACCTGTGGTAAATTCAATTGATTAGACATGATTTGGAAAGGCACACACCTCTGTATATAAGATCCCACAGTTGACAGCACATGTCAGAGCAAAAATCAAGCCATGAGGTTGAAGGAATTGTCCATAGAGCTCAGAGACAGGATTGTGTCAAGGCAGAGATCTGGGGAAGGGTACCAAAACAATTCTGCAGTATTGAACGTCCCCAACAACACTGTGGACTCCATCATTCTTAAATGGAAGAATTTTGGAACCACCAAGACTCTTCCTAGAGCTGTCCACCTGGCAAAACTGAGCAATTTGGGGAGAAGGGCCTTGGTCAGGGTGGTGACCAAGACATTTACATACATTTACATTTAAGTCATTTAGCAGACGCTCTTATCCAGAGCGACTTACAAATTGGTGCATTCACCTTATGACATCCAGTGGAACAGCCACTTTACAATAGTGCATCTAAATCTTTTAAGGGGGGGTCAGAAGGATTGCTTTATCCTATCCTAGGTATTCCTTAAAGAGGTGGGGTTTCAGGTGTCTCCGGAAGGTGGTGATTGACTCCGCTGTCCTGGCGTCGTGAGGGAGTTTGTTCCACCATTGGGGTGCCAGAGCAGCGAACAGTGATGGTCACTCTGACAGAGCTCCAGGGTTCCTCTGTGGAGATGGGATAACCTTCCAGAAGGACAACCATATCTGCAGCACTCCACCAATCAGGCCTTTATGGCAAAGTGGCCAGATGGAAGCCAATCCTCAGGAAAAGGCACATGACAGCCCGCTTGGAGTTTGCCAAAAGGCACCTCAGACCAGACTCTCAGACCATGAAAAACAAGATTCTCAGGTCTGATGAAACCAAGATTGAACTCTTTGGCCTGAATGCCAAGCGTCACGTCTGGAGGAAACCTTGCACCATCCCTACGGTGAAGAATGGTGGTGGCAGCATCATGCTGTGGGAATATTTTTCTGTGGCAGGTACTGGGAGACTACTCAGGATCAAGGGAAAGATAAACGGAGAAAAGTACAGAGAGATCCTTGATGAACATCTGCTCCACAGCGAGAAGGACATCAGATTGGGGCGAAGGTTCACCTTCCAACATGACAATGACCCTAAGCACACAGCCAAGACAACGCAGGAATGGCTTCGGGGTAAGTCGCTGAATGTCCTTGAGAGGCCCAGCCAAAGCTCGGACATGAACCCGATCGAACATCTCTGGAGAGACCTGAAAATAGCTGTGCAGCGACGCTCCCCATCCAACCTGACAGAGCTTGAGGATCTGCAGAGAAGAATAGGAGAAACTCCCAAATACAGGTGTACCAAGCTTGTAGTGTCATGCCCAAGAAGACTCGCAGCTGTAATTTTTCATAAATTTGCAACAGCTTAAAAAAAACTGTTTTTTGCGTAGTCATAATGGGGTATTGTGTGTAGATTGATGATGTATTTCTAATCAATTTTAGAATAAGAATGTCACGTAACAAAATGTGGAAAATGTAAAGTGGTCTGAATACTTTCCGAATGCTCCGTAGTTCTTCAGCACATAGTGTTGGCAGCTGGGAGGAGCAGGTATAGAATCTCTTTGCTAAGACGGCTGTGTGATCGTGAGGCATGTGTGCATCTGCCTCAGCCGCGGTCGAGAGGAGAATTTCAAAAGAGCTTGGTATATAGGTAGATAGGCTGAGGCTCTGTGGGGAAAGCAAGGTAGGAGGAAGTCAATAAGGTGAGAGAGAGAGACAGAGGCCTGCTGATTACAGGTATATAAGGAGTTTGGGAGATGGCCTATATCTACCTCAGATTTACCTCAGGACTCATTAACGTACCAGTCCCTTTCTACTGCCTAGCTCGTCTTGAGTCTGTGTGAATTTCAGGTGATTCCTTCATACCTTTCTGAGGGTTCGCAAAAATATAAATCAGGCATGTATGTTGAAGTGCAACCAAACGTCTCATTAAACACGTGACTTATGTGGACTATGACACATAACGTAGGATCATTATTTTACGTTTTTAGAAACCAGAATGATAATGCTTAAACTTGACTGTCTCACTGTCAAAGTATATTACATTTGTGTGCAGCTGACCTCTAGTCTTGTGTGTAATGTGCTGCTCTCAGGTAACGTCTGTTTTCCCCCAATATCATTCATCTTTGGGGAGAGGCTTTTATTACAGGATCCTATTGAAGCCCAGAGCATACACCAGGCCATGAATCTAGTGCAGGGCAGTTGCAACCACAGCTACACTCACCTTCGGTTCTGTCAAAGAAATCTTTGATCAAGTTTTTTTGTTTTTTGTCTAAGTCAAAACTCCACAGTGTTTTCACAGGCTCGGAAATAGGTTTTCGACAACATGCAGTATGTGTTTTGTCACTGATGCATCTCCCAGATGTGAATTACAGATTCATTTTCTCCAAATCATTTCACAGATGTTTGGTATTTTGCAGACCTTACATGAATGAATACTGTACATCTTGACAACATAGTTTTTGTGCCTCTTTGCTATGTTCACCCTTGGGAGTGTTGTCAAGTCACCCGCTATGCTACGCAGACATTGTTTATGCATGCAAGAGTCTGAACCTGTTCACTTTATGGGAGCCCTGTACACCTCTACCTGTCTACCTCTCACTTCAGCAAGATTTTTAATGCGTCTGTCTCAGAATCCCAAAGTCATTTTTGTTTTGAGAGTGTGTCTGGGAGTGTGTCTGAGTTACTGTTGTTTACCCAGCCTGGCTCTGCGGACGTTAGAGTTGGTATTGATTAGCGAGACAGAGAGCGCGTCTGAGAGAGAATCCTAGCCGTTGTTGTCGGTGAAGTGAGGCATCTGTCTAGACGCAGCTCTGCTAACAGCCAAACATCTCCCGTCACATCATCGCCTGATGTAAGCCATGCCTACTTACAGTAGCCTCCCCATCTAATTGACCATGCAGATAACAAAACAAACAGACAGACATGAAACTGACACCAGATGAAATGCAGACAAGAACTAAAGAACCCATGGTACTATAATTGGTGCCAGGAGGAGGTGTAACGTTGAAGTGGTTCTGCTCTGCTCAGTCATGATATCTAGGAGGAGCAGGTGGAGGACAGCTGAAAGGTGAGCATTGTGAGCCTGGGCTGGTTTGAACCAGGGCTGCATTCCCTCTCTCTTTTGGGGGGTGTTTTTCTTTCTTTTTTTTTACCCAGGATGCTCTGCTCTGGTGGCTCTTGTTGCAATTAAAAGGAAGTGTCCGCCAGAGGCTATCTGTGCTGTGTGTGTGGGTGTGTGTGTGTGTGTGTCCGTCAGAGGGCTATCTGTGCTGTGCTGTGTGTGTGGGTGTGTGTGTGTGTCCGTCAGAGGGCTATCTGTGCTCTGTGTGGCCCATATGTTTGGCTGCTGATAGAGCGTGGATTACTGTGTTAGGGCCTGAGATAACAGGCTGTTTATAACCTTGGCAGAGTCTGGGGCCTAATCTGGCAGCAGCATATTTCCCCTCAGCTCCCCGATAAAGGCCTGTTAGCAGCTTTATCACACGGCTAGATAAAGGCAGAGCCAGAGCGAGACGAGCAGGGCAGAGTACAACACAGAGCCCCAATCTGGCACCGCACACACACTCACTCACGCATGCACACACACACGCACATATGCACACGCGGTTCTGCTGCACGGTTATTTTTAGAAGCCCTGTCCCCCTTAGACACACTGCCGGAAAGAGCAATCAATTTCTACATCTGCCTTTAGAGGCAACATGGACACCAGCAGACTAAATTAAAAGGACCATGTCCTCATTCGTCATTGGGGCTTTTGTTTACAAGTTGGTAAATAATGAATGGTGGGAGTGCAGCAGTACAGGTTTGTCTGAAACTAAAGACTAGGAAGTTTGAGGTTATATAAGACCGGGAGTGAAGAACAATGAAATGGTTACTGTGCCATATTTAAAGGCCCAGTGCAGTCAAAATAATAATGTTCCTGTGTTTTGTATCATATTGTACAACAGCTGATGAAACTAACACTGTAAAAGTGTGAAAAGATGTGTTCATTGTTATTTCCTGACAGTTTCTTCTTGAAAATACGATCTACACAAGACCTTCTATTCAGCAGGTTTGCATGGGATGGAGTTTCGGCTTTCCATGGTGACATCACAAATTGGTTAATAGACTAATAACAAAGAGAGTTCCAAACCTCTCTGCCAAATACAGCTAGTTTTCAGTTTTCCCCTCCCCACTCAGACCACTCCCAGTCAGCCCTAGCAAAATTCTTGCCTGAGAAATATTTTTTGTTGTTGCTAAAAAGCACTTGTTGCCCTTTTTAAATTAAATCTATCACAGTAAAGTACAGTATCTAATTTTTCCCCAATTCTGGGGGGATATTGATTTAAAAACATCTGCATTAGGCCTTTAAGTATGCTTTTAAGCAATGTGACGTATTACTACTTACTGGGCGATACAAAACTATTGAGTTAGCATATCTCATATCCCAAAGCCAACACCTCCTTTGGCCGCCTTTCCTTTCAGTTCTCTGCTGCCAATGACTGGAACGAATTGCAAAAATCGCTGAAGTTGGAGACTTATATTTCCCTCACTAACTTTAAACATCAGCTATCTGAGCAACTGATCGCTGCAGCTGTACATAGCCCATCTGTAAATAGCCCACCCAATCTACCTACCTCATCCCAAAATTGTTTTTATTTACTTTTCTGCTCTTTTGCACACCAGTATTTCTACTTGCACATCACTATCTGCTCATCTATCACTCCAGTGTTAATTTGCTGAATTGTAATTACTTCGGTTACTATGGCCTATTTATTGCCTTACCTCCTCATGCCATTTGCACACACTGTATATAGACTTTCTTTTTTTTCTATTGTGTAAACTTGTTTATTCCATGTGTAACTCTGTGTTGTTGTTTGTGTCCCCACTGCTTTGCTTTATCTTGGCCAGGTCGCAGTTGTAAATGAGAACTTGTTCTCAACTATCTTACCAGCTTAAATAAAGGTGAAATAAAATAAAATAAAAAACAATTGAGATGCAGTGGAGATTAATTCCCTTGGTTAATTTTAACAGAGAGTAGAGATTATTTTCCTTGGTTAACTTACTATCCTATCAATTTCATGTGAGTCTTTGTGTTTGTATTTCTTCTGAGGCTGCTAGACATTATGGGTAAAGTGTATCTGCCTGGTATACTAGTCCCCTCCACCCAAAACCCAACTCTACCCCCATCCCCGTCATGGCGGCTCTGCCTCAGCACAATTATAAAGCACTCCTTTCAGAGGCAGGGAAGGAAAATTGTCATCCTCTATAAATTGCCTGTACTTTTCCTGTAGCTTAAAGAAGACCTTTCGTTCGTTCCGCTCTCGTTCAATCGCTCTTTCCTGCCTGCTCTCTTTCTCCGCTTTCCCTCTTTCAGGAAAATTGCTTTCCCGCAATCAACAGAGTTTTTTCTGCACTTAGGGGTAAATACAGGTAGCCTGAAGCATTAGCATACCATTATTCAGGTAAGTGTCAAGCCTTTAGCAGTTCCCTCTGCATCAGAGCACAGTGTGAGCTAGCAGGGTTATCAGGAGTGGGAGGACAAGGGGGATAAAGACTGGGCCTTCAGTCAAGACTAGGAAGTTGGTGAAGAGTTTGAATTGCCTAAAAATGCTGAACTACCAAACATATGCGCCTGTCATTTATATATATATATATTTTTACATCTAGCATGTGATTTTTTACTTAAGGTCCATTGAAATAAACAATTAGGTGCCTCATTCCTCAGAAATATATGAATAATTCAAGATGATTCCAACTATTGGTAAGTGCACATGACAACAGCTGCTCCTTTTGCAGGGTGAAGTCATTCTCAGCTAGATGTGGTGTCCAAGACAGGCCTGTGTAGTGCAGCGTAGAAGAGAGGATGACAAAGAGGAGTAGAGAAGAGACGAGAGAGAGAGGAGACGAGAGAGAGAGGAGACGAGAGAGAGAGGAGACGAGAGAGAGAGGACCCGAGAGAGAGGAGCTGGATGCAGGCAGGAGGGTATGTAGCATCTAGGTCAGACTACTGCTTTTATCATCCAGCCAGCACACTACAGTATGCCGAGGAGAGGAAAGGACTCAACAAACCAAAAGTGAAAAGCAAACTTGATTGTGAAAACAGTATGATAAAGCATATCTCAAAATACCAGCATTATCTGGATGTTATTCTGAACCATGTTAGATTCTGAGAGCTTAGGGTCACAGAAAGTAAACAAAATGTCTCCTCTTAAAAACCCATCAGGGTCTGTTATATATGTTTACCCAATATTAGCCAATAATTACTGAAAATATAAAATCCTAGTTTTAACACTTACTATAATAATAATAATTAAAACAAATAGTTTCACTCACTAAAGGGTAATGGAAGTCAAAGCCCCACAAAGCATGATTCACATGCTGTGTTAGGGACGGTTCACCAGGTTGAATGAGGAAGCCTATCACTACCCTCCTAACCCACCTCTCACTCTGCTTTCATTTAATATTCTTTTGTACACCTCTCCTCTGGGAGGGACGGCTGTGATGTGCAGCAGGCCTGATCTCTCACCCTTTCCAGGGAGTCTCTTTCTTTCTTTCTCACTCTCTTTTCTCCCTCCTCGGACCCCCCTCCCTCCCTCCCCCGCTATCTAACTTTCTCCACCCCCCCACCCCTCTGCTACTCTTCTCTTCCACTCCGTTCTTTTTTGTCTCTTGATTGACAACAGGGGTTCGTCTAGACCTAAATTTGCATCCGCTCCGTGACCCAGATAGGGCTCTCCTGTCCTCGTCTCCCTTAGCCCTTCCTTACCCTCCCCTCCTCTCCCTTTTTCTACCCTCCTGTAATGAGCCAGTCCACTCAGTCACTCACAGTAAATCTTCACTACTTGTGGTTCATCTTATAATACAGTGTCTTAGAGCTGGATAGTACTAGTGTCACCAAGTGTACAAAACCCTATAACTTTAATCATTAAACCCTCACTGAACTCTCTCTCTCTCTCTCTCTCTCTCTCTCTCTCTCTCTCTCTGGGATTTAAACAAATGCAGACAGACAATCTGTGTACTGCAAATGGCTAACCTCTCCGCCTTTATCACAAGCTTTAAACTAATGATACACTGTAACACTGCAAATAATTGCTTTTAACACTGCCACATTCTCCTTGAAATTATTGTTTATTTTTATTCATCCATTTTCTAGTCCACTCCATTTCATACGATATGTCCCTATCTGCTATGAACCGTCAGCTGGGGAGCCTTTTCCAGCGGCTATACTGAATGCGCTTTCATTTTCCCAGGCTGAATGGGCCTGCAATCATAATGACATTGTCTGCATTCCACATGGCTCCTTATTCCCTCTATACTGCACTGGGCTCTGGTCAAAAGTAGTGCACTATATAAGGAATAGAGTGCCATTTGGGATGCAGCCATGTCATGAACAGTCCCCTGCAGTGGACTGTATTGGATCCATTACAGTTTACAGTATATATTGTACTATATTCACTGTGATTTAAAGTACCACAAAACCTATTATTTCTCTGGCTAAAGAACAGGTAGGATTCCCAGCGGCACTGTAATGTTTAAACGAGAGACGGAGAGAGAGAGAGAAGAGAGAGAGCTGTCTGGAAGGCCCTGATGCCGCGACGATGTGATGCTCAACACTGACTTCTCTCTCTGCTGCGTTTCCTTAAACTGCCAAGCAAGAGCGCCATTAATAATGCAGCTCATTAAAGTGTGTAATTAATCCGTGGCCATGTAAGAGGGAGAGACTGGGGCACACCAGGGAAGAAACAGGGAGGGAGGCTCACCAGGGGACAGGGAGCTAGGGAGGGAGCTGGAGTTGTGCTCTCCAGGGGAGCAGGAGAGGGAGGGAGAGGAGGGGGGAACAGGAGGAGGACGGGGGAGCTGTGTAACCACTATGGTATAAAATTACATTATCTACTCACATTCGCATATGCCAATTCATGAACCGTCTATAACCAGGTTGCATCCGGTTTACACGGCACAACTTCACATGCGCTTTAGCACTCAGTGCGCACAGGAAGCAACGTGAGCAGTGTCGACGTCATCACGTCTTCCAAAAACATGGCAGACATTGGGCGAATATAAAATGTTCATATCTTCGGCTGTGAGTGATGAAAAACAAAATTGGGCCTCAGTGACAATTATTTGAATAATTCAGTGGACATTTTGTGCACAAATGTGATGAGTAAAGTGTCTTATTAGGAATTTTCTAATCTGACTTCTCTATGTGGCCGTCTATGGCACTTGTCTTTCTGGGCCGGGCGTCAGTTAAATTGCAGTACCGAGCAAAACTGTACGAGCAGTCGAAACCATGCTTCTAGACCAGAACCCTGGCCCCTTGTGTGTAACAGGGATAGACTGGGGCGCACCATAAGGGGAGTAGGAGGAGAGGAAAGGGGGGAGAGAAATACAACACCCCCCACTATGAGGGAGCCAGCCTCCACAGCAACACGACCATGCCTGATGCATCATTAATGTCTCAATGGAAGAATATAAATAGATAGGATGAGAGAGAGAGAGAGAGAGTGTGTGTGTGTGTGTGTGTGTGTGTGTGTGTGTGTGTGTGTGTGTGTGTGTGTGTGTGTGTGTGTGTGTGTGTGTGTGTGTGTGTGTGTGTGTGTGTGTGAGCGAGAAACAGAGGGAGAGAAACAGAGGGAGAGACAAATACACACACATGCATATTAATAACTATAGCTCCCATGTTGTTCTTTTGGGGACACAGAGACATCAGAGACATCAGAGACATCTTCAGGCATCAAAGACAATCAAGAATGCAGCATGTGTACTAGAGTGCAGAGGGTGAGGGGTGTGTTTAAAAGTCTATGTGTGTGAATGCATGCTTGTGCACAGGTGTGTGTGTGTTTGTGCTTGTCCTTGTTCAATAATGAATGTGGGGAACATGCTTTGATGTGTCTGTTTGTAATACATGCTGAGGTCAGTATATCTTGGATAATATTTATATTGTGGATATGGATTTAACGTGAAAGTGACAGCATTTAACTACTTAGCAGATATGAAACAAACAGAAAATCACATCAGTCCAAAATATCAAATTCCCAGTTTATGCTACAAAATCAACTTTATAAGAGGTTGTAAAAATAGGTTATATTTGACTTAACATTCCATGATGTACAATAAGGCATTATTAGCAGAATAGATGGATGCAGTACAATGCATGATTGATATATAGCTTCCCTTCGGGATGCACTGTTTCAGTTTCAATTACTCAATATTTTGGACAAAACAAATGAATGTAACTAAGTCTGGTAATGCCAATACAATCAAACTAGCAAGGGCAATGATCATGAGTCAGTAATAATGTGGATAATATGCTAGCGTATCTATTTATGTAGCAAGCTACAAACAGAGCCTAACGTTAGCTAGCTAGCTGCTAGGAGGGCGTCATGTCATTGGAGGACTGGGTGAGTGACTGACTTTTTCCCCTCATATTGTTTTTCGGTGGTTACACAGCTAGAGATGAACGTGTAATTTGGTTAGCTAGCAAGACATTTGAATCGCTTTGCCAGCTATGTTAAATTACTGTTATTCAGTTAGCATATCTCTTGCCTTTGCAAATTAACTATTGCTAGCTATCTACTCCGATTTTAGAGTACTCTTGTCCGAGTGTGCCTGAGCCCAGAATAACTGATGAATTTACCAACGCGCAAAATAGTTGGTCATGAACGCTCTACATGTTACATGCAAACAGCCTAACCTGCTCTACTAGGGTTAGTAAAATTGTCAGTGAGGTGTTCTCTCATTTGTGTCTGGAAGTAGCTAGCTAGCAAGATAGCCAACTTTACCCAGTTAGCGTGGGTGCTTGGTTGGGACTTATGCATTGGCAGGCAAGCCTCAGAAGGGCGAGCAGGATATTAGCAGTGCAATTTTGACAACCAACTAGCTGATAAAGTATGAGAGGGTTTATCTGATGTTCCTTCATTAGATTTTAGTTCATCTTGCTTTGGCTAGTCTTAGTTGTTGATCTTGTTGTTGTTGATGTGCATATAGGAGAAGATAGCCAACTGTTGTATGGTTGTTTGATCAATAGAACTGTAAAGTTCCCAAATGTAAGAGGACTCCCGTGGTATTTAGCTACATATTTGCAGAAATCCAAAATCCAAGTGTATTTTGTGGCTTTTCCCGATGCGTTCTAGTGATCTAAAGTTGCGCTGTTGCAACTGCCTGTAAACACACAGTCCAGTTCAAAGTGAATGATGGCAGGCCCTTGTGGCAAATGGCTTGTTTGCATATAGGCCTACTGTAACTCTGATTGGATAGGCTATGGCGCACCGGTCTGCACAGACTCCGGTCCTGGACGAGACAAGTGTTTTTATTAGGTTTTATTTACTGCAGTTTCTATTAATTGTCCAAACACTCGGCCACTTTACCACTATATTGCTATAGAATTAGTATAAGTATATAGTATACGTATAGCATACGTAAAACGTGAAAAAACTCTCACTTGTCAGAAAATGTTAAAAAGTGTCATTCTTCCTGGGGCTGTATATTAACAGATTTTAATAAGATTTTACGTTGCTAAAATGCTGTCAGTTCCACTTTAAAAGAAGGTTTTACTTGTTGGGTAAGGTTGAGAAAAGATGACGAATTGTGCTCTGGAGTGATCAATGTGTGATCTGTTTGTGTTTGAGCATATAGCTTAAAGGACTTTTCTCCAGCTAAGTGAGTAAAGACATTACACCCCCCATTTACAGTAAAAAAAACATTATATGCATACAACTCAGCACAGTGGTGCATCCAAACACAGCAACACTTCCAGTACAAGGTAGGCTTCAGTTCAGTAAAGGCTGCAGGCTAGCCAAACTCAGACACTATCCCAGCCTCTACTCTCTCCGTCTACTTCAATCACAGGCCCTCATCTGCTCCAGATGTGGACTAATTTACTGCGACTTGGCTAATCATGGTGATTAAGGATTAATTACTGTTAATCACTTTTACATAAGCTGGTTGGCAGTAGGAGAGCTGTGCTGAATGAGAAATAACCCCCCAAGTTAAAACAGTTAGATAGATTGGGGGATGGAGTGGAAAGGGAGGAACAGAGGCAGCCGGGCTCTCCATTCTGCTGGGCTTTACAGAGAGTCAGCTTGGGATATCGTCTATCCACTTGACCAATGAGCACTCCTCTCACACTCCAGTGACATCTAAAAGACCCTACCCTACACTCGCTCCACACAATACCATTGTAAACTTCATAAGAATACCCCCCCCCCCCCTTACTTTATGCAGTAGCACCGTCAGTCTGTAAAATATTGGTTTTTAATTCTGAAGCATGAATTGCCTTTCATCCATCTATGGTGTCCTTCCTATTCAGGGAGGTTGGTAGCCTAGCAGTTAGAACGTTGGGCAAGTTACCGAAAGTTTGCTGGTTTGAATAACTGAGCTGACAAAATGAAAAATCTGTCGATATGCCCTTGAGCAAGGCACTTAACCCTTGTTTTCTCCAGGGGTGCAGTACTACTATGGCTGACTCTGTAAAATAACACGTTTCACTGCACCTATCAGGTGTACGTAACAATATATATGCTGATCTCATAAGCATATTTGTCTCTGCCCTTCAGTCTGTCATTCTGGGTGGCCCATGGTGGGCGCGTACAGTGAGAGGTTGTTTGACCGTCCACTCACCCTTCAGAAGGACAGAGAGGACAAAGAACCACTTGAACGCCATTAACTCACACTGACAAGAGAATCACAGAGATCTGGTGGTGACCAAACATTGGCTGAGTGTGTGCTCATCTCTCTGCTTGGTCTCGGTGCTCATGATTGCAGTGTGCACAGTCACCTTTAGCTCTCTGGCCTGGTTTGAGGCATCGGTGACATGTTCATCTGATCTCCTGAAGGAATGGCTTTAATAAGGGGAGGAGGAGTGGGAGGCCAATGTTAATGACATGGCCCAGTCCCAGTCAACACGCCCCCTCAGGCACTTAGATCAGGACAGGCACCCCAGTCTGGTGCCTGCTGCCTTGATGCTAACTTAGACAACACTACAGTTGAGTGACTGGCTCCTCTATTTTTTTTATATATGTTTTTATTTAACCTTTATTTAACTATTGCCTGGCAACTGGGTTATGTTCACATATAGAAGAGATTTGCAGCAATTGTATCATGTCAGCAGTCATCGTCGTCATAGTTCGGCTCACCAACAGTCAATATCAGCTCTAGTGACTAATGAAAGATATTTTCCTTGATGTTTTAAACAGCCCTTATTAAAGTCTACTGATCAGACTTTATTTTTTACTCATTCAAAATCAGTCAATCGGATGGGTGGAATAGAGTTGCTACTCCGTTGTTTCCTGGAAAACATTGTCACTCTTTAACATTGCTTCATAGATGTTAATATAGCACGACTTTCCATGAAGCCTCAGGCTTCTTTTTATTGCATTAATGGTATCCTACACCATGACCTCAAATGTGATCAGATCAAGCATCTCAAATCACATATTTAAAGCGTCTTCATAAAAGAAAGAGGGAGTTTGACAGAAGAAATGTATTTGAGAAAATGTATTTGACCCGAGGCCCAATATATTGTCTCTCCCCTGAATAATGAACAGAATCTTTCTTATGAATACCTTTCACTTAAGATCCCAGCTCGTAGGAGTGGTGGGACAGGCGTCTCTCCACTGCAGCAGGGACTGCATCATAACTACCCGCCCCTAGGCCTGGCTACGGCTTGTACTGATTATAATTGCCATTGTTAGAGGTGGCTGCAGTGAAAGAGGGTGAGAGGACACAGCAAACAAAAAATGTAGGCCTTCGTCCCAAATGGCACCCTATTCCCTATATAGTGCCTGACTTTTGTCCAGAGCCCTCTGGTGCCATTTGGGACGCACGCCAAAGGGTAGCTAGCACTCGCTGCGATCTGCTCACTTTGGAACTGCTGGTCACAAACTCGTGGGACCGCGTAAACGACAAGAAGCCACCAAAGCAAGCTAATGTTTAATGCAACGTATGTCTGCTCCTCTCCCGCCCCCTGTCACCTTCTGAAGAGCACGGGGGATTATTCTCTTAATTGACATTTTATCTTATTGTTAATATCTCCTTTAGCTTAATAGCCTTCATCTATTGTACCTTTCGTGTGTCTGCTCTAGTATCTTCCTCGATGTGACTAATGGGCATTTAAATGGTATGAGTAGGCTCCCTCTCTCACTGCTATTACACTTGGCCTACTCTACGGTATTTACATTTAAAAAAAATGATAGGCCTTTATCAATTTGAAATCTTCCTTACGAAATAAAATATTGGACCAGTAAAAACAAAATGCTATTGACTGTAAACATAATTGATCACGATCATAAATGTTTTATATGTCTGTACATTTATATTCTGTCTTAATTATATGTTTTATAGATTATTTCCAACATTACCCATGAGCTGCAGCTTCACCTCTGATAACAGGCTCAGTATACATTTTATAAAGGCACAGAGAGGGAACAGACAACACTACTAAAGGACTGACCTGGCCTGGTTTTAACAATTTGATGCCTGTCGTTATCCTCCCGGTGTGTGTTGGTTCCCTTTCCGTTCCACTACCCTCGTGACTGTATAATGAATTATGCCGATGTTGAATTAGCATGTAGCTGTCGCTTCGGCTCTGCTGCCTGCCTTGTGACAGGACCACCGCGGCACACGCTCCTCACTGGCGTTGGGAGAGAGGGGGCCGCTGTGATTTATTAACTTCTAAAGCCACAATGAAGTGTGCCCACTGAATCACCAATGCAAACAAATAGGGCCAGTGCTGTCACTATAAATTAATCTAGACAAGCCCACCACAACCCCCCAACCAGAAAGGGTTAATTATGCAAAGGACTTTGGCTCAGCCACACACACACCACAATGTTCCCAGCAAGCATGTTTGGTTTCTTGGAAGTTGTGGGAATGTACGTTTTTGTTTTCCCATTGGTTCTGGGAATAAAGCCATACGTTTCCTTTTGTGTTCTGAGAAACGGAAGTGAACTTTCCCCTGTTCTGGGAACTTTAGTTTAAAGGTTGCAGGGAGGTTCTGAGAACGTTTTACTATGGTTCCCTGAATGTTTTCTTGGGAGGTTTATTAACGTTCTGAGAACGGAAATGTTGGTTATTTGAAGGTAGTTAAATAATGTTCTGAGAACATGGTTCAATAAGACTTAATAACACTGCTAGCTTAGGTTAACTGTTTTGAACTCCAAGCTCAGATAGAACTGTCACGTGTGCTTCCTCTCTGGCCTCTAGGTCACCAGGCTGCTCGTTAGGGCGCACACCTGTCACCAGCATTACGCGCATAATGACACTCACCTGGACTCCATCACCTCCTTGATTACCTGCCCTATATGTCACTCCCTTTGGTTTCTTCTCCAGTCGTCATTATTCCTGTTCCATGACGGTGTGTTGTTCGTGTTTCTTATTATGTTGCGTTTATTTATTAAAACACTCACTCCCTGAACTTGCTTCCCGACTCTCAGCGCATATCGTTATAGAATGAAGCTTCACCAAAGGGAAGCATCAGGGGGGATTTAAATTTTTTTTGTGTTGGAGGTGATGATGGGTCCAGGTGGCCTCAACCGGTTTGTCGGGTTTTCCTGCCTCAGCTGACTCGACGGGTTTCCATACCTCAACGGGATCGATAGGCTCCCTTGCCTCAGCTGGTGAACAGGTTCCCATGCCTCGACCGGGGTACCTGGGGAGGTCTCAGCCAGCTCATCAGGCTCTCACGCCTCAGCCGGTTCGTCAGGTTTCTGCGCCTTAGCGGAGGCGACCGGTCCGCTCCGGATCCCCGGGATCATCCCTTTGGTTGGCATCCTGTGGCTGGAGCCGTACGCACCGGGGAGGGATTACCGTCACGTATGCTCTCTCTCCGGCGCTCTATGCTGCCATGCTCCCGCGTCTCAGCCGGATTGACAGGTTTCCCGCGCCTCAGCAGAGGTGACCGGTCCACTCCTGATCCCTGGGATCGTCCCTTTGGTTGGCATCCTGTGGCTGGAGCCGAATGCACCGGGGAGGGGTTACCGTTACGTATGCTCTCTCTCTGGCTCTCTAGGTTGCCATGCTCCCGTGTCTCAGCCGGATTGACAGGTTTCCCACACCTCAGCAGAGGTGACCGGTCCACTCCTGATCCCCGGGATAGTCATTTTGGTCGGCATCCTGCGGCTGGAGCCGCGTGTCGGGGAGGGGGTTCTGTCACATGTGCTCCCTCTCCGGCTTCTAGGTCACCAGGCTGCTCGTTATGGTCCACACCTGTCACCATCATGACACACACCTGCGTGTCATCAGACTCACATGGACTCCATCACCTCCTTGATTACCTGCCCTATACTGTATATGTCACTCCATTTGGTTCCTTCCCCAGCAGAGGTGAACAGGAAACTCATTGTTTCTGTTTCATGTCTGTGCGATGTTCGTGTTTCTTGTTTTGTATTATGTTACACTCACTCCCTGAATTTGCTTCCCGACTCTCAGCGCACATTGTTATAAGAACACATGGAAATTAATTTGCTTCGGCGTTAATCATGCAAAAACATTTTGTTTTATTGTGGCATGGCATCAGTGAGATTCGATCATACTGTATGATTCTCTTTCCATGGAATTAGTCCACTGCGCCGCCAGGATGGAGCTAGCGTGCCATGATTTTATTAGCTCATATTGTTCATTTTTGTTTATTCAAACAGACCCCATTTCAAAGGAAACGAGCACTCATTAAGAGCAGGTGTGGCCAATTAGTGGGCACGGCCAACACACCTGAACACACTAACAAGATGGAGGCTAGATAATTTTGTTGATTCTGAGAATGGAATGTATATGTTGTCATTCCAGAATGTTCTTAGAATGTTCTCTGAATTCTTAGAATGTTCTCTGAACATTACTACAGTTTTCTTGTAGTTTTTATGAAAAGTTTTCTTAACGTTCACGGAACAATTTGAGAACATGAATTGAAATAGAACTATGGAAACCTGTAAGGAAACATTATGCTGAAGTGCTGAAATTCCCACAAGAATGTTGTTTCTTAACGTTCTCTGAACTATTTGATAACATTCCCAATGTCAAACCAGTTGGAGAACATTCCTAAAATATCAACAAAATTGAAATTAAATGTAACCATCTTCGAACTTTAAGGAAACGTTCTGTTATTAAAGTAATGAAATAAAGTTCCTTAATTGTGTTGAGGATGTTTCAAAGTCAAGCAACTATCCTGCATCATTCCAGAAAGTTGTTGGAAGGTTGTATGCAAAATAACAATAGGATAACTACGCTTTCACCAAGCTCTAAGAAATGTATGGTTCTCAAAACATGTGCTAGCTGGGTTGATGTTGGTTTTTTATAGTTGAGTTTTCTTCAGGTGGGAGAACAACATTAGAAACCATATACATTATGCCTTTCGATAGAGTTATTTGAATTCTAAAATGTTTTCATCTGTTCCTACATATGTTTCTTTCTAAATTACGCAGAGATATTTCATATTTTTGATCTTCTCTTTTTCCACTTAAAAAAATATTTACTCAATCACTTTGTGTATTACTCTAGTGAGCATGACCACCATCCCTTTTCCCTAAGTGCTAGTTTAACACAACTAACCTCACCCTGTTTTCATAATGCTACCCTTAGCACTACAGTACGTATGCCAACTATAATGCCAGACCCTGTGCCCTATTCAGTCCTAATCAATATTCAGACCAGACTAGTGTGTGTGTCCTGTGCATGGTGTCTAGTAGGGGACTCGCCCGGCCCTGCTGACCCTGGCGTAACACAGCAGATCACGTTACAGCATCGCTATGCAAAATGGAGAGGCTCCAAAGGTGTCTGTTGTCTGTCTATCAGCCCACGCAGTTTGAGACCGCAGCACAGAGACCGCAGTGACCTGTCATCTCTGTCAGAGGCACCCTCGGCTGTCACATGCACATGCACACACGTGTGCGCACACACGCATGCACGCACACACACACACACACACCAGTGTACAGTGGTTCCTCCTTTAAAAGTTGCGTCCTACTGCGGCACACCTTGCGGGCTGCTGCAGCATTCTGTGGTACGTTATCTATTTGTCAGCCATTTCTTCTGTTAATGCAAGTTATTGCTAGTTTGACCACCAGAGGGCATCTTTGAGAAGTGTTTCATAGTCTTCCATATTGGCATTAACAGAGAATTTAAAACCTTGTTTGTAATAACATAGTATATGGGATTGATTTTAAGAAATGTGTCTTAATTAATTTTATTAATATTATGGTGTTTCTATTCAGAGAAAAACGAAGGGGGGGTCACACCTAGCTCGGCTATTAGACAATTCTTTAGTAAAGGTTGAATAGTCTATTGTTCAGCTAATAGCCCATCCTGCTAAGCTTGTGAAAAACGAATAATAATACATTTTCCCCTTTCCACTTTAAAGATTCCAAATGATAAAGTGTTTTTAGCCAAAATCGGCCCCAACCCCAATTAATACATTTGGGCACAGTCGATAGCATGCTGGACTTCGGGCTAGAATGTTGAGGGTTTGAAACCTGCTCCCTGCTAGTTTCATTGCATTATTATGCCGGTCTCAGAGCAAATAGCCTGGATTGTTATTCCCATCTCGTTCCTCGCTCTCATCCACGCTTCATTCTCCGCCCGAGGGTCTCGCTTGTGGGTGTGCTGGCAGGATGTACTGTTTTTTATTCTGTATATATGAATTACAAATCAGCCTTTACTTAAATTATGTTTCTAGTCTATTGCATAATTACAATGTGTAATCATTGATGTCCCTGGAGCAGGAGTGGTAAACACTGTTGAAGTTTATAATTGTAATACATCATTCAAGGAATGGAGTTTGATACACATGATATTGGATATGACTGGAAAAAACTTGCTAAATAGCGATTTTCGTAAATTAACTTTATGACAAAAAATATGCACAATCGTTTGTCTCTACGTTAACTGACATATTCCTCTCAATTGTACATTTTTTGCTTGACTCGTTTTGACGTTATAATTACTTCAATTTGCTTCCACCATGTTTTGTCAGCCATCTTTGCTGAAGAAGGTCACCAGAGACGGGTGGCTCGCGTCAAATTCGCCATTGGAACCATTCGATATGATTGGTCCTATAAAAACCTTGGGACCCAAATGCATAATGAGTGCTTAAACGCCCCCTTGCGGGGGTCTGGAGCAATCAAGCCGTGACGCTGGGTACCTCTAAGTCCCACGGTGTAAACTCACACATTTTTTATTTATTTTCTTATTTTTAATTTGACCACCTTTTTCTCCCCAATTTTCGTGGTATCCAATTGCTAGTAATTACTATCTTGTCTCATCGCTACAACTCCCGTACGGGCTCGGGAGAGACGAAGGTCGAAAGCCATGCGTCCTCCGAAGCACAACCCAACCAAGCCGCACTGCTTCTTAACACAGCGCTCCTCCAACCCGGAAGCCAGCCACACCAATGTGTCGGAGGAAACACCGTGCACCTGGCCCCCTTGGTTAGCGCGCACGCGCCTGGCCCGCCACAGGAGTCGCTGGAGCGTGATGAGACAAGGATATCCCTACCGGCCAAACCCTCCCTAACCCGGACGATGCTAGGCCAATTGTGCGTCGCCCCACGGACCTCCCGGTCGCGGCCGGCTGCGACAGAGCCTGGGCGCAAACCCAGAGACTCTGGTGGCACAGCTAGCGCTGCGATGCAGTGCCCTAGACCACTGCGCCGCCCGGGAGGCTAAACTCACACATTTTAAAAAGGAACCACTTTACGCATCCCAGACATTACAATGAGCCCTTCCTCCTATAGCTCCTACCACCAGCCTCCCCTGGCACACACAGACACACACATACACCTTGACCATACATGTCTCTAACTGTGACAGAACGACCGAACATCATTAATTAAACATCAGGGTTTCCCCTATCATCAGACAGTCATGGCGAGCTTCCACAGAAATTCCCTGTCGACATGTCGGAGAAATCTAGTTTGGGATTATATTTTGTAATAGCTTTTGACAGCCCCGTTCGTTGTCGTTGGTGTTGGTTCGCCTCCCTCCCCTAATCCTATAGGATAAGATATCTGGACCGCGGACTGCGGTGGGTACGGGGTGTACTGTGCTGTAACTATCAGGGCCTGATATTGTTATACCATTTAAATTACCTGTCCAGTGAAAATCTCACTTTAATAGGTTAATATTCTGTTAAATCATACCCAGATAATGTTGTTGACTCATCCTATACACATATTTGTGGCCAAAGCATAAATTTGAGAAAAAACATTTAAAAAACCCAACCTCAAACTTGAATCTCATACAGACCATTTAAAAAATGCTTGCTATTTTTAAGGATGAGCTTGCCAATCATTGGTCTACTCGTGTTAATATAATATTTTTTAATATTTTAATGACTGGTATATACCCACACCATTCTGTTGTTGGGGTACGCCAACACCATTTCAACACATAACATTTTATACTTAATTTACATTTTTTTGGAAGGAAAACTATTTAACTTCTTACGGCTGAGATCCCGTTAACGGGATCAACTTGACAACAGCCAGTGAAAGTGCAGGGCGCCAAATTCAAAAAACAGAAATCTCATAATTAAAATTCCTCAAACATACAAGTATTTTACACCATTTTAAAGATAAACTTGTTGTTAATCCAACCACAGTGTTCAATTTCAAAAAGGTTTTACGACGAAAGCACACCATCTGATTATGTTAGGTCAGTACCTTGTCACAGAAAAACACAGCCATTTTTCCAGCCAAAGAGAGGAGTCACAAAAAGCAGAAATAGAGATAAAATTAATCACTAACCTTTGATGATCTTCATCAGATGACACTCCTAGGACTTCATGTTGCACAATACATGTATGTTCTGTTCAATAAAGTTCATATTTATATCCAAAAATCTTAGTTTACATTGGCGCGTTACGTTCAGTAATGTTTTGTCTCCAAAACATCCGGTGATTTTGCAGAGAGCCACATCAATTTACAGAAATACTCTTAATAAACATTGATAAAAGATACACGTGTTTTACATGGAACTTTAGAACTTCTCCTTAATGCAACCGCTGTGTCAGATTTCAAAAAAACTTTACGGAAAAAGCACACCATGCAATAATCTGAGTACGGCGCTCAGAAAAGAAAAAAAAACAAAAAAAAAACAAGCCATACAGGTACCCGCCATGTTGTGGAGTCAACAGAAGTCAGAAATAGCATTTTAAATATTCACTTACCTTTGATGATCTTCATCAGAATGCACTCCCAGGAATCCCAGTTCCACAAGAAATGTTTGTTTTGTTCGATAAAGTCCATAATTTTCCAAATACCTCCTTTTTGTTTGCACATTTAGTACACAAAAACTCAGGATCCGCGGGCAAGTACAGGCAAAAGTTCAGACGAAAAGTCATATTACAGTTCGTAGAAACATGTCAAACGAAGTATAGAATCAATCTTTAGGATGTTTTTATCATAAATCTTCAATAATGTTTCAACCGGAGAATTCCTTCGTCTGTAGAAATACAATGGAACGCAGCTAACGCTCACGGGAGCGAGCGAGACTGAGCTCGTGGCACTCTGCCAGACCTCTGACTCAAACAGCTCTCATTCCCCCCTCCTTCACAGTAGAAGTATCAAACAAGGTTCTAAAGACTGTTGACATCTAGTGGAAGCCTTAGGAAGTGCGATATGACCCCATAGGCACTGTATATTCGATAGGCAATAACTTGAAAAACTACAAACCTCAGATTTCCCACTTCCTGGTTGGATTTTTTCTCAGGTTTTTGCCTGCCATATAAGTTATGTTATACTCACAGACATCATTCAAACAGTTTTAGAAACTTCAGAGTGTTTTCTATCCAAATATACTAATTATATGCATATCTTAGCTTCTGGGCATGAGTAGCAGGCAGTTTACTCTGGGCACCTTATTCATCCAAGCTACTCAATACTGCCCCCAGCCATAAGAAGTTTAACTCATATTGTAATTAATTATAGGTCATATTTGATTGAAATCTTGAAACACTGGACAGTTACTTTAAAAATAGCTGAATCACTTGGATAAGGCACACAGGCAGGCAGACAGGCGGGCAGGCAGTGTCCTGGAAGAGAGCTAGCTATAGCTGAATCCCCCTTCCCCAAGGCTTTGAACAGAATGGCACCGGAGGCGATGGCTACCATTTTACGTTTTCCGTGCATCGGCAAGACAGAACAGCTACCTCCGGTAAGACGATGGGTGGTGGTCTGTGTCTATTTGTTAATAACAGCTGGTGCGTGTAATCTAATATTAAAGAAGTCTCAAGGTTTTGCTTGCCTGAGGTAGAGTACCTCATGATAAACTGTAGACCACACTATTTACCAAGATAGTTTTCATCTGTATTTATGGTAGCTGTATTTTTACCACCACAAACTAATGCAGGCACTACGACCGCACTCAATGAGCTGTATAAGGCCATAAGTAAACTAGTGGCTGGGGACTTTGATGCAGGAAATCTTAAATTCATTTTACCAAATTTCGACCAGCATGTCACATGCAACCAGAGGAAAAACAACTCTAGACCACCTTCACTCCACTCACAGAGACATGTACAAAGCTCTCCCTCGCCCTTCATTTGGCAAATCTGACCATAATTCTGTCCTCCTCATTCCTGCTTACAAGCAAAAACTAAAGCAGGAAGAACCAGTGATTAGCTCGATACGGAAGTGGTCAGATGACGCAGATACAAAGCTACAGAACTGTTTTGCTAGCACAGACTGGAATATGTTCTGGGATTCATCTGATGGCATTGAGGAGTATACCACATCAGTCATTGGCTTCATCAATAAGTGCATCGATGACGTCGCCCCCACAGTGACCGTACGTACATACTCCAACCAGAAGCCATGGATTACAGGCAACATCCACACTGAGCTAAAGGGTAGAGCTGCTGCTTTCAAGGAGAGGAACACTAACACTGATAAGAAATCCTGTTATGCCCTTCGACGAACCATCAAACAGGCAAAGTGTCAATACAGGACAAAGCTTGAATCCTACTACGCCAGCTCTGACGCTCGTCGGATGTGGCAGAGCTTGCAAACTATTATGGACTACAAAGGGAAACCCAGCCACGAGCTGCCCAATGACACAAGCCTACCAGGCGAGCTAAATGACTTCTATACGCGCTTCGAGGCAAGCAACACTGAAGCATGCATGACAGCACCAGATGTTCCGGACGACTGTGTGATCACGCTCTCCATAGCTGATGTGAGTAAGACCTTTAAATAGGTCAACATTCACAAGGCCCCAGGGCCATATGGATTACCAGGACATGTACTCAGAGCATGCGCTGACCAACTGACACGTGTCTTCACTGGCATTTTCAACCTGTTCCTGACTGAGTCTGTAATATCAACATGTTTCAAGCAGACCACCATAGTCCCTATGCCCAAAAATGGCAAGGCAACCTGCCTAAATGACCACCGACCCATAGCGCTTCCTTCTGTAGCCATGAAGTGCTTTGAAAGGCTGGTCATGGCTCACATCAACACCATCATCCCAGAAACCCTAGACCCACTCCAATTTTCATACCGCCCCAACAGATCCACAGATGCAATCTCTATTGCAATCCACACTGCCCTTTCCCACCTGAACAAAAGGAACAGCTACATGAGAATGCTGTTCATTGACTACAGCTTATCGTTCAACACCATAGTGCCCTCAAAGCTCATCACTAAGCTAAGGACCCTGGGACTAAACACCTACCTCTGCAATTAGAACCTGGACTTCCTGACGTGCCGCCCCAGGTGGTAAGGGTAGGCAACAACACATCACATAGGGTTGCGTGCTTAGTCCCCTCCTTTACTCCCTCTTCATCCACGACTGCGTGGCCAAGCACAACTCCTACACTATCATTAAGTTTGCCGATGAAAAGGAGGGCCGAGCACGCCCCTATTCACATCGACTGGGCTGTAGTGGAGCAGGTCGAGAGCTTCAAGTTCCTTGGTGTCCACATCACCAACAAACTACCATGGTCCAAACACACCAAGACAGTTGTGAAGAGGGCACGACAACGCTTCCCCCCCCCCCCCCCCTGGAGACTGAAAAGATTTGGCAAGGATCCTCAGATCCTCAAAAAGTTCTAAAGCTGCACCATTGCGAGCATCCTGACTGGTTGAATCACCATCTGGTATGGCAACTGCTCATCATCCGACCGCAAGGCGCTACAAAGAGTAGCGGTACTTCACTGGGGCCAAGCTTCCTGCCATCCAGGGCCTTCATACCAGGCGGTGTCAGAGAAAGGCCCTACAAAATTGTCAAAAATTCCAGACACCCTAGTTATAGACTGTTCTCTCTTCTACTGCACGGCAAGCGGTACCAGAGCACCAAGTCTAGGTCCAAAAGGCTCCTTAACAGCTTCTACCCCAAGCCATAAGACTGCTGAACAGTTAATCAAATGTCTACCCGGACAATTTGCATTGAACCCCCCCCTACCTCCTCGCCGTCTTTTTTATGCTGCTGCTACTTGCTGTTTATTATCTATGCACAGTCACTTTACCCCTACCTAAATGTACATATTACCTCAATTACCTCGACTAAACTGTACCCCCACACATTATTTTTTTTATTTTTTAACCTTTATTTAACTAGGCAAGTCAGTTAAGAACAAATTCTTATTTTCAATGACGGCCTAGGAACAGTGGGTTAACTGCCTGTTCAGGGGCAGAACGACAGATTTGTACCTTGTCAGCTCGGGGATTTGAACTTGCAACCTTCCGGTTACTAGTCCAACGCTCTAACCACTAGGCTACGCTGCCGCCCGGGTACTGGTACACCCTGTATATAGCCTCGTTATTGTTATTATATTGGTTAAGGGCTTGTAAGTAAACATTTCACGGTAATGTTTACACCTATTGTATTCGGCGCATGTGACAAATACAATTTGATTTGATATACTACCAAATATTGTCACTGCTGTCCAAACACTGACATACAGACACAAAGCTGGTATATTTTGGGAGGGTGGGAGATAGATCCTCTTATGCTGTTGTATTGTTTATTATATTTCTCCAATAAAACAGTGTGGTATTCCAGTGCCTGTGGAGGATATTCCTTTATTTTGTCAATTACTACCGTGGTCTATAGTGTCAAGTGAATATTTCCCTTCCTACACTAGCTGGTTATAACCTGCCTCTGTCTGCATATGGTGTCTCCCACAGCCGATCCCCTCCTCTCCTCTTCTCCTTCTCTCTGACACGCTTCAGTCTCTCTCAGAGAGAGGAGTGAGATTTGTCCCTTGACCTTGTTCAATTACGGCTCGCTCCAAACTCAGGGTTAAGCTGAAATTATCTACCGCTCGGTTCTAGCAGTTCAATTCATATTTCAACATCCAATGATGTTCCCCCTCACAGAAAGCCACGAGCGTAGCCTGTAGCTGGGTGATTGGTAAATGGAAAATACAGGGAGATGGAGAGAATGTTACACATCCTGAGAGAGAGAGAGAGAGAGAGAGAGAGAGAGAGAGAGAGAGAGAGAGAGAGAGAGAGAGAGAGAGAGAGAGAGAGAGAGAGAGAGAGAGAGAGAGAGAGAGAGAGAGAGAGAGAGAGAGAGAGAGAGAGAGAGAGAGAGGAGAGAGAGAGAGAGAGAGAGAGAGAGAGAGAGAGAGAGAGAGAGAGAGAGAGAGAGAGAGAGAGAGAGAGATCTCCAAATAGAGGTGTAAATCATCACCATGCCTAATATTCCCAGTTTATCCTCAAAGAACACGTCTGTTTCCTGAACGGCTTCTTGGAAAGGAAATAAATATTCTCCTATAAACGACCAGACAGTCAGAAATTCAGCTATCCAAAAGCCATGTGCCCCCAGGTTTTTTATTTTATTTAATATAGATTTTGATTTGTAAAAGGCCAGAGTTGAATTAATGTCATGGTCTCCCATTGGTTTAGTTTAAATTTATTTTCAGTGGTTGACATTTTTCCTGGATGCCTGGACTGTGTGTTTGCAGTGACGACGAAACTGACCAATGGTTGTCATCCGTCTGTCCTTTGTTGCTCGATCCATTGACCCTCCACTGCGAACAGTATGCATCCATCCACACTGATGCCTGCCTGCTCACTGTCTATATAGGCAAACAAAGAGACTACCTGCCAAGAGGGAGTTGATTAGGCCTAAACAATGCTCTCACTGTTTTCAAAGACACTTTTCTATCTCTCCAGAAAGAGAGCGAGAGAGATGCTGGGGGGGTAACAATCAATGTATCAGCCTGCTATGGCACAATAATATACAGTATTGTGCAGGAATAAAGTTTGGCTTCGCGCCTATACCTAGTGGGACTAACATGTCAGGGACGCCTGGAGAGTTGAAGAATAAGGCATTACGCACACACACACATACACACAGACACAGACAGACAACAAGCCATCAATGAAAGGGAAAGGGAGTCCATTAGAGACTTACGGCAAACGTGATATTCTCTGGTGAGGGGAGAGATGGAGGAGAAGGGGGAGATAAAAGGAAGAGGAGACAGGAGGAGGAGGGAGGGGAGAAAGGAGGAGGAGGAAGGGAGATGGGAGATAGGAGGGGAAGGAGTTAAAATCCCACACGGATAATTGTTTATCCCTGGGAGAACCCTCAATGTTTGTCTGAGGGTGGCTAAGTAAATTCAGCAGCACTATTGGACAGGGAGAGCAGAGCAGAGCCGACCTGGGTTCAAACGCTATTTGAAGTCTGTCAAATACTTTAAGTGTTTGCTTTAGCCTGCCTGGAGTGCCAGATGGGCAGAGTTTTGTGACTATTCTATTGGTCCATTGCGACAGGCAAGCTCAATCAAGCCCAGCTAAAGTATTTGAAATCATTTCAAATAGTGTTTGAACCCAGGTCTGGAGCAACACAACACAAACCCAAGGCTGGGAAACATTAGGATGAATCAATTAGCCTGCCATTAGCCACTAAAGTGGCCCTCAATGACTCGTGTAATTATGACCCACAGCAAAGATCGTTTTACCGAGGCACATTGTTCCCCCCTTTCTTTCTTTTCTTTATTTATTGTATTTGTTTAAGATAATCCGTTCTGTGGTTTTAATTATGCGCTTTAGGTTCAGGGCGGAATAAATAAATCATAATTTGCCTCCATCAGGGCAGAATCGCCTCCAGACCAGGCAGAGGCAGCCAGACACACTGCAGGTCCCAGATCCCTGGTTCAGCCGACTGCTCCTATGGGGTTCCTGTCTGCGGAAACCCCAAATACCCAAATACCTCCAATATTTTACATATCAATTATATTATACAATATACATACCTAAATAATATACTCCAATATCCTTGGAGGCAAACACACACTGCAGCAGGTTCTTTGGTTCTGTCTCTCATACGACCTGATAATGCTCCCTTCGGGGTCTCGTCTGTCTCATATGACCTGATAATTCTCCTCTGGGGGTCCTGTCTGTCTCTCATAAGACCTGATAATGCTCCTTTCGGGGTCTCGTCTGTCTCATATGACCTGATAATTCTCCTCTGGGGGTCCTGTCTGTCTCTCATAAGACCTGATAATTCTCCTCTGGGGGTCCTGTCTGTCTCTCATATGACCTGATAATTCTCCTCTGGGGGTCCTGTCTGTCTCTCATATGACCTGATAATTCTCCTCTGGGGGTCCCATCTGTGTAAACCAAATGCCCAAATAATTCCAGGGTGAAACCAGGATACAGGGAGGATGAAGGGATTGAACAGTAGCTATTTCTTGTAGCTATTGTATTGCTCAGAAAACAATTCTGTCTTTGCATCACATGTATGAAAACACAGGGAAACGCTGCGAATGTTCAGATTATGCTAACTAAATGATAGTATTACTCATGTCCCTAGCCTATAGCCTTCCACAAATAACTACTCTCTATTAACTACGGTATCACATAAATCTTTCATTTTTTCTGGTGCATTTTGTTGCTGAACTTTGTTCTTAGTTCACTATCTAAATGTGGATCAAATATTTTCCTTCTCTGTTTTTCTCTACGAGAAAGATTTTATAAGCTCTGACCTGCAGTAGAACGGTCGCTCACTTATAAGACTGATGGGGGAGGTACTTCAGGCCAAGTAAAAGAAACACTTTGTGAATGTTAAAGACATACTCCAGCAATTTCTTTCCTTTTCTCTTTTCCTTTTCCAAGACTTGGCAGACGAGAATCGAATCATTGCATGAATGCAGGAGGGTTTTTTGGGAGCATCCCAAATGGCGTCCTATTCCGTATCTAGTACACAACTTTTGCACTACAAAACTACTGCATTATAAAGGGAATAGACTGCCATTTCGGACAATACCCTTTATGTTCCGTTTTCACTTGACAGTCTAGACATTTTATGACTTTGGGAAGAAATCTGTGAGCCTCAGTTTTCAGCTGCATACAGCTGTGAAGAGGAGAAGAGCATCCTCCCTAGCTTTCGTGTGCTCTTTGAGTCTCAAAATTCTGTTAACTGTGCGACTTAGTTGGAAGTCTTTATCCCTGCCCTTTAACCAATGGACGGAAAGATCGTGTGAACTTGCAGTAAACAATAGACTTGGTTTAGTCATCCAGGTTTACTCAAAGTCCAAAATGTAGTATAACTTGCATACAGTATCAGTAAGTATTTCATTCCCACTATTCTAGAAATGTATTCCTGTGGTATTATCCTATGAGGAATTAAAGGTGATAACAATATTGTTCAACACATTTTTACACAGGGTTATTCTACTTTCAAATCAAAGTTTATTGGTCGGGCACACAGATTTGCAGATGTTATCGCAGATGCAGCGAAGTGCTTGTGTTTCTAGCTCCAACATTACAGTATAAGACCTAGCAATTAAAATAACAATACACACATAATATAGTATGAGCCATGACTAGAGTACAATATATAGTAAGTCCCATTAAGGGTCCCAATATGCCTGGCAAAAACCAAACACTGCATTCCACATTAAGAACCTCATACCAACAGTTAAGCACGGTGGTGGTTATGTGATAGTTTGGGGATGCTTTGCCGCCTCATGACCTGGATGACTTGCCAAAAGGAACCATGAATTCTGCTCTGTATCAGAGAATTCTACAGGAGAATGTCAGGCCATCTGTCTGTGAGCTGCGGCTGGAGCGCAGCTGGGTCATGCAGCAAGACAAAGATCCAAAACACACAATAAAGTCTACATGAAAAGTTTTGAAATGGCCTCGTCAAAGTCCAGACCGAATCCAAATTGAGATGTTTTTGCGAACTTGAAACGAGCAGTTCATACTTGAAAACCCACAAATGGCGCTGAGTTAAAGCAGCTCTGCATGGAATAGTGGGCCAAAATTCCTCCACGGCGACGTGAGTGAAGCGTTTCGTTGGAGTCTTTGCAACTAAAGGTGGGGCAATGCATTTTTCACACAGGGGCATTGGGTGTTGCAGAACTGTTGTGTTATTTGTTCACTCAGGTTCCCTTTATCTAATATTAGGTTTTGGTTGAAGATCTGATAGCATTTAGTATCAAAAATGTGCAAAAGTAAAGAAAATCTTTTTTCACAGCACTGTATATGTTGTACTGTTTACAACATCCCGCTAAACCCCCACCCAGCTAAACCCCCACCCAGCTAAACCCCCACCCAGCTAAACCCCCACCCAGCCCAGACACTCCCACCCTAACCACCTCAGCCATCCCATCCTATGGCTGGGGCAGCGATCTAATCTGGGTCTAATGCTACAAACTACTCCCATTGTCTCTGGATTAATGAAGTATTCCCTGCCTGTTCCATTTTGTTCTGAGACAATGAGACATGTGAGGAGGGTTAATGTTTTAAATAACAATTCTCAAACATTGGCCTTAAAGTCAGTAAGTCATACGGTGCTTTCGGAAAGTATTCAGACTCCTTGACTTTTTCCACATGTTGTTACGTTACAGCCTTATTCTAAAATTGATTTAAAAAAAAATTATAATTCTCAGCCATCTATATACAATACTTCATAAGGAAAAAGCGAAAACAGTTTTTTAGAAATGTTTGAAAATGTATAATAAAAAAAAAAACTGAAATACCTTATTTACATAAGTATTCAGACCCTTGCTATGAGACTCGAAATTAAGCTCAGGTGCATCCTGTTTCCATTGATCATCCTTGAGATGTTTCTACAACTTAATTGGAGGCCAACTGTGGTAAATAAAATGTATTTGACATGATTTGGAAAGGCACACACCTGTCTATATAAGGTCCTGCAGTTGACAGTGCATGTCAGAGCAAAAACCAAGCCATGAGGTTGAAGGAATTGTCTGTAGATCTCAGAGATAGGATTGTGTCAAGGCACAGATCTGGGGAAGGGCACCAAAACATTTCTGCAGCATTGAAGGTCCCCAAGAACACAGTGGCCTCCATCATTCTTCAATGGAAGAAGTTTGGAACCACCAAGACTTCCTAGAGCTGGCCGCCCTGCCAAACTGAGCAATCGGGGGAGAAGGGCCTTGGTCAGGGAGGTGACTAAGAACCTGATGGTCACTGACAGAGCTCCAGAGTTCCTCTGTGGAGATGGGAGAATCTTCCAGAAGGACTACCATCTCTGCAGCACTCCACCAATCAGGCCTTTATGGTAAAGTGGCCAGATGGAAGCCACTCCTCAGTAAAAGGCACATGACAGCCTGCTTGGAGTTTGCCAAAAGGGACCTGAAGACTCTCAGACCACAAGATTCTCTGGTCTGATGAAACCAAGATTGAACTCTTTGGCCTGAATGCGAAGTGTCACATCTGGTGGAAACCTGGCACCATCCCTACGTTGAAGCATGGTGGTGGCAGCGTCATGCTGTGGGGATGTTTTTCAGATGCAGGGACTTGGAGACTAGTTAGGATCAAGGGAAAGATGAATGGAACCAAGTACAGAGATCCTTGATGAAAACCTGCTTGAGAGCGCTCAGACTGAAGCGAAGGTTCACCTTCCAACAGGACAACAACCCTAAGCACACAGCCAAGACAACGCAGGAGTGGTTTTGGCACAAGTCTCTGAATGTCCTTGAGTGGCCCAGCCAGAGCCCGGACTTGAACACGATCAAACATCTCTGGAGAGACCTGAAAATAGCTGTGCAGCAACGCTCCCCATCCAACCTGACAGAGATTGAGAGAAACTGCAGAGAAGAATGGAAGAAACTCCCCAAATACAGGTGTGCCAAGCTTGTAGCGTCATACCCAAGAAGACTCAATGCTGTAATCGCTGCCAAAGGTGCTTCAACAAAGTACTGAGTAAAGGGTCTGAATTCTTATGTAAATGTGATATTTCAGTTGATTTTATTTTATAAATTAGCAATCATTTCTAAAAAACATATTTTTTTTGTCATTAAGGGGTATTGTGTGTAGATTGATGAGAAACCCCCCCGATTTAATCAATTTTAGAATAAGGCTGTAACATAACAAAATGTGGAAAAAGTCAAGGGGTCTGAATACTTTCCGAAGGCATTTTAAATTTAAATTTAACCTTTAACATTTTAAATTTAACCTTTATTTAACTAGGCAAGACAGTTAAGAACAAATTCTTATTTACAATGACGGCCTACCCCGGCCAAACCCGAGTGGCGCTGGGCCAATTGTGCTTCGCCCTATGGGACTCCCAATCACGGCAGGATGTGATGCAGCCTGGATAAGTGGCTGTAGCCTTAAAAGTAATGACATTGTGTATGCTACATTTGATGCACTTGCCTTCCCTGTTATCAGTTTGAATGCATAGACAGTGGGACAAGGTGTTTGTAATTGGAATGGATAGATCTGTGAGTGTGTGTTATTTCAGAAAGTGGAAGGTCGGCCTTGTCTACGCTAATGAACAGCAAGGGAGACCTCTAGAGGAAGGAAAGGGAACAGCATGAATACCTTCGCTCTGCCACTCCACACACACTGCCAAGTCCAGTGCTTGGCCTCACAATGTGCACTATCGCTCAATGACAGACTTCAGTTGTCGCCCAGATCCTTACGCTTTAAGAATCAGCACTGTTAGGGCATTGTAACAATAGTAACCAAGCACCACGGTAAGAGTATCAATCAGTGTGTTTTCTGTGTGAATGCATGGAGGTCACATTTACACACTGAACTGGTAATCAGTGAAGTACAAAACCACCATTATCCACAGTTCAATGTGTCCCAATACTAATATAAGGCACCTAAGACACCAGTGATGTCACCGACGTGATGTCCCCACATGGCACACT
The DNA here is from genome assembly GCF_029448725.1 of Salvelinus fontinalis. Taxonomy (NCBI): domain Eukaryota; kingdom Metazoa; phylum Chordata; class Actinopteri; order Salmoniformes; family Salmonidae; genus Salvelinus; species Salvelinus fontinalis. Next base: position 29,872,724 of record NC_074669.1, read on the forward strand.
ATTCCCTTTATAGTGCACTACTTTTGACCAAAACCCTGTGGGCACTTGTCAAAAGTAGTGCACTATAAAGTGAATAGGGTGCCATTTGGGAAGCCATAACTGACTCCTCAGAGACGATGCCTCATTCATTATCAGAGCGTAAACCCCATTTATAGTATTTGTTTATTTATTCCTCCAATATCATAAATTGCTTTATGACATATGTATTGAATACCAAACAGTCCTGGCCAATGCTCTGGTAGTTATTATTGAAGTTGCATTTTAAGTTAATGAAATTATATAAATTGAGTTTTATTATAGTGTAGTCTTGCCAGAGTCTAGCGCCGTAGCCTTTATTCTGGCACAGAGATGAACCATAAAGAGGCAGGTGATTTATCAACTGGATGAACCCTGTCCAGACAGGGATGTCCTACTGCCAGCTACACTACACGATGTACTTCTACTGCCATTTACACTACACACTGTACTCGAGTAGTCTGAGTCTCAGTCTGAGCCTGCTGGCTTTTACAGTCCACATGGATGCACCACCAAGCGTTACCACTGTGAAAGAAAACAATTCTGCCGCGCCGTTGCTCTCCAGACCAGAGGAGGAGGATGTGTCAGGCATGGTGTGTGTGTGTGTGTTCTGTGTGTCAGGCAGGGTGTGCAGCGCTGCCTACAGCCGACAGCTTGTTATGGTGTCACAGCGCTGTGTGTGAGTGACCTATGGCGTCACAACGCTGTGATTGGTGACCTGTGGGACTGACCTCTAACCTTTGACCCTTCCTGTCGTTTGCAGTGCTGAGTATCCGTGGCGCCCAGGAGGAGGAGCCTCCAGATGCCCAGCTCATGCGATTGGACAACATGTTGCTGGCGGAGGGCGTGTCTGGACCTGAGAAAGGGGGCGGTTCTGCAGCGGCCGCGGCTGCGGCTGCAGCCTCAGGAGGCGGGGCAGGAGCAGATAACTCAGCGGAACACTCGGACTACAGAGCCAAGCTCTCTCAGATCAGACAGATCTACCACACAGAGCTGGAGAAATACGAACAGGTAAGGATGGACGGGATACACTCACCCCTCAGAGAACTACTGTCTTAGGTGTCTCTTCCCATAATCACATACTCTAACCCTGTAACCGAAACGCACCAGCTCCACCCATCACCATTCCCATCACAGTGATTATTTGTTAGCCTATGACTACCTGAAGAATGATGAGTGATAAAGTTAGAGACACACAAATATCATACCACCAAAGGCATGTTAAACCTCTCACCATTTGGAGGAGAATTACAATAACAGGGGAGGTCAGCATTTTCAGGGGGTATGATGTTTGTGCGCCTGTAACTTTCTCACTCATCATTATTCACGATTTATTCAGAATTGATCTGTAATCATGATAGCATCCACATTCATGTATAAGTGTTCAGAAACATATTCTATTCTTATTTACAATAAAAGGGACTCCAAAATGACACAATACATATTTACCATTTAATTTCTATTGGGCTCAAAATAATCTGAAACAACCAAGACAAACAACAAAAGCATCCAACAAATGTGTAGAGTCACAAGCTTGATGTAATCATTGTGTGCTAGGAATATGGGACCAAATACATAACTTTTGACTACTTTAATACACATATAAGTGAATTTGTCCCAATACTTTTGGTCCTCTAAAATGGGGGGTCTATGTACAAAAAGGGCTGTTATTTCCCAACGGTTCACCCGAAAAGAATGAAAATACCCTCAAATTAAAGCTGACAGTCTGGATTTGAATTTATACAATGACTATGAGGTCAAAGTGCAAAGTGCTGGAATACAGAGCCAAAAACAATAATAAAGTGTCACTCTCCCAATACTTTTGGAGCTCAGTGTATATGCCATTTAGCAGATGTTTTTATCCAGAGTGACTTACAGTCATGTATGCCCCGTGTGGCTCAGTTGGTAGAGCATGGCGCTTGCAACGCCAGGGTTCTGGGTTCGATTCCCACGGGGGGCCAGTACAAAAATGTATGAATGTATGTACTTGTAAGTCGCTCTGGATAAGAGCGTCTGCTAAATGACTTAAATGTAAATGTATGCATACATTTTACATATCGGTGGTCCCGGGAATCGAACCCACGATCCTGGCATGCAAGCATCATGCTCTACCAACTGAGCCATTCATCTTTTTATATTTACATCCCAATTTAAGGAGACTTTCTACATTTATGGCATCCATCTAAAGATGTGACAGATTTTCTCTCATCTCCATTGCATCCCTATGTAATGTGCAGTTTCCTTCTCTTCTCCTCCATGTCATTATCCACCATGCCAATAAATCAGAGTGGATTTTACTGCATAACGTTGTCTACTTCCTAACCAATATACACACAGTCAAATGTTAAGGCCCTGACTGGCTGGAATGAATGCATGCCCTGTTTGATGAAATGCAAATGTATTTTCCGTATAGTCCCAGACACTGCTTACATTTATATAAAAAAGCAAAGTCAGTGTTGTGATGTTAATCTAGTCTGTAGACAGGGTTTAGTGTTGTGATGTTAGTCTAGTCTGTAAACGGGTTCAGTGTTGTGATGTTAGTCTAGTCTGTAGACAGGATTCAGTGTTGTGATGTTAGTCTAGTCTGTAGACAGGGTTGCCATCCTGAAACACACAGACAGTGGAGTAGGGTAAAGTTGCCTCTAGACGCTGATCTTGGATCGGTTTTGCATTGTCCCCACTAATGGTTAAGTTTAGGATTGGAGAAGGGGAAGCTGATCCTAGATCTGTATCTAGGGGAAACTTCACCCCGGAGCCACATACAATAGGCAGGACTGTAGCAGTCGGAAGTAGTGTGGAAAACAGTCCTGCGACTATGCCACCATTACATGCTGACAATGTGCTATATAATTATATATAATATGTAATATATCTGTAATATACTGTATTTAAGATGGTATCCCAGTGCGGATGGAGGGGGGAGAGTTACACAGGGAGTCATGGCAACGGAAACAAGGTACTCCTCCACTGCAGACCACTGCCCAACCATACACTATATAGAGAGATAATATATTTTATAGTCATAATATCATTAGTTAATAACATTATTTTACTTTGGTTAGGTTGTTTACCAAATAGACACCCTTCGGGAGGAGTTGAATCAAGTACATTTTTCCACATCTGACTAGTATTTATAAAGCTGGGTTAGTAACTAAATCTATTCGCGAATCCAATGTGAACTTGGCTCCAGTGTTTTTATTTACAACCCAGAGTTTTCTAAACCCAGCATTTTATACCACGCTTCCCTCCCGTACAATCTCAGTGATAGGGAACATACCTTCACTGTCAGGATCACGATTAGGAACTGGATGGCAACCCAGTCTTTTAAAGCCGTAGTGTTGCTTACGGAGAAAAAAAATACTATAACTCACTTATCATTTATCACCACAATTTATTTGTGGTTTAACAGTTGTTTTTTTTCTTTATTATTTTTCTATATATTTATTTATTTCTATACGTTTATTTGTAATTGATGCTATGTCTGCTTGCTTTAGATGCTTCCAGTAGCATCATAATCAGTACATTGCACTATATCATGTTTGCATGTATTTTGTTTCAGACAAGGCCCACATACACATGAACCAGGATATACATTTCTGTGTGTGTGTGTGTGTGTGTGTGTGTGTGTGTGTGTGTGTGTGTGTGTGTGTGTGTGTGTGTGTGTGTGTGTGTGTGTGTGTGTGTGTGTGTGTGTGTGTGTGTGTGTGTGTGTGTGTTAACCAATGTTGTTATGATGACATTATGTCTATAGTCTATCTGGGGTTGTGCCAGATGGCTTCACTGTCATCCACATGCATCACTGTATGACACCAACCGCATGACTACTCTGCACCTTACCTCTCATATCATCCACCTATTCACTGTCATTTACATCTGTTGTACAGACATTTTTGTATTGTTGTACTTTGTCTTGTTACTGTCTCTCTTCATTCACATACTTCTGCTTTGATAACTATTGCTTTCATGTCAATAAAGGCCCTTTGAGATGAGTGTGAATATGACAGACATATTGTAGAGTGACAGAGAGAGAGAGAGAGAGAGAGAGAGAGTGAGGGGGAGAATTAGAAGGAGAAAGAGAACAAGACACGACAGGGAAAGAGGGAGAGAAAAAGACAGGGAGAGAGACAGAGGGAGAGAGACAGAGGGAGAGAGACAGAGGGAGAGAGACAGAGGGAGAGAGACAGAGGGAGAGAGACAGAGGGAGAGAGACAGAGAGACAGAGAGACAGAGAGACAGAGAGACAGAGACAGAGGGAGAGAGACAGAGAGACAGAGAAGGAGAGAGACAGAGGCATACTGTAATATCATGTCAGGCTCACGCCTAGTGCCACACAGGAGGGTGAGTGTATCATCATGGCATGTTAATCTCTCAACCCGCTCAGCTGCGACTCGACTGCGGTAAGAAGAGAAGGTTTGCTGCTCGTCAGCAGGGACCAGCAGCTGTCATTTCTCCATGTCTCCTTTCTGAAAAACGAGACTTACAGTTGCCATTGCCACTTCTGTTTAATATGAAAAATATCACCACTTATATTCCCTCTTGGCTTCACAACATGGAAGCATTCCCCAGAACTACATACATTAAACACCTCTTAATTTGCATCAAATTTTTCCTTTCTGTCTTTGTGCATGACCTTGACTGATGTAGAATACCATACAGTATATTTTTGCACTGTATGCAAACACTGCATTAATCCAATGCTAGAGGACACCACCCAGCCTGTCAATAGCCATATAGTATATCACCATCATCATGGTGAGGCTGCTATGAAAACTCTCACCAACAACATTTCTTTTGACAGTCTCGATAGAAGAAACTGATGTCTGCTAAATGACTCAAATGTAAATGTAACAAACCAGATTGCTCTATCTATCTGATCATCTCTCTCTTTGTCTGTTTCCCCCCCTCTGCAGGCTTGTAACGAGTTTACTACCCATGTGATGAACCTGCTGAGGGAGCAGAGTCGCACGCGGCCCATCTCTCCCAAGGAGATCGAGCGCATGGTGGGGATCATCCACCGCAAGTTCAGCTCCATCCAGATGCAGCTCAAACAGAGCACCTGCGAAGCCGTCATGATCCTGCGCTCACGCTTCCTCGACGCCAGGTGTGTGTCTGTGTGTGTGTGCCTACAGCTGTACAAATTACCGTGTGCAAAGTCACTGTACCACTGCAATGTTTTTTGTTGACTTGCATAGCTAGCTACAGTATTTCCATACATGTAACTGCATTATTCACATCAGGTGCTTTTGCAGTCATGTTGACAGCATGTTATTCTAGTTTTGAGCCTACCTACGGCACATCTATTGGTGCCATTTCAACCAGCACATAGAGCCTTGCTACTTGGCCACTGACAATTATCTCCTCTCTCCAGGCTCCATAACGCTAAATATTTCCCTTTTTTTAATATAATCCCTTGTTCCTTTTGATGCATGTTTTGGATTTGCATACATTTCTCTGAGGATAAATTTCACTCTGAGTCGGAGTCGGAAGCATAACATTTAAATTAGGCTTGGGCTCGTCTTACAAAGCTCCCCCCTATTCTTCTGCAAATGATTGTGGCCGTGGTGCAGGGAGGGAGGCAGGGGAAGAAGGGAAGGGCTTTCAGTTAGAGAGTGAGTGAGTGAGAGAGAGAGAGAGAGTCACTGCCTCCCTACCATTCTCATCTTTACTGATTAATCTGCAGCCTGCCCTAGCACCATGCTGTGCACATTTACATATTCTCAAGCAGGCTTTTGGAGTGCGGGACGAAGATTTCAGCACAAATCTCTTTCACCAGTCAATCGATGCGATGCATGGAGGCACGCATTTTACAGGGTTCCCGACCTAGCTTATGTAAAGCCCTCTCATGAGATGTGGCACATGCAGACATGACCTGATAGAGGGTGGAGATGGAGAAGGAGGAAGAGATGGAGGGGTCAGTGAACTGAACCGGCATCAGCGCGTGCTTACGGCACGTTTTCTAGCCTTTAATAAGGAAGGCCAGTGTTCTGTTGTTCGTCAGGATTTGCAGGCGTTGTTCATTTCTATTAGTGAACCTCCGCAAAGAAAACATATTTCGTACCAGCTTAGGCAGCTGTATTGAAATGGGGTGGCAGTTGTATGGAAGGTATTGGATCGAATTGGGTGGTAGTTGTGTTGTTACTGTATGAGGTGCCCCAGTTTTGCCTGTATTACCACAAGTGGCTTTGACACATTTCCTCTATGTAGGCTTCAGATTTGTATATGCTTTGACCGGACGGTATTAACGGTATCTATTTTACATAGTGTTTATTCCGGTCCTAACTAACCAATTTCTATCATTCTCCTTGTAGACGGAAAAGACGGAACTTCAACAAACAGGCGACAGAGATCCTGAATGAGTACTTCTACTCGCACCTGTCTAACCCCTACCCTAGTGAAGAGGCCAAGGAAGAGCTGGCCAAGAAGTGCTCCATCACAGTTTCACAGGTACAGTACAGTGCCACCTGTCTTCAGGAAGGCCACAGTACACGTAGAACAGGATTAGAGGCAGTAGTGGATCATGTGGAAGGCCATTATAATCATTTTCACAATTTCACAGTATTATTCCAACCTCATTGTGTGGAAATATACATACAAAACTGGAAAATCTGTTTTTTGACTGCACTGGGCCTTTAAGATGTGAGCGTTACATTATTTTCTTAATTCATAGGCTACATCACAGGGACTACATTGATAGTGTAATATGATGATTGATAATGTAATTAAGAATGCACCAACAATACCAAGGTGAACAGCAGTTATGTTATGTGTTTCTCATCCATCATCTCCTCAAACGGTTTCATTAAGTTTATGCAAAATTATTTTGAGGATGCATCTGGGCGTTGTTTGATGAAAACAACATGCTTCAGGGTCTGAATGATTAGTTGAGCATCTGTCTATGCCCCAAATGGCACCCTTTTCCTTATGTAGTCCACTACTTTTGACCAGGTCCCATAGAGAATAGAGTTCCATTTGGGACTCAACCTCTGTGTTCCTGGGTCTATGATAAAATAATATGTTTACCTACCTTCTCTCTGCATTCGTTCAAACTCAGCAACAGGATTGATTTCGTTTTTGATTTTAATGTTGTTTATCATTAGCGCTACCTGGCTTATCCTGGTAGCTTCATCGGGGAGTCCATTAGCTCTAATGGGTGTTAGATAGTGGATGTTGACTGATTGGTGCTAGCGTGAGCTCTGATGATAGCTGCAGTCATACTGACATAATGAGACTGTTACTGGCAATCATTCCCTTCTGCCACTAATGTGGATTCACAGTACTGGTCTACGTAGCGAGTGGTAGTATTCACTACTACCTCAAAAGGCTATGTTCCAAGTGGCACCCTATTCCCTATATACTGCACTACCTTTGACCAGGGCCTATAGGGCTCTGGTTAAAAGTAGTGCACTATAAAGGGTATAGGATGCCATTTGGGACTCACAAAAGTCTTTCTTCAGTGTCGGATAGGATATGCCAGTGGAGGGCCATGCATGCAGTGCTCATTCTGATTCTGATTTCACACTCAGAATTTGCTCAGTAAAAAAGTGGGACATTTATTTGTGTAACATTAACGTTGTGTAAGCATTTACAAGTTGCACGTTGTTTGTACAGGTTTCCAACTGGTTCGGAAATAAAAGAATCAGATACAAGAAAAACATTGGAAAGTTCCAGGAAGAAGCCAACATGTACGCTGCCAAAACTGCTGTGAACGCGACCAACGTATCCTCACACGGGAGCCAGGCTAACTCGCCCTCCACTCCAAATTCTGCAGGTGAGACTAAAGAATAATACCAATGGGTTATTTGGAAGGCTCTGAATGCACTCTATATCAGTCAAGGGCATTTTTCTATGCTCAAGTCAAAAGAAAAAAAGGGAAAATGGCTTTGTCCAAGAGTAGGATACCAGGGCCCCATGTCAAGTCTCCCAATACTTTCTTAGCTGTTGTCTTCTTTTCGAATAACACACCTTTTATTGTACTTTATCTCAATACAGAACATTTACATTTTCTTGTACCAATTGCATTTACTGAATTAATTTAATCTTGTTGACCATGAATAACAGTTTTACAGAAACACATAACATATCATTCATGATACTTTGACTGTAGAGTCCCACTACCATTTTACTTTCATGTTGACAAATAGTCACAACAACAACACATCTGACGACTGTATTCGACTCACCGTTCCCTCAGCTCTATGCTGCCACTCTCTAATCTGTCTGCTCGCTCTGGCCCTAACCCTAACACTAGCTCTATTTCTAACTTTTTCTCTCGCAGGGGTGGGCAACTCCAGTCCTCGAGGGCCTGATTGGTGTCACACTTTCCCTCCATCCCTAGCAAACACAGCTGATTTAATCAAATTGCATTCTAAACTGAAGCTCATGATTAGGTGATTATTGGAGTCAGGTGTGTTAGCTGGGGCTAGGGGCAAAACTGTGACACCAAGGCCCTTGAGGACTGGAATTGCCCACCCCTGCGTCCAGCGCTAACTGCATTTGTTTGCCTGCTGACACTTTGCATGGTGCTTCTCCGGGTCTAAACCTGGACGGGGCCAAGTGGCTGAATTCTGCTCTGCTTGCTCCTCTTTCTCGCTGCTCTGTGATTCCAGTGCTCCCTCTCTCCTCTTCCAGGTTCTGCTGGATCTTTTAACATGTCAAACTCCGGTGACTTGTTCATGAGCGTGCAGTCTCTCAATGGGGACTCGTACCAAGGGGCTCAGGTGGGAGCCAACGTGCAGTCACAGGTAGGGCCCTATAACTAAGCAGTGCAGAAGATACGACTATAGGAACAGATCCACCTCCCTAAGAATAGGCCTTGTAATCTATCCTAAACGCACCACAGGCATCTCAGTACTCCTCCAGTGTCTACATCACTATGGGCTCCTAATAGCGCCACACCATAGGGTTTTCAAGGTATCTTCTTCCACCATACTAAAACATTACAGCGAGTGTAACAATGAAAGTAATTCAGTGCTCTCTGCAGCTCTCACTAATTTCATCCTTTCGACAGTCTTCTAAACACGTAATAACATTTTTGGGTTATCTTGCTTCATATTGTCCATGGCTGGATGTATTTCCTGTGTGTTGTCTCTGCCTGTACTGTGTATCACGCTCCTTCTTGTCTTTGTCTTACAGTGTTAGTCTTGTTTATCTTCTGTGCTCTGACCTTGCTTTGTTTGCGTTCCTCTGTTGTGTTTCAGGTGGATACCCTTCGCCATGTTATCAGTCAGACAGGCGGATACAGTGAGGGCCTCACAGCCAGCCAGATGTACAGTCCGCAGGGCATCAATGTAAGGAGAAAAAAAACACACGTTTTTTCCCCGCTTTCTCTTCCCCCTACCAATTATTTTAAAGCCATAGGGCTCAGAATGCCACTTAGTAGGACTTGTCTCAGCTCCACCACAGTCACCTAGTTGATTGCTTCTGTATCGGTCACGCCACGGGCAGAACGCCAGAACGGCGTGGGGCCGGCCACACACACACACACTCGGAGCGGCCGCCTGAGCCTGTCACGTCCAATCAGCTCTCCCGTAGCACCTGCAGCCAATCGCGGCCGTGCAGGAATGGCACAAACAGGTGACACATCCTTTGACGCGTGAATCGGACACCCCCCAACGCCCTCACCGACCACCTGATCCTAATCATCACTGCGGATCCAGAGGCCCCGTTAAAACCCTATCAGAACAACCCCAGAGTAGAGTCACACTAAAAATAAAACTAGCCAAACTGCTAGCCCCTCGACAGAGCACCGAGGGGCATAACATGGGGGCGTATTTCCACCATGTTATATTTTTTTCTTATTTTTTAGGGGATGGGGGGGTTTGGGTTTGGGGGAGTGTGTGTGTGTTTTGGGTGAGGGCAGAGGAGAGGAGGGGATGAAGGGGGGAGGTTAGCTGGCGGCTGCAAACAGCAGGGAAATTCACAGCGACAAGCCGTGTCGTAAAAGGGAAAATCAATAAGACAGACACAAGGAGAGCGGAGTGTGGACTTGGGACAGCAATCCAAGCGCATTGCTCAGATCATGCTCCCGCCACACTAATGGCCCTGACAGCGAGCCACGGCAGTGTGGGTCGGTGAGAGCTACGACGAGAGAGAGGACAGTCACAGGCACACACAGCCACGCGGCTAGGCTTCTGGCTTCCTCTCCCGTCGTGCCTCAATGGCCATATGATAATGAGATGAAATGCCTCCTGTAAAACAAAAGTGGGGTATGTAGTGTGTATTCAAATCCCCCCTCCTTTCCTGGCTTGCTCTCCACTCTACGCTCATCTCCCTCCCACAGAACAGGCTGTGATAACCCTGAGAGAGCACTACTAACGTGTTCAAGCCTTGTTCTCAGACAGCACTCTGACCTCATGGATATCGTTATCCTTGGACCCCTGCTTGCTGTACCACGTCCTAAAATGCCACAATATTCTATTTTTTGTCCACACGCTTTCATAGCTTTTAAAGAACCCTCTTACTGCGTAATACGAGAAGGATATCGTGTTATCTGATTTTTTAAAATAAAAATGTAACAGCAGACTAGGCTTACGTTGTTATCCTTTCATTTTTTTCGAACAAAAATATCACATACAAATATGGTTCCCCATTTTTAATGTAGGATTTGGGGAGATATAATAACTGTAATCATATCTTACAGAAATGATTTATACATTTTAGAATTCTAGAGTGGGGTTGACTAGTTTTATTTCCTTGCCTCTCTGCAGCATTTTACTGCAATAGTATTTGTGTCAAAGGGAAATTTCACAATTAGCTTATGTTCATCATCTCCAGCACCACCCCAACGTCAACATACAGTATGTGAAAATGACGCGTTTCTATGTTTCGTAGTGAAAGAGAGAGGAAGATAAGTGTTTCCAATGATATCATCAACCAATTGGTAGGCAATGCCTACTCATAATTGGCTAAAATCACACGATGCACACCGATGATGTCATTGGAAACACTTATCTTCCACTATCTTTTTTAATACAAAACTTAGAAACGTGCCATTTTCACATATGTTGATGTTGGGGTGGTGCTGGAGATGAATAGATGAATATGAAGTTGAAAATTACACATTTACCTCAGTATCGAACCTATTCACAAAAGCAAAGGCCAGGAAAGCTGTCACCTTAGAAACAGTGTATCAAACTTTATGCTCGTCCAGCTTTACAGATGGATAAGGAGAGAGAGAGAGAGAGAGAGAGAGAGAGAGAGAGAGAGAGAGAGAGAGAGAGAGAGAGAGAGAGAGATCGGCAGTATGTCCTATCTGTGAAACGATGAAAAGACTCCCCTCTCTCTGTGTTGATAATGACTGAGCAGTTACATAATGGGTTTTGTGGTAGACAAGAACAGTAATTACAGTTTGGAAATAGACAGAGAGAGTGTCACCAAAGTCAGACATTTGAAGACATTTCTTTTTCCTCCATTTTTGATTACAGACTTTCTTCTGGCTAAAATAACAGGCTTTGAAGTGAAAGGCTGTCAAGGACCATTTCCAGTTTTTCTGATGGCATGAAATTTGCTATTAATATCTCAATGCTCTTTAGCAGGCCTGTCTCTGGGATTGGAAATGGCTTACGCGTCCCTCATTGTGTTTTCATTCAATGTCACAATTGGCGACCATTGATTCCTCTTATGACTGTTTTGTGACTTTTGTTTTAAGGTCCTTTTCAGACATTGTCACTGTTATTATTATGTGTGTCGTTGAATGTAACAGGCATTTATCTCAACCCCAGTGATACAAGAATGCAGTATTGGTTTTGAAGTGAAGACAAAATTGTCTTCATTATAGAAATTTGAGCACACTGCATGTGATCTGAGAGGTACATATATGTGATTTACAGAATTTTCAGTTGCTTTAAACAAGTACAATTTTTGTGACAATTCTGTTCTGAAATATGAGGTCTAGGTTACTGTAATTTGAGTGAATCAGATCTTCGTCCAATACAGATTTGGCTTGAGGCTTTAGTGGAATGTTGGTTGTTGTTGTTTTGAGGTCGTTCTAGCATTAGTAAAGCTCATACCGTACCTACTACACGTGTCCCCAGGACTTCACAGATATGGCATTCAGTACTGCAGATAAGATGATATTATAAACTAATTGAACTGTATAATGAATATGTACTCTGAAAGAGAAGAGAAAAAATAAGAAGCAAAAACATAGGGTATAATTAGTGTCTTTTATGCCTGGGCTCATACTTCCTCCCTCCATTCTGTCTCTCCTGTCTCTCTCTCAGGCAAACGGAGGCTGGCAGGATGCTACCACCCCCTCATCAGTGACATCACCCACAGAAGGACCCGGAAGTGTTCACTCGGACACGTCCAACTGATCCCTCCACCCTTCTCCTCCACCACCGTCCAGACAGCCCTAACCTCCACCCTCGATCATCCAGCCAGCTTCCCAGCCAGCCCCCCCATCAGGACTGGAGGTGACACACTAGACTCGTCACAGGGCAGGAGACCTCTCTCTACGGGTGGGGACTACAGAATGAAACACCATCACCACCACCAGACAGTTCTTTACAACCAACCATGACACAGTCAGTCAGTCAGTAGCCCGAGTAGGGCTCTTTTCTTCCACCTATCTACAACCCCCTCACTGTCTGTTTGTACAGTTTTCTTCGCCATTTATCCATGTTGCCTCATTGTGTGATCATCTGATTTATAACACAGTAGGCAAACAGTTACAACACGTATATACAGTATGGCCCGTATCTTGTAGATTTAAATGCTTTTCACACTACCTCTATTGAAAATAACAAGAAAACAACAACAATGGTACATCTTCTAAATAAGCTTTGTTTTTTGTTGTTGTAATTACTGGTATCGACAGTAGCTCTCAATCTCCTTTTGTCCTGTCTCAAGGCTTGTTTTTAAGGACAGTTTTGCCTTTGTGACAAGTTTCACCCTATATAATTACTTAATTCACAACATAAAATAAATTCTATTAAAATTGTCCAGTGCCAAAGTTCAACACAGGAGATGAATTTGTATAATATGAATTGTGCTTGTAAATAAAACATCCCTCTGACATTTCATATCAAAAAATGGTTCATCACTGTATTTAATTACATTTCATGTTAGCAGAGTATCAACAGGGTGCTTTGAAAAGGAGATTCAACCTTTCCTCCTCATTTTAAGCATTCCGTTTCAGAGCTTCTACATTGGCCAATAAGACGTTAAACATTTTTACTGCAAGAATGGTAGCCTATGTTTTCTGCTCATACTGAATGCAGCACAGCATGAGTGATAACCAATGCATAAGCAAACATTATGAGAGTAACAGTGTGCTCCAGAATAAATGGAAGAGACTGTCTGGAAGGTCAGAAGGGAATGGATCGTGGGGATTCTAGCTACTGGAATTCTAATAAATTCACCGCTCTTGAAATATTGTTTGTAGTGTGCACTGCATCCAGAGACCATTGACCTGCAGTTTACAATCTACCCAGAACACTTAATCAATGAGTACATTAGCATCAATTATAATAAGCCAATATGTCTTTAAGCACAGTGACTTACAGTGATTACCCTGGGTAACACTTATATTTGTCAAAGAGAAGAACACAGTACAGAGAACACACATGAATGATAGTTGTACTCTATTCTATACAGTCTACATATACGGAACATATGGTGTGTATGCATCCTGTACACATACATACACTACCATTATCACCATCACTGTGCTATCGTAATAGCCAAATACTGCTGGTAACCAAAATCACTTGTTTAAGTGCAAAAAAAGGCATTTTAATGTAGATTTTAATTCTGATTTTGTGGTATAATGTTGTAGTAATTGAAGACACGACTACACATGATGAAATATCTCTCAAAATTACAGTCTTTGTTTGGTGTTTTTGGTGCTAGTTAGCTCTTTTATTTCCTATTTCTCAGTAGTATATTTCTGTCCATTTATTATTGTCACCCAGTTTGAATTTCTCCATTCAACCTCATCACTCATATCATCCTGTTTTTACATTTTGGTTATCACGGTTGGTCTCTATTCACTCTTATGTTTCAGCATCCTCCTAGCATATGGCGTCAGTCTAAATTACGCAAATAAAAAATAAATCATTTGAAATTAGATGTATAATTTTGTTGTATTTGATTTTAGCTACAGTATTTATGACACACAAATACACATTGCTTTCTTGGGCATTTCAACATATCCACCATATTATTACATAGATACCAAAAAATAACTGCAGAAACATCAGCTCTATACATTGGGATCAGCTTGACCAACTCGACTTTGTTTGTTTTGTAAAATTGTGTATTAACTGAAGTACTCCACGAACATCTCATAGGAATGTTCAGGTACTCTTTCTGTACTCAAAACACCAAAATGCAGTCCGAACACGGTAGTGTTTGTTTATAGGAATGAAATGGAAAAGACTAACCCTAATGGCACACAGACAGATACAGATGTTTGGATATATTTTTATGTCCTCATGTTGTGAATAAATACATTTGGCTACTGTTTTACTTTTCTTTTGCTTGGTTACAGGACTTACAGTACGTTCTATTTTATTTTCTTGCTAGCATAATGTGAATTAGCCCAAGAATGCTCTATGTATGTAGATGTACACCTTAATTCTTGTTTAGCGTTTTTTGGGGAATTGGACAGTATCCATTTTAAAACAAAGCAGCTACAGTAAATGTTTGACCGAGACAGACAGACAGTAGGACAGAGTTCCTTTCACATTACGGATATAATCCACTCGCTGGTTCACTTTGTACTTTCTAAAGCATCGACACAAAAGCTTGCTTCTAAAATGGGTACTGTCTTGTTAATTAAAGGTGATGTGAAAAGTTTGTGTGAACACTGTCTCACGACAGTGTTTTTAGCCCAACTAAATCCATGGTAATAGATATACATTATATAGTATTTAAAATCATAATCAACATCTGTATAGATAACTACAGTACCACACAGCTGAATCCACCATAGACTGCATATCACAGAACTAAGCTCTTCTTTCACAAACTACATTTTATATTTGATGTACTTTTTGGAGACGTGGAAGTGTACTATGATGAGTGAAGCAAAATCTTGTTATTTTTTTGATAACTACAAATGGCTTAATTTGCTCCCACATCTGACAGTCCAGTTGACGGACAACACATAGGTACACTATGAGTGGAGTATGTTTGAGTGGTATCCTGGCCTTTCGATACAGATTTTAGCCATGTGGCAAGCAGAACAATAGCTTTTGTGATGCGTTGGCCGTAAAATAAGTAAAAGTTACTCTACTTTTCACATTGACTTTCCAGTATCATCATTATTATTGAAAGCTTCATGTAATGATGCTTTTAGTTTTTGGATATAAAAGGGAGAGAAAAAATAACTATAAAAAATAAAGAAGAAACTGAACAATTTGTAAAACATCAAATGTTTTCTTTGTGGCATGTCTTTTGTTCTTTAATAAAATACCGTACTGCAGTGTTTTTGAATGTTACTTATTTTTTATAAAGATTTCAGAGTGAAATCATGGATCCTTTTCTTGACAGGTTTGACATTTTAAGATCTCTGCATATGTAAAAAAAAAAAAAAAAAAAAAAGTATAACATTGGAAACCGCAAAACTATTGTCTTTTTAATTCCGATTTAAAACCTGTTTTCTGTGGAGAAAAAAATAGCTAACAAGGTGTAGGTTTTATGGTCTCTTTCTTTGTACTGGTAATGCATATTCCAAATAAATTGTTTCTTTTGTTGCATACTTTTGTATTGTCCTCATTGGTTTTCCTTGTCACACACATACTATGGAGATTTCCATACATTAAATTAATTTATTCAGCCCCGTCCCTTAGCTTTATAACAAAACCAAGTAGTTGGGATGCAGTTGACTGAAAAACAAATCAAAGATTGTGAATTTAAGACATATAAGACTTCAGTAACAGGGTCAGGGTCATAAGTTACTGTAGGACACAAGTTTACACGTCTCAGACTTGTCAGTCCTTCACCTCTGGATAGGATCGCACATCACACTTCAAAAACATGCTTAAGCATTGGGGGCATTTTCTCACTGTTGACATAACGTCAGAGCTGGGGTGAGCTGGAGAGGGTGTGAAGGGGACATTTTCTCAGTTTTCTAAGTGAGTGAAAGCTGTGTGCTTACAGCAAGCAGACAGACGCCCCCGGTTCCCCCTCCTACGTCCTACCTCCCACACATAGCAGAGGGGAGGAGGGGGGGATAAGGAACTAGGAAGGGTTTCCAAAACGATCAGAGAGCAGCCAAATCACAGAGCGTGACAGAGACTGTGGGAGTGACATATGCAAACATGATCAAATATAATTACATGGGGATGTCTCCTTGTTTCTATCAAAGGGTTTCTTCTAGGCTCTGTTAGGAGGATGAAAGAGAGGAACTGTTGGATGTGTACTGTATGCTTTAATATATTCACCATGTCTTTACAAACCAAAAAGGTATTGTGAGTTTAATTACTGTACGCTGCTCTCTTGAAAAGGCATAAATCCCATACTGAGTAGAAAATCAGTTGCACTTACTATTCAAGTGCTTTAATCATCAGCAAAACAACCTGGTTAATGAGTTTCGCCTGTACCTTGCTGCCCATTCAAACACTTGTTGTGAATTCACTGTACTGTAAGCTATCCTACTGAATGCACAGAGCAATTGGGGATGCACAGCACTCTACAAAGTGTATGTAACAATATTATATATTCTGTGGTAATGGGTTATATTTTTCTTATAAATATGCAATAAGCATAATCCCTTTAACATGCTTTGGTTTTTAGGTGGTATTTAGTATGTCAATATTGATCTGTTCTATGTCTTGTAGTTGGGCAAATTAAAGGGACATATGTTTTAAAAAGCTCTGGCATTTCTCTAGTTCTATCAATACATACTCATTTTTCCAGCTGCACTTCATGAATAAATCACTTCTCAAACATAAATTGTTTTTGTCATATTGGCTGTTTTAGAAGTGTCTTTTTGAAAGGTCAGCAGCCAGGGACCGGTGTCTGAGAAACAAATTAAGTTAGGCAGAAGACCGATGCCAACCAAAGTGGTGGTGTTTATTGCTGGCCACTATTTGTAGTCCCTCACAATCCATATTTTTCATTTGTGCTTGATTTTGTGTTTGTTTTCTGCTATAGTATCCAATAACACACATGTGTTGAGCATAAACTGTCTCAGTACTAATACATAGCTTATGTCATATCTATACTTTCAACCTAATGCATGTTGCACACAAATCCCTTGCCAATGCCCACACCGTATCAATGGCAACACAATGCACAATGTACACCCCCCATATCAAGTTTAGTGTTATTCAGTGTTCATAAAGAAAACCAATACCTGCCAGCACAATACACATACACTGTAGGAATACAATAACCATCATACACCGTATAAAGGGCTGCAATGCAAGCCTGAGGGAATGGCTATGGAAGCAGAGACATGGCAGGGTCTGAGGGGCTGTGGTCTGATTGCAGGGGCTGAAGGGTTGTGGTCCTGGGGGGCAGGAGATTATGGAGGTCCCTCATTCCCTCATTCGAAGAGATCGCTAAGGGAAGGACCTCTCTCTGGGTCCTACTGGGCAGTTGGAGATGGAGGATCGACACCTCATGGTGAGGGAGATACCGCAGTCTCGACTGAGGGAGGGTTGGGGTCAATGCCACTTCAACTCAGGAAGTAAAGTGAAATTCAAATGTTTACCTCTTGAATAGACTGGACTGAAATGGATGGAACTCTGGTCTAAGTGTGTGTCTATTTGTATTGGTTTTCAGTGTGGCAAAGTCACTTGAGCAAAATGTTGTTGGAAGGAATGCTTGCGTTTCTTCTTACCTTTGCATTGCCACCCACAGATCTGTAATGAATTCTTCTGATCCTCTGGTGCTGGAAGTTTCATAAAGGAGACATGTTCGAAACGATTTTACAAATCAGTGTGTCATCATGGTCTTTCATGTCTTAAACCGTGTAATAATTTTACATTTGGGAGATATGGTCCATTTTCTAGTGTGGGAGTATGATGTTGTAGGCTAAAATGTTGCTTTATAATGTTAGCCTAAAGCTTTCTTAATGAGCCAGATATGGACCTTATCATCTTCTTCCAAAAAATGTAGCCTATATTTCCCTCGAAAACTGTGCCCAAAGACATTCTTTCAAGAGAATTCAAAGCCAAAGACAACCCATCTTGGAATATAAATCCAAAACAAACTGAGAAATGCTAAACATTATCCTCTCTAGATGATCAGGGACATACACTGCTCAAAAAAATAAAGGGAACACTAAAATAACACATCCTAGATCTGAATGAATGAAATATTCTTATTAAATACTTTTTTCTTTACATAGTTGAATGTGCTGACAACAAAATCACACAAAAATTATCAATGGAAATCAAATTTATCAACCCATGGAGGTCTGGATTTGGACTCACACTCAAAATTAAAGTGGAAAACCACACTACAGGCTGATCCAACTTTGATGTAATGTCCTTAAAACAAGTCAAAATGAGGCTCAGTAGTGTGTGTGGCCTCCACGTGCCTGTATGACCTCCCTACAACGCCTGGGCATGCTCCTGATGAGGTGGTGGATGGTCTCCTGAGTCATCTCCTCCCAGGCCTGGACTAAAGCATCCGGCAACTCCTGGACAGTCTGTGGTGCAACGAGGCGTTGGTGGATGGAGCGAGACATGATGTCCTAGATGTGTTCAATTGGTTTCAGGACTGGGGAACGGTCTGACCAGTCCATAGCATCAATGCCTTCCTCTTGCAGGAACTGCTGACACACTCCAGCCACATGAGGTCTAACATTGTCTTGCATTAGGAGGAACCCAGGGCCAACCGCACCAGCATATGCTCTCACAAGGGGTCTGAGGATCTCATCTCGGTACCTAATGGCAGTCAGGCTACCTCTGGCGAGCACATGGAGGGCTGTGCGGCCCCCCAAAGAAATGCCACCCCACACCATGACTGACCCACCGCCAAACCGGTCATGCTGGAGGATGTTGCAGGCAGCAGAAGGTTCTCCACGGCGTCTCCAGACTCTGTCACGTCTGTCACGTGCTCAGTGTGAACCTGCTTTCATCTGTGAAGAGCACAGGGCACCAGTGGCGAATTTGCCAATCTTGGTGTTCTCTGGCAAATGCCAAACGTCCTGCACGGTGTTGGGCTGTAAGCACAACCCCCAACTGTGGACGTCGGGCCCTCATACCACCCTCATGGAGTCTGTTTCTGACGTTTGAGCAGACACATGCACATTTGTGGCCTGCTGGAGGTCATTTTGCAGGGCTCTGGCAGTGCTCCTCCTGCTCAAAGGCGGAGGTAGCGGTGCTGCTGCTGGGTTGTTGCCCTCCTACGGCCTCCTCCACGTCTCCTGATGTACTGGCCTGTCTCCTGGCAGCGCCTCCATGCTCTGGACACTACGCTGACAGACACAGCAAACCTTCTTGCCACAGCTCGCATTGATGTGCCATCCTGGATGAACTGCACTACCTGAGCCACTTGTGTGGGTTGTAGACTCCGTCTTATGCTACCACTAGAGTGAAAGCACCGCCAGCATTCAAAAGTGACCAAAACATCAGCCAGGAAGCATAGGAACTGAGAAGTGGTCTGTGGTCACCACCTGCAGAACCACTCCTTTATTGGGGGTGATTTGCTAATTGCCTATAATTTCCACCTGTTGTCTATTCCATTTGCACAACAGCATGTGAAATTTATTGTCAATCAGTGTTGCTTCCTAAGTGGACAGTTTGATTTCACAGAAGTGTGATTGACTTGGAGTTACATTGTGTTGTTTAAGTGTTCCCTTTATTTTTTTGAGCAGTGTATATATACTGGTATTACAATCACTTTGCATTCAAAGCCAGAACCAAGACTATCGTGCTGGGCTACACACAGTGCCTTGCAAAAGTATTCACCCCCTGGGCATTTTTCCTATTTTGTTGCATTACAACCTGTAATTTAAATTGATTTTATTTGGATTTCATGCAATGGACACAAAATAGTCCAAATTGGTGAAGTGAAATGAAAAAGATTACTCGTTTAAAAAAGTTCTAAAAAATAAAAAATGGAAAAGAGGTGCGTGCATATGTATTCACCCCCTTTACTATGAATCCCCTAAATAAGACCTGGTGCAACCAATTACCTTCAGAAGTCACATCATTAGTTGAATAAAGTCCACCTGTGTGCAATCTAAGTGTCACATGAACTCAGTATATATACTCCTGTTTTGAAAGGCCCCAGAGTCTGCAACACCACTAAGCAAGGGGCATCACCAAGAATGCGCCACCTTGAACACCAAGGAGCTCTCCGAACAGGTCAGGGACAAAGTTGTGGAGAAGTACTGATCAGGGTTGGGTTATAAAAATATCTGAAACTTTGAACATCCCACGGAGCACCATTAAATCCATTATTAAAAAATGGAAAGAATATGGCACCACAACAAACCTGTCAATAGAGGGCCGCCCACCAAAACTCATGGACCAGGCAAGGAGGGCATTAATCAGAGAGGCAACAAAGAGACCAAAGATAACCCTGAAGGATCTTCATAGTCCACAGCGGAGATTGGAGTATATGTCTATGGAACCACTTTAAGCCGTACACTCCACAGAGCTTGGCTTTACGGAAAAGTGGCCAGAAAAAAGCCACTGCTTAAAGAAAAAAATAAGCAAACACGTTTGGTGTTTGCCAAAAGGCATGTGGGAGTCTCCCCAAATATATGGAAGATGGTACTCTGGTCAGATGAGACTAAAATTTAGCTTTTTGGCCATCAAGGAACATGCTATGTCTGGCGTAAACCCAACACCTCTCATCACCCCGAGAACACCATCCCGACAGTGAAGCACGGTGGTGGCAGCATCATGCTGTGGGTATGTTTTTCAACGGCAGGGACTGGGAAACTGGTCAGAATTGAAGGAATGATGGATGGCGCTAAATACAGGGAAATTCTTGAGGGAAACCTGTTTCAGTCTTTCAGTGATTTTAGACCGGGACGGAGGTTCACCTTCCAGCAGGACAATGACCCTAGCATACTGCTAAAGCAACACTTGAGTGGTTAAAGGGAAACATTTAAATGTCTTGGAATGGCCTAGTCAAAGCCCAGACCTCAATCCAATTGAGAATCTGTGGTATTACTTAAAGATTGCTGTACACCAGCGGAACCCATCCAACTTGAAGGAGCTGGAGCAGTTTTGCCTTGAAGAATGGGCAAAAATCCCAGTGGCTGGATGTGCCAATCTTATAGAGACATACCCCAAAAGACTTGCAGCTGTAATTGCTGCAAAAGGTGGCACTACAAAGTATTGACTTTGGGGGGCATGAAAAGTTATGCACTCTCAAGTTTTTTTTTTTTTTGGTCTTATTTCTTATTTGTTTCACAATAAAAAATAGGTAGGCATGTTGTGTAAATCAAATGATACAAACCCCCCAAAATCTATTTAATTCCAGGTTGTAAGGCAACAAAACCGCCTTCGTATCTACAAAGGTGTTTTCGGGGGAAACTGATTTTTAGAGAGGAACTTGGATGGGTAGGAAGCTGTCACATTGAGTTTCCCTGCCGTCCCAAGTATCATACCACAGAATGTCTCCTACCCCTCATTGACTCTGTAGGAGAGATGCTCTATTTGTGTCTGTATGTATTTATGCACAAAACTCAGTGAGAAAAAATATGTAATTATCACCTAAGTAAATTATGTAAGTGTCATGATAATTGTCAGTGAAAAGGCAACACGAACTCTAAAATATCTCTATCAGAGAGTGTACATCTGGACCATGAACTTGCACCCTAAAGACTGAAGGAGCTACTGTAGGTTGTAGAACTTTGCCCGATTCTGTTGTGAAACACCGCTGACCCCTTATGGTCAGTTAGGGCAGACTAATCCAAAGGGATAAGGCCTGACTGATTTACATAAGCTCTACAGTACTAGAGAGAACGGGCTACTGTTAAGTGGCATTCAGTGATGTCCTGAAGCTCATTGTATCCTTGAAAAGGTAAAACACTTAAACAGAAATTCCAGATCTCACCTTATCATTTTAGATAAGCTGTAAAACATGTTTTGATGATGAACCTGAATCACATGGAGTATGTGAATGAGAGGAAACATAATGGATCCCCAAACAATTAATAGGAGAATGATAAGAACAATGCAGCCTCTCTCTAAATTCACCACAAGACCAGTTCACTGCTTATTTATCAAATGAAGGCACTTCTGGTACACCTTGCAATTCGTCTCGTGACAGATTTTCTGTACACATTATTAATTAAATATTTAGTAGGACAATTAATCTATTCACATAATATTATCTTCCAGTAAGTGCTAATTTAATGTGCATAGAGGTCAGCCCAACCCCCAACCTGCTTCATTATCACCACCCTTCCCAAGGATTAAAAAAGGGGGGAGGGATAAAGAAAATAAGAGAAAGTGCAACATACAGTGCCTTCAGAAAGTATTCATACCTTTGTCAAGTTGGTTGTTGTACAATGCTATAAAGCCATTTTTAAGTCATGCCATAGATTTACAAGCTGATTTAACTCAAAACGGTAACTAGGCCAATCAGGAACATTCAACGTCACCTTGGTAAGCAACTTTAGTGTATATTTGGCCTTGTGTTTTGGGTTATTGTCCTGTTGAAAAGTGAATTTGTCTCCCAGTGTCTGTTGGAAAGCAGACTGAACCATGTTTTCCTCTAGGATTTTGCCTGTGCTTAGCTTTATTCAGTTACTTTTTTACCCTAAAAGACTCCCTAGTCCTTGCCAATGACAGGCATACCCATAGTCATCATTAGCCTCATGGTGAAATCTCTGAGTGGTTTCCTTCCTCTCCAGCAACTGAGTTAGGAAGGATGCCTGCATATTTGTAGTGACTGGGTGTATTGATACACCACCCAGTGTAATTAATAACTTCACCATGCTCAAAGGGATATTCAATGTCTGTTATTTTTAAAATGTTACCCATCTTCCAATAGGTGCCCTTCTTTCCGAGGCTTTGCAAAACCTCACTGTTCTTTGTGGTTGAATCTGTGTTTGAAATTCACTGCTTGACTGAGGGAGCTTAAATATAATTGTATGTGTAGGGCAGAGATGAGGTAGTTATTCAAAAATCATTTTAAACAACTATTGCACACAGAGTCCATGCAACATATGTGACTTGTTAATTACATTTTTTTTTACTCATGAACTTATGTAAGCTTGCCATAACAAAGGTGTTGAATATTTATTGACTCAAGAAATTTCAGCTTTTCATTTTTATTAATTTGTAAACATTTCTAAAAACATAATTCCACTTTGACATTTTGGGATATTGTGTGTAGGCCAGTGACACATTTCAATTTTAAACTCGAGCTGTAACACAAATTCTGGGAAAAAGTCAAGGGGTGTGAATACTTTCTGAAGGCACTGTATGTCATTTTACAAGGGCCTCACGTCAACCGAAAACATTTTCTTTATTGAATCAAGAGTTGCAGCCCTAATTTTTCTTAATATAAAAAGGAAGCTGCAGTAGCAAAATAAGCCTGTTCAGAGCTCAGAGGTAGGTCAATAGGACATAGGCAGATGGACATTCTACTGGCTATGAAGTCTATTGTTTTTTAAGACATCTATATACAGTCTGAACCTGTGCATCTTCTAGCTGTCTCAGCAGACTCTCCTCTCATAACAGGGCATGAAGGCTGACACAGCGAGACGTCGGCCCGGCAGAGGACAGAAGGCGTGTGTGTGTGTAGGACAGAGGGTGTATGTGTGTGTATGTCACTGTGTGTTTGTATGTAGGTCACCCAGCGACCTGTGTCGTATCTAGTGACAGCCACAGCGGTCATTGTGCCTGTGCCGTGGTGTCGCCCGCCCAGCGGGAGGTGGGATAGGGATTAGAGTGGACAGACCACGGTGAGGCAGAGGCCTCCCCCACACGTCAGCGTCAACTTTCTCATCTCCTCCCTTAACGACTTTGACGTTATCAGGCCAGGCAGTGCAATGTCCAGCTGCATTACTCTCACCGGTCCTACATTATTCATAGCGGCCACAATGTAGGCAGAGTGTAGGGAGGGATAGGAAGCGGTGTGAGGGTTCAAAAGACTGGACAGACAACATGGTGAAGCAGTTCAAATATAAGGTCTGAAATATAATGCCTGTTCTCTGACTGACTCACTGACACTAAACTCCACACTTGTGTTATATATTTTGAAAGACATAGCTCAACATGTCTGTGATAACACATTTTCTTTGTGTGATAAATTAACACATTGTGGGTTATCTGGATAAAGGTACATCGAAAAATAAAGTGCTAATATTCCCTTTATTCAATATTAATATCACATCTCATTTAGATTCTCCTGCAGCAATTACCAAGTTCTCAAAATGTCTTGTCCCTCGAATATAAATTGGAAGACCGTGCCATCTAGTGTTCACAAATTGAAGCACATATATCCGTTTCACTACATTCAACGACACCTCCTTTTCAAATGGATTTATTTAATCAAAAGATAACACAGCATATATGAATATTTTCATTGCTTTACATCACTCTCTCAGCATCCTGAACACTTTCTCAGTATGGAATAGAGAGAGAATCTTATCGGTTGTAAGGATGCATTGAGGAGGCAGCCTTGATGTTTGTCTTGATGTTGCTTGGCATTTTCCCTGAAAATCAAAAAAATGTAATAATAATAAAAAGTTCAGTTACAGAGCAGTCCTTTGATCAATACCTTTAGGGCCGGGTCCCCAGATACACATTAAGCCAAGTTCTCTATATAGTTATTTTTAGTCCAGAACTAGGTATACTCTGTGTCTGAGCAACCAACTGCCATTATTATACAAGTCTATAGAACCTTGATTTAGTGCCTTCAAATGAATATAAGACTTCAAAGTATAGTAAAGCCAGATGATGATATTCAGGCGCATCATACCTGGCTGTCCTTGTTGCTGAGGAGCACCAGGCCCCATGCCTTGCTGCTGGCCTGAACCCCCACCAATGGTAACTTGCTGTAAGGTGGGACCTCCACTCATCATGGGTCCTTGTCCTGGGTGACCAGGGGCAACTGGCCCAGGGGGCCTGCACTTCGAAAGCCCCTTGCCAAAGCCCACCGCTGCCACCAGTGCATTGGTGTCAGCGGTGTTGAATGATGGTTTGTTCTGCCGTATAGCTGAAACAGAGTAGAGTGCATAAGTATCAACTCCATAACATGGATCTTAGGTTAGACAGTGTGTACATTGAGTAAATAAGCATCAATAGCAACTCCATAACGCAGTTCTTAGGTTAGCTTGTTTAAATGTTCAGGTAAAAAACATTATTGGTTCAATCAGTGTACCTGCACTTTCTGCATCCCTATCATCGCGAGGATTGTTCAGTTTCTCCAGTAGATTTGAGCAAAGCTTATTCAGTGTCTGGATTTGTTTCTGTTGTGGGAAAAACAAGGGGTGCTTTTGTTACTCATTGCTTCCAAATATAGTTGTGGGATAAAAAGACTTCAATGTGCGTTACATGACTTGTACCATTTTACTTAGAATTGTGTCTTCCCACCACACACCATGGTCATGTTCATTATGTAATAAAGGTATCCACAGCGTGAAATGTATCCACTCGCTTCGCCAAATTGGTACCTTTTCAGTGGCACAACTGGCTAACGGCGTTGTCAAGCAGGCAGATGACTCTGGTAGGAGCTGTTGTACAGCACTGTACCGAGAACGGGAGGAAGTGAAGCTGCTAAGCAAGCATATTGAGGTCCGTCACACTTGCTTGAAGTGGCCTCAATATTTTCTTGTCGTATTGTCCTTTCCAACAAATGGTGGATGTACAACTTCACTCAGTAGTATGAAAAGGATACAGATTGCCTTATGTGAACCAGGGACCTACTCTCCTCACACACCTACCATAAAGAACTTGTATGTTGAGATAAAGACCATGTCTGTTTACCTGTGCCACC
Organism: Salvelinus fontinalis; assembly: GCF_029448725.1. Classification (NCBI taxonomy): domain Eukaryota; kingdom Metazoa; phylum Chordata; class Actinopteri; order Salmoniformes; family Salmonidae; genus Salvelinus; species Salvelinus fontinalis. The sequence continues at coordinate 29,898,605 of NC_074669.1, forward strand.
TCAGGTCCTATCCGGGCAGCTTCTGCACTCAGCTGTTTCTCCTGCTCCTCCACCTCAGGATCAGGCTTGGTGCGCAGGTGATCTGGCACAATCTCATGGCTGAACACAGGCACACGCTGCTCTGTCAGTTTCTGGATAGTGGGCACAGTATGTATGGATGTAAGCAAAGACTAGGGTAATGGTATCTGTAAATCCATCCTCCTCTAGCCTGGTTAAATCGGAATCAAAGCTATTCTCACCATTGTTTCACTTAGTGAGCACAGTCTGGTTCAACCAGGCTAATCCATATCCACAGAAAATATACTTACAGCTAGTTCCTCATCCCTGTCTGGAGACAGCAGAAGGGGGATGATGACCTGCTGACGGAAAGATGGTGTCTTCTCATTCCTCAACAGTTTATTGATGGTATTCAACTGACCGGACAGGAGGGCAAAGTTGTCCAACACTGAGGGCCTGTTGTCCAAGTTGTTCAATTACAAAGACACAACAACTTCATTAGCTAGTAGAGTATATTCATTTTTAGACAATCATATGCATTTATCCAAATAGCTCGTTAGCTAGCCAAGTCTTACATATTGGTTTACGTGATGTTTTTCTAAAAGCAACACTAGGACCTTAGTTCACTTTCTCCAAACTCAGCATTATACACGCCACGCTGTGGTAATTTATTTGAATGAGAACCCAATGGCTGTACGGGCTTGGGTTCTCGAGAGTTTGCTAACTAACTCATAATTTCAAAGTGTTGCATGCACAATGCTGTCTAAAGTTAGCTCGTCACTTAAGTTACCATGTCAGTCGTTCATACTCGTTTTCCAACTTGTAGATGAAACTGTGAAGAGCGTTTTTGAGATGAGCCACGCGGGAAATAAGGGATTCCACGGAGGCTTCCAGTAGTTTTTCTTCCCGTTGCTTGATATAAACAATTAAAGAGACATTTGATTAGCTAACTAACGTTAGTTTTTAAGCTATCGTTGGTTAGTTAAAGTAGCAGAGTGACATGGGGTAATGTGAGCTGAATCAAACGAAATATTTAACCTGCGATGGTGATTTTTTATTCAATGGATTGAATTTCAAACAACTGACTGCTTAGGAATTTAACATTTGTAGAAAACGCACCTTACCTGCATTTTTATCAGCCTCTCTTTATGGTAACTGGCTAGCTAGATAAAACAAAAAAAATCTTAACCGGAAGTAAACAATGAGCGCAACAGTGCGCATGCCCCGTTGAGAATCATTTTGCTGTATGTTCCACATCTTTATACTGAAGTCGCCACATAATCGTGTCTTTGAGTCATCATGCCGTGAAATATTTAATAATATATGCTATATCGCTTATCTGCACGCATTATTTTTCAGAAAGCTGGTCATATTGGAATCAAAATAAATTAGACCTACAAAACCGTCTAAACCTAGCTTTTTTTGTTGTGTCGTTGTCTAAGCCTAGCTGTGTTGTTCCGGCGGAAAGACTAGGACGCGAGCATCCAGATCACGTGCTTCTTAACTAAATAAACAATACAACGATAGCCTACAATCGTGCATGAAAACGAACTAAACAAATCGTTATATGTCAGCCAGGTCCTGAAAATATCCGCGGAGCTTTCACAGAACCTGCTAGTTATGCCATACAAGGCATGGCAGAGAGACAGGACAACGAGGTAATTTACTGAGGTTCATGTTTTTGTAGCCCTGACCTGTCACTAGCGCTAGCTATAGCTTGTTATGCTAGCTATAGCTAACTTCTCCACGTAAAACAGCTAGCAAAGCAGCGCTAACTTTAGCTGGCGTGTTGCAAAGCGCTCGCGCCTGAACTGAGCATACCAAAGATACTGTAACGTTACACATGCTGTAAAATACAGGGACAATTACAGTTACTTGACAGGCCATATTTAGCTATAGCCAAGTTGTTTGGCCAGTGTCATGCCGTGCATCCCATGAGTCAAATTGGGATCAGATTGCTGCTCATTAAGCTTTGCAATGATGTCACACAGCGTAATAGCATATGATACTATTTGGAAAACCTTACATCCAGAATATGCTAAATGTTTAATGTTGTCAATGTATTGTGGTAAAGCCTTCATACTGACATAAATAAAGTGTATCTTCTTCCTAAGACAATATTGAACAAAAGGTACAGGGTCAGGATAGTCCTTCCTTTGCAGATGCAGTCTGCGACCTCAGTACCCTTTAGAAAAGTTCATCAAGGTGTCAAACTTCACCAAGATATTTGCAGAAACATGCATGGGGGATCAGGCTCTGTCATTCTTTTCAGGAGAATACTATATGTTTAGATATTCTCTTTCTTCAGGTGGAGGAGGCAGACCAGGTGTACCTGCTGATGAAGGAGGAGTACCGTATCTCACGGAATGTACGTCTGGCCTGGTTCCTGGGCAAGCTCAACCAGGTCATCTGGCCGGTCCCAAAGTCTGAACTGGTGGGTTAATTAGCTCTACTGGAGGAGATGTAGCATGCTCCTAGATCTGTTGTGCTGTCTCGTCGATGACAACGACCATAGGGGTTGGAAAAACAGCATAAATAGATCTGGGACCAGCCCAGAGGAGATGGTTCAATCACTATTTTTATGATTATGATGTACTGATGTTCCCGCATGGTCCATATATACTGAATTGATGTGTCACTTCAAGTTGCTTTGAATGAAACTTAGCGTCTGCTAAATGATCATATTTACGTTGGGTTGTTGTTGATGATGATTGTTGTGGTTCCACCTACTGTGCAGCTGAACTCTGAGAATGAGCTGGATCTGCTCAGCATCTTGCCGAAGGGATGGCAGCCAGACTTTTCCCCCTCCACCATACCCTACCTGCTGGTACCTTCCACTCGGGTCACCTTCTTGGCCCGCAGGTACCGCTTCATCATCGAGCTGGACCTCAGCCCCTCCACTGGGATCGTGGTGAGTAAAGAGGCTTCTTCAACAAGTTACAAACTAGGCTACTAAACACAATCTAGGCTACTTGGGTTTAAACAGATACCTAATGGAGCAGGTTTTACATTAGCCCCCAATTGCCGGCTTTTGCACCCCCCCCCCAAAAAAAATGAAAAGCAGATTTATAAAACTGTGGTTGGCCAAAATGACCAGGAGAAAAAGCATCCCATTGTAAAATAATACTTTTTATTCATAGATGGAAATACCAGTTGACGGAAATACATCAATACCGTCATGACGGAAATACCGTCATGATTATCTGTCTGGGTTAATTTGCATAATATAGTGGAATTAAATAGCTGTGTGTGTATTTTCGTTAATCATCATGTAGCCTATCTTAATTATCCAACACAACTATCACAAACATACAACATACAGAGCGGGATTTCTCCTGCAGCTCCTCAGCTGGCTTTTGTAAGCCCATTCATTGCGCAACAATTCTACATGCAATCGTGTGTTAAAATCTGTTTGTGCACGATTAAAAAAAGTTAGGCCTACTATTTTTAGCCTAATTGAAGGGCGCTTCACATTCAAGTGCAGGCAACAGACTATCAGCGCGTCACCACCACTTTACGATATGAGCTGGAGGCAGTATGCATTTTGAAAACATAGACCTACTTAATTGTTTGAAACCTGAATGTTTTACATCATATTATGAGGCGTGTCTTACCTTGCTTCAAAGTAGCCTATAGACAAATCCAACCATGGAAACGTGGAGGCAATTATTTTATAAAGACTTCATAGGTGCGTGAGTTTCAAGTTTGTGGTAGCTTACAATTTATCCAACCATTTGTACCCATCTGTGTGCCAGTTATGATTTTCAAATGTGCATTTCCATGGAAGAGTTTTTAATTTTAATAAAAACATTTTTGTTTCTTAAAATCGTCACGTGGTTAATCATAAAAATAAAAATTGTATAGATCTAAAAGTTCAAATTCAACTATTGCGAGAGCACCAGCCTCTGCCATATGGACACATTGACACACCGTGATCCTAAAGAAATTAGCGCATGGAACTCATAGCCTATAGGCTAATGCAGCCGTAGGCATGTAACTTAATTGTCAATTAAGTCCAAATACATAAAGCTGACAAAAACAGAAAATATGATACATTCAGGTTCTTTCAATTGCATTCCTCTCTACTCAGCCTGTCTGCCTCCCTTTCTGTAGGTGTGGAGCTACTCTATTTATCAATTCCCAATTACATATGTTTACTGCTGGTGACATACAGTACCAGTCAAAAGTTTGGACACAGCTGCTCATTCCAGGGTTTGTCTTTATTTGTTTGTAATATTTTCTACATTTGTAGAATAATAGTTAATACAGTAAAACTATGAAATAACACATATGGAATTATGTAGTACACAAAAAAGTGTTAAACAAATCAAAATATATTTTATATTTTATATTTTTCAAAGTAGCCACTCTTTGCCTTGATGACAGCTTTGCACACTCTTAGCATTCTCTCAACCAGCTTCATCTGGAATGCTTTTCCAATTAACAGGTGTGCCTTGTTAAAAGTTAATATGTGGAATTTCTTTCCTTCTTAATGAGTTTGAGCCAATCAGTTGTGTTGTGACAAGGTAGTGGTGGTATACAGAAGAAAGCCCTATTTGGTAAAAGACTGAGTCCATATTATGGCAAGAACAGCTCAAATAAGCAAAGAGAAATGACAGTCCATCATTACTTTAAGACATGAAGGTTAGTCAATCTGAAAAATTTCAAGAACTTTGAAGGTTTCTTCAGGTGCAGTCTCAAAAACCATCAAGCGCTATGATGAAACTGGCTCTCATGAGGACAGCCACAGGAAAGGAAGACCCAGGGTTACCTCTGCTACAGAGGATAAGTTCATTAGAGTTACCTGCACCTCAGATTTTAGACCAAATAAATGCGTCACTGAGTTCAAGTAACAAACACATCTCAACATCAACTTTTCAGAGGAGACTGTGTGAATCAGGCCTACATGGTTAAATTGCTGCAAATAAACCACCCACTACTAAAGGACACCAATAACAAGAAGATACTTGCTTGGGCCAAGAAATCGGAGCGATGGACATTAGACCGGTGGAAATCTGTCCTTTGGTCTGATGAGTCCAAATTTGAGATTTTTGGTTCCAACCGCTTTGTCTTTGTGAGACGCAGAGTAGGTGAACGGATGATCGCTGCATGTGTGGTTCCCACCGTGAAGCATGGAGGAGGAGGTGGGACACACAATGTGTCACACACATTTGAATTACTTTTCACTGACAGCCGGTGGCCACGCGTTCTGCCCAAATTGCGAATTTGAATTACCGGTACCATAATCTAAATGTGATTTCTGAGCGTCGTAGGTGGATGCCCTAATGGGTTATGCAGCCAATGCATATGGTTCCGGTAAATTTCTCAAATGGCCAGTAAATTAAAATATTCCTGGTCATGTTGTCCGGCGCTACAATTTCCTAATGGAAAACCTATAATGGATTTGGTTCTCTGAACCGCTGAGCTCCATTAGAAAACAAGCACGCCGTTATAAGCAATGGCATGCAGGAGACCTGGATTTGAACCCTGCTGGTCGGACAATGTGTGCAATATGACTATTTTACAAGCATCTATGGGAATCTATGAAGGGATGCTTTTCTTTTTGACGGCAGGAGGAAGTTTACAATCCTTTATGAAAATCGTGCTACATATCACACTTTCATGCTATAGCTATTTTGGTCTAGTGCCAAGAGCAGATCCTCCTCATGATGTGTTGTTTGGTGTGTTAGGTACATCATGTTAGTTTTGCCTTCTGTTCACAGGATGACAGCACGGGGGAGATGATATTTGATGAGGTATTCCATGCCTTGTCACGATGCTTAGCTGGACTGGTCCGGCCCTTCAATGTTCCAGGCACAGATCTTGTTTTCCAGCCGGAAATCTTTGTCACTATCCTGGCTTATTCCTCCATTATTGGGCTCAATACACACCAGGTGATCATATTATTCATATCAAAATGATATACTACTTGGTGATTGAACGAGAGACAGATGAAATCCTTATTTTGCTGGTGCAGGTAGATGTGCTACCCATGATGGAGACAGATTTTAAAGGGGACGGGAACTATAGTAATACATTCTAGTCATGTGAGCCAATGTAGCTGATTGCTAAGTGTATCACTACTGAAAACTAGAAGCACTCTCCATCACACCTATAAAGAAACTGTGTTGTGTCTGCTTTGACTGTAGGTGTTGGTGCAGGGTTGTCAGCTGAATCGTACAGACCTGGTTCAGTTCCTACACCAGGTTTATCAGCAGCTGCGATCAGTGGAGAACAACATTGCAGAGGTCCTACAACAGCAGCACAGCCATCTTCAACAGCAGCACGACCAGGCAAGAGGACACATGGTTATTACAGTACTATATGGTTATTACAATACCTTTTAGGTCATCCGTCAGTCTTTTTACTCTAGAACAGAACCATATAATTACATATGTATAATATAGTCAGGTCCAAAATTATTGGCACCCTTGATAAAGATGAGCAAAAAAGAGTGTATAAAATAAATTATTCAAATACAGAGCTATATTGTATGCTCAAAAAGAGGGGGAAATTATATTATTTTATATTATATATATGCTAAGAGAAAGAGATTTGGTTTAAAAAAATAAAAATCTCAAAAAGATAGGGGTCAAAATGATTGCCAACCCTAAAGATTCTTATAAATATAAACAAACAAAATTACATCTACATTAAGATTCTACTTTTTATTTTTATTAGTCGTAATAAAATTAATTGTATTATGGCCTTCCATGGCTTTCTGTTTCACTGGGGTAAAAAAAATAGGTAATACACATGTAAAATCACTTTGATAATCATCACCATGGGAAAAGGCAAAGAACTCACAATTGAAAGAGACAAATGGTTGTTGACCTTCAGAAAATGACATCATGCCTACTGTAAAACATAGCACATATCAAAATTCAGAAATAAATGGTTTAATTGACCACTAAATCAACATTTTGCAATGGCCATCTCAGTCTCCGGACTAGAACCCCATTGAAAACCTGTGGTTTGAATTTGAAGAGGGCAGTCCTTAAGTGCAGACGAAGGATATCAAGCATCTGGAAAGATTCTGTATGGTGTAAGGTCATTGGCTACAAAACATTTTAGAAAAAGGCTCAGTGTCATTATCATCACAAGGGTTGTTTTGCGGAGTATTGAAAACGGGTCCAATCATTTTTACCTTAGATTTTATATATTTTTTAAATTATTACTTGTTAAACAAAATATATTTCTCTGAGGAATTGTATTAGTACAAAATAATATAATTTCAAAATTTTTGGGAGCAAAAATTTACAGTAGTTCAGTATTTGCATTATTTATTTTATACAGTTCTTTTGCTAATCTTTATCATGGGTGCCAATAATTTTGTACCTGACTGTACAGTATATAGCTCTGGAGTAGAGTATGACTATGAAAATGTTGTTAGAAGATGTTTGATATAATTTCCAGGTTGATCTCAGTTGATTATTATTCAATTTGTTTCTGATAGTCTGATGGGCCAATCCCGTGCTCCGGGCTTGGCAGTGACATCACCATGGAGGAGGTGCCTGTGAGGAAACATGGCGTTTCCATGGTGACTGCAGACGTCGGGCTGGTCAGCATGGTGCGACAGGGCATCCTAGCTCTACAGCTGCTGCCCCCCAACTCCTCCGCAGGTTGGTTAAGTCTGTCAATACCTTCACTGTTAAAGTTGAGCTTCTCAAGGCTGGTTCCATAGGGAGAAATGACACTTGTTTGAGTCAGACTTATAAGGTCCTCCTTTATTACAGCCTATTGAGTGAGCTAGCCAGGTCTGAAAGGGCACTATCGGAGTAATTGTCTAAAGGCACCATTCGAAGGGAGATCTGATTTATTTATATATGATTGATTATTTTAGACCTATGACACAGTTCCTGTCACCTCTCCCAGGTATAATCATCATCACAGATGGGGTGACCAGTGTGCCTGATGTGGCTGTGTGTGAGACCCTTCTGAACCAGCTCAGGAGTGGAACCATCGCTTGCTCCTTCGTCCAGGTACTGAAACATGCCACAACATATCCCAGTGGGTCAAACTGCTATTTGTATTCAGTCTACATTACAACATGACACACCATGAGAACTGCTGTCTGTCATCTACTGCATAGATAGTTGTATCTTCTCAACAGAGGCAGGCAACTAGCCCGGAATCCAAACTGAATCCATGCTCTGTTTAACTAAGTGAATCAAAGTGAAACGCAGCATGGATTCAGTTTGGATTCCAGACTAGCAGGCAACTGCCCTTTACAAAAGTCCATTTACTAATTACTGTCTAATATCTATCATTCAATGAAAGTTTCTTTTGTAATCAAAGTTCGTTCTGAATATATTTTTATGTACAGTGGGTATCGTAAGTGGGTATCGTAAGTATTCACCCCCATTTTGTGTTACAAAGTGGGAATAAAATTGATTTCATTGAATTTTTGGTGTACACAAAATATTCTAATGTCAAAGGGGTTTTCCTTTCTAACATTTCTTAAAAAGTAATAAAAGTGTATGAAAACACGAATATACCTTGATTAGATAAGTATTTACCTCAGTCAATACATGTCAGAAAGAACTTTGGCAGTGATTATAGCTGTGAGTCTTCTTTGGTTAGTCTCTAAGAGCTTTGCACACCTGGATTGTGCAATGTTTGCCCATTATTCTTAAAACAAAATGTAGGCTCTGTCAAGGAGTTGAGGGTCATGGCTACACGGCAATTTTCAAATCTTGCCATAGATAATCAAGCAGATTTAAGTCAAAACGGTAACTTCAAAATGCTCATCCAGAAGCGGCACACCTAGTGGCTGGGGACTTTAATGCAGGCAAACTGAAATCCGTTTTACCTCATTTTTACCAGCATGTCACGTGCAACCAGAGGAAAAAAACATTTGACCACATTTACTCCACACACAAAGACGCATACAAAGCTTTACCTCGCCTTACATTTGGCAAATCTGGCCATAATTCTATCCTCCTGATTCCTGTTTACAAGCAACAACTAAAGCAGGAAGTACCAGTGACTCGCTCAATACGGAAGTGGTCAGTTGACGCGGATGCTATGCTACAGAACTGTTTTACTAGCACAGACTGGAATATGTTCTGGGATTCTTCCAATGGCATTGAGGAGTACACCACATCAGTCACCGGCTTCATCAATAAGTGCATTGACGACGTCGTACCCACAATAACCGCATGTACATATCCCAACCAGAAGCCGTGGATTACAGGCAACATCCGCACCGAGCTAAAGGCTAAAACTGCCGCTTTCAAGGAGCGGGGCACTAAACCGTACGCTTATAAGAAATCCCGCTATGCCCTCAGACGAACCATCAAACAGCTAAAGCGTCAATACAGGACTACGATTGAATCCTACTACTCCGGCTCTGATGCTCGTCAGATGTGACAGGGCTTGAAAACTATTATAGACTACAAAGGGAAACTGGATCCTGCAACTGGATCCTGGACTTCCTGACGGGCTGGCCCCAGGTGGTAAGGGTAGGCAACAACACATCTGCCTTGCTGATCCTCAACACTGGGGATCCTCAGGAGTGTGTGCTTAGTTCCCTCCTGTACTCACTGTTCACCCACGACTGCGTGGCCAAGCACGACTCCAACACCATCATTAAGTTGGCTGACGACTCGGTGGTAGGCCTGATCACTGACAACAATGAGGCAGCCTATGGGGAGGAGGTCAGAGACAAGACAACAACTTCAACCTCAATGTGAGCAAGACAAAGGATCTGATCATGGACTATAGGAAAAGGAGAGCTGAACTGTCCCCCATTTACATCGACGATGCTGAAGTGGAGCGGGTCGAGAGTTTCAAGTTCCTTGATGTCCACATCACCAACAAACTATCATGATCCAATCACACCAAGACAGTTGTGAAGAGGGCACGACAACATATTTTTCCCCTCAGGAGACTGAAAAGATTTTGCATGGGTTCCCAAATCCTCAAAAAGTGCTCCAGCTGCACCATCAAACATCCTGACCAGTTGCATCTTTGTCTGGTATGGCACCTGCTCGACATCTGACCGTAAGGTGTTACAGAGGGTAGTGCATATGGCCCAGTACATCACTGGGGCCAAGCTTCCTGACATCCAGGACCTTTATACTAGGCGGTGTCAGAGCAAGGCCCAAAACATTGTCTGAGACTCCAGTCCAGTCTTAGACTGTTTTCTCTGCTACCGAACGGCAAGCGGTACCGGAGCGCCAAGTGGTACCGGAGCGCCAAGTCTAGGACCAAAAGGCTCTTTTAACAAAAGCTACCCCGAAGCCATAAGACTACTAAACAATTAATCAAATGGACACCCGGACTATTTACATTGACACCCCACCACCCCTTTGTTTTTACACTGCTGCTACTCGCTCTTTATTATCTATGCATAGTTAGTTTACAAATTACCTTGACTAACCTGTACCCCCGCAAATTGATATTGGTACCGCTACCCCCTGTATATAGCCTCTTTATTGTTATGTAATTTTCTTGTTACTTTTATATTTGTTTTTTTATTTTATTTAGCAAATATTTTCTTAATCAACAACACAGTTCAAGAAATGGAGTTAAGGGCTTGTAAGTAAGGATTGCACGGTAAGATGTTCTGTTCGGTGCATGTGACAAATAATACAATTTGATTTGATTTGGCCACCCACTGTCTTCTTGGAAGCAACGCCAGTGTAGATTTGGCCTTGTGTTGTAAACTCAGCAAAAAAAGAAACGTCCCTTTTTCAGAACCCTGTCTTTCAAAGATAATTTGTAAAAATCCAAATAACTTCACAGATTTTCATTGTAAAGGGTTTAAACACTGTTTCCCATGCTTGTTCAAAGAACCATAAACTATTAATGAACACGCACCTGTGGAACGGTCGTTAAGACTAACAGCTTACAGACGGTAGGCAATTACGGTCACAGTTATGAAAACTTAGGACACTGAAGAGGCCTTTCTACTGACTCTGAAAATCACCAAAAGAAAGATGCCCAGTGTCCCTGCTCATCTGCGTGAACGTGCCTTAGGCATGCTGCAAGGATTCATGAGGACTACAAATGTGGCCAGGGTAATAAATTGCAATGTCCGTACTGTGAGACAGGATGGACAGCTGATCGTTCTCGCAGTGGCAGACCACGTGTAACAACACCTGCACAGGATCGGTAAATCTGAATATCACACCTGCGGGACAGGTACAGGATGGCAACAACAACTGCCCAAGTTACACCAGGAATGCACAATCCCTCCATCAGTGCTCAGACTGTCCGCAATAGGCTGAGAGAGGCTGGACTGCGGGCTTGTAGGCCTGTTGAAAGGCAGATCCTCACCAGACATCACCGGAAACAACGTCGCCTATGGGCACAAACCCACCGTCGTACACAAACCCACCGTCATAATCTGGAGCGGGATCGATTTGGAGGTGGAGTGTCCGTCATGCTTTGTGGCGGTGTGTCACAGCATCATCGGACTGAGCTTGTTGTCCTTACAGGCAATCTCAACGCTGTGCGTTACAGGGAAGACATCCTCATCCCTCATGTGGTACCTTTCCTTCAGGCTCATCCTGACATGACCCTCCAGCATGATAATGCCACCAGCCATACTGCTCGTTCTGTGTGTGATTTCCTGCAAAACGGAATGTCAGTGTTATACCATGGCCAGCTATGAGCCCAGATCTCAATCCCATTGAGCACGTCTGGGACCTGTTGGATCGTAGGGCTAGTGCCATTCTCCACCAAAAATGTCCGGGAACTTGCAGGTGCCTTGGTGGAAGAGTGGGGTAACATCTCACAGCAAGAACTGGCAAATCTGGTGCAGTCCATGAGGAGGAGATGCACTGCAGTACTTAATGCAGCTGGTGGCCACACCAGAGACTGACTGTTACTTTTGATTTTGACCCCTCCCTTTGTTCAGAGACACATTATTCAATTTCTGTTAGTCACATGTCTTTGGAACTTGTTCAGTTTATGTCTCAGTTGTTGAATCTTGTTATGTTCATACAAATGTTTACACACGTTAAGTTTGCTGAAAATAAACGCAGTTGACAGTGAGATGACGTTTCTTTTTTTGCCGAGTTTAGTTTAATGTCCTGCTAAAAGGTGAATTCCTCTCCCAGTGTCTGGTTGAAAGCCTGAAGCAGGTTTTCCCTTAGGATATTGCCTGTTCTTATCTCCATCCCGTTTCTTGATGCAGCTACCACTACGCTTGAAAATAAGCAAGCACTTACTCAGTGATGTGTTTTGTTGGACGTATGTGATTTGGTAGCCCTTAACACTCGTAACCTAGCGTGGCTGACACGCGACCCACATGACTACACAGCAGGGATGTAGAGAGGCTAGTGTTAGCAAGACTATAACTCATACCTGTCCTACCCCACATTTTTCGGGAATATTCTTATGTTACTGAATGTATCCAGAGTATTTTCAGATTTCTTTATCAACAAGTACGGGAAATGTAACGTAAAATCAAAAGTGTAATGTTTGGATTCAGTTCTGTCAGGTGAACTGTTGTGTCCTCAACTTTGGTCTAATAATTTTCCCATATTCTCCAAACGGTTCCCTTTCAATTGCTATCATGCGTATGCTTTTCATATTTATTCTGTCACAAATATTTCAATTTAGCCCTATCCATATTGACCAATTCCCATGTGTAAACCCAAGTTTTAGTTTCAAGTTCCTTGATGTCCACATCACCAACGAACTTTCATGGTCCATACACACGCAAGCCTAAATGACTCCTGAACTAGTTCAGGCTTGCGTCAACAAAGGGGGTGAATACTTATGCAACGACTATATTTGAGTTATTTAATTTGTATTCATTTATAAATGTTTGTAGAATTTTCTTTTCGCTTTGACATTATGGAATATCTTCTGTAGATCAATGACAAATGTACAATTAAATGTATTTCAATCCCACTTTGTAACGCAACAAAATGAGAAAAAATATCCAAGTGGTGTGAATACTTATGTACCCGCTGTAATTTACATATTGTGGAGAGTCTGTAGTTGTGATTTGTTTCATATTTTGTTGCTATTCTCTGTGTCTGTCTGTTAGGTGGGTGGGGCCTACTCCTACAATTGTAGTTTTGGGTACATCCCTAATGTTGAGTTGATGAAGTTTATCTCCCTGGCGACCTTTGGCTCCTACCTGTCCAGCTGCCCTGAGCCTGATCTGGCCAGTCAGGATATGAACACCTACCACAAGGCCTTCCTCACATACTCCTTCCTCAAGACCAGCGAATCCATGAACCCGGAGTACTACTGTGGTAAGAAAGAGCATGGCATTCGTTAACGGTTGGGACGATTTTATATGATTAAGTTGAATATTGTGATATTTGACATTGACGATGTTTCAAGTTTGAATGTGTATTCGCCACGAGCCTAGGATACAACAGGTGTAAAACAGTACAGTGAAATTCTTAACTTGAGAGCTCTTTCCAACAGTTCAGTGATGATGATGATAATAATAGAAAATAGAACAGTTTCTATCCCCAAGCCATAAGACTGCTAAATAGCTAACAAAATGGCTACACCCTTGTATTTTATTTATAGTTTCTAAGCACACTCACAGGACTTTACACACTCACGCACACTGACACTCCATCACTCACGCACTCACTCACGCACTCACTCACTCACTCACTCACTCACTCACTCACTCACTCACTCACTCACTCACTCACTTTATTTGCTTACGCACACACAACATGCACACACATTTACACTGACTCCACACGCACGGACACACACTCACATACCATCATCATATACACTGCTGCTAAACGGTTTATAATATATCCTGATGTCTAGTCACCTTACCCCAAAATATACAGTCAAAAGTTTGAACACACCTACTCATTCCAGGGTTTTTCTTTATTTGTACTATTTTCTACATTGTAGAATAATAGTGAACACATCAAAACTATGAAATAACGCATATGGAATTATGTAGTAACCAAAAAAAGTGTTAAACAAATCAAAATATATTTTATATTTGAGTTTCTTCAAAGTAGCCACCCTTTGCCTTGATGACAGCTTTGCACACTCTTGGCATTCTCTCAACCAGCTTCATCTGGAATGCTTTTCCAACAGTCTTGAAGGAGTTTGCACATATGCTGGGCATTTGCTGTTTTGCTCCACTCTGCGGTCCAACGTGTCCCAAACTCAACTCATTGGGTTGAGGTCGGGTGATTGTGGAGGCCAGGTCATCTGATGCAGCACTCCATCACTCTCCTTGGTCAAATAGCCCTTACACAGCCTGGAGGTGTTTTGGGGGTCATTGTCCTGTTGAAAAACAAATGATAGTCCCACTAAGCACAAATGAGAGGGGATTGCGTATTGCTGCGGAATGCTGTGGTAGCCATGCTGATTAAGTGCACCTTAAATTCTAAATAAATCACACAGTGTCACCAGCAAAGCACCCCCACATCATCACACCTCCTCCACACTTTACGGTGGGAACCACACATGCGGAGATGATCCGTTTACCTACCGGTACTCTGCGTCTCACAAAGACAGCGGTTGGAACCAAACATCTCAAATTTGGACTCATCAGACCAAAGGACAGATTTCCACTGGTCTAATGTCCATCGCTCGGGTTTCTTGGCCCAAGCAAGTCTCTTCTTGTTATTGGTGTCCTTTAGTAGTGGGTGGTTTCTTTGCAGAAATAAGACCATGAAGGCTTGATTCACGCAGTCTCCTCTGAACAGTTGATGTTGAGATGTGTCTGTTACTTGAACTCTGTGAAGCATTTATTTGGGCTGCAATCTGAGGTGCTGTTAACTCGAATGAACTTATCTTCTGCAGCAGAGGTAACTCGGGTCTTCCTTTCCTGTGGCGGTCCTCATGAGAGCCAGTTTCATCATAGCGCTTGATGGTTTTTGAGACTGCACGTGAAGAAACCTTCAAAGTTCTTGAAATTTTCCAGATTGACTGACCTTCATGTCTTAAAGTATTGATGGACTGTCGTTTCTCTTTGCTTATTTGAGCTGTTGTTGCCATAATATGGACTTTGTCATTTACCAAATAGGACTTTCTACTGTATTTCACCCCTTCCTTGTCACAACACAACTGATTGACTCAAACTCATTAAGAAGGAAAGAAATTCCACAAATTAACTTTTAGCAAGGCACACCTGTTAATTGAAATACATTCATGATGCTGGTTGAGAGAATGCCAAGAATGTGCAAAGCTGTCAAAGGCAAAGGATGGCTACTTTGTAGAATCTCAAATCTATTTTGATTTGTTTAATAAGTCCTCAACTGGCAGCTTCATTAAATAGTACCCGCAAACACCAGTCTCAATGCCAACAGTGAAGAGGCGACTCCAGTATGCTGTTTAATGAAGCTGCCATTTGAGGACTTGTGATGCGTCTGTTTCTCAAGTAGACACTCTAATGTACTTGTCCTCTTGCTCAGTTGTGCATCGGGGCCTCCCACTCCTTTTCTGGTTTGAGCCAGTTTGCATTGTTCTGTGAAGGGAGTAGTACACAGCGTTGTATGAGATCTTCAGTTTCTTGGCAATTTCTCGCATGTAATACCCTTCACTTCACAGAACAAGAATAGACTGACAAGTTTCAGAAAAAGGTTATTTGTTTCTGGCCATTTTGAGCCTGTAATTGAACCCACAAATGCTGATGCTCCAGATACTCAACTAGTCTAAAAAAGGACAGTTTTATTGCTTCTTTAATCAGAACAGCAGTTTTCAGCTGTACTAACAGCGAGTAGCAGCAGTGTACAAAACAAATGGAGGGGGGGGGGGGGGGGTCAATGTAATAGTCCAGTGTCCATTTGAATAATTGTTCAGCAGTCTTATGGTTTGGGGGGTAGAAGCTGTTAAGGAGACTTCTTGTCCTAGACTTGGCGCTCTGGTACCTCTCGCCGTGTGGTAGCAGAGAAAACAGTCTATGTCTTGGGTGACTGGAGTCTCTGACAGTTTTATGGGCTTTCCTCTGACACAGCCTATTATATAGGTCCTGGATGGCAGGAAGCTTGGCCCCAGTGATGTACTGGGCCGTACGCACTACCCTCTGTAGTGCCTTACGGTCAGATGCCGAGCAGTTTGCATACCAGGCAGTGATGCAACCAGTCAGGATGCTTTCAATGGTGCAGCTGTAGAACTTTTTGAGCATCTGGGGACCCATGCCAAATGTTTTCAGTCTGCTGAGGGGGGAAAGGTGTGGTCGTGCTCTCTTCACGACTGTCTTGGTGTGTTTGGACCATGATAGTTCGTTGGTGAACTTGAAACTTGAAACTCTCCAACCGCTCCACTACAGCCCCGTTTATGTTAATGGGGGCCTATTCGGCTCGCTTTTTCCTGTAGTCCACGATCAGCTCCTTTGTCTTGCTCACATTGAGGGAGAGGTTGTTGTCCTGGCACCACAATGCCAGTTCTCTGACCTTCTCCCTATTCAGACCCTTTACTCAGTACTTTGTTGAACCACCTTTGGCTGCGACTTCAACCTCGAGTCTTCTTGGGTATGACGCTGCAAGCTTTGCACACCTGTATTTGGGAAGTTTCTCCCATTCTTCTCTGCACATCCTCTCAACCTCTGTCGGGTTGGATGGGGAGCGTCACTGCAAAGCTATTTTCAGGTCTCTCCAGAGATGTATTATCAGGATCCCGGTCGCTGAAAATCATCCTCACAGCATGATGCTGCCACCACCATGCTTCGCCGTAGGGATGTTGCCAGGTTTCCCCCAGACGCGATACTTGGCATTCAGGCCAAAGAGTTCAATCTTGGTTTCATCAGACCATAGAATCCTGTTTCTCATGGTCTGAGAGTCCTTTAGGTGCCTTTTGGCAAACTCCAACCACACTGTCATATGCCTTTTACTGAAGAGTTGCTTCTGTCAGGCCACTCTACCATAAAGGCCTGATTTGGTGGAGTGCTGCAGAGATGGCAATCAATAATCAATCGACAGCATATTAATGGAATAATACATCTAATCTATAATGATTTTAGCAGTAGCATATGTTGTGTCTGAGTGGGTAGATAGTCTGTGGGAGAGGTTGTGAACCTTTCACAGTCTTATGGCCAGGGGATAGAAGCTGTTTAGGATTCTGTTTGTCAGTGATGCACTGGGCCGTCCTCACCACCCTCTGTAGGGCCTTCCCGTCGCGGGCAGTGCAGTTGCCATACCAGACGGTGATGCA
This sequence comes from Salvelinus fontinalis, assembly GCF_029448725.1. Lineage (NCBI taxonomy): Eukaryota > Metazoa > Chordata > Actinopteri > Salmoniformes > Salmonidae > Salvelinus > Salvelinus fontinalis. The sequence continues at coordinate 29,915,708 of NC_074669.1, forward strand.
TCCAGTCCGGATGCTCTCAATGATGCAGCAGTAATAGTAGCTTAGGATCTGAGGGGCCATGCCAAATCATTTCATCCTCCTGAGGGAGAAGAGACATTGCCGTGCCTTCTTCACAACAGCTCTGGTGTGAGAGGACCATGCTAAGTCCTCGGTGATGTGGACACTGAGGAACTTGATGATCTCTACCGCGCTCGTTGATGTGAATGGGGGTGTGGACCCCCCTGTTTCCTGTAGCCCACAATCAGCTCATTGGTCTTGTGGAGGGATAGGTTTTTGTCCTGGTACCACACTGCCAGTTTTCTGACCTGCAGGCTGTCTTATCACCGTTGGTGATCAGGCCTTCCACCGTCGTGTCATTAGCAAACTTGATGATGGTGTCGTGCGTGTTGGTAAACAGGGAGTACATGATGGAGCTGAGCACACACCCCTGGGTGTCCCCGTGTTGAGTGTCACTGTGGCAGAGGTGTTGTTGCCTACTCTCACCACCTGGGGTCGGCCCGTCAGGAAGTCCAGGATCCAGTTGTAGAGGGAGGTGTTCAGTTCCAGGATCCCAAGCTTGGTGACGAGTTTGGAGGGCACTATGGTTTTGTATGCTGAGCTGTAGTCGATGAACAGCTTCCTCACATAGGTATTCTTTTTCTCCAGGTGGGAGAATGCAGTGTGGAGTGCATCGCCTGAGTATCTGTTGGGGTGGTATGCAAATTGGAGTGGGTCTGGGATGATGGAGGTGATGTGTGCCATGACCAGCCTTTTAGAGTACTTCATGATTACAGATGTTAGTGCTGCGGGGCGGCATCCATTGTAGCAGGTAGCCTCCTAAAGCATGAAAGACACAGAGAATCTAACTGCCGATAGTCTTCCTATCGGTGCTTATCACAGTGGGAGGCTGTTCCTTCTTTTGTTAGAACAAAAGCGATACCTGCTGCTTGCTGACCTGGTAGCGACAAACCTACCGTTTCTACTTGTAGAATTGCACTGCTCGTCATTGGCCAACAACTTGGAGCCAATCAGAGAGCACGTTCGTGGGGGAGCCAACAGGAGTGACAACAAAATGCAATGTAGGCAATGGGATGGTAGCTAGCTAAGTGCACAGACACAATGCACACAAAACTAAATACTTCTTCCAAGCTAGCTAACCACTGTAGCTAGTATTGACATTATAATTAAAGGTGCAATATACAGACTTTGTCTACCTTTTGTAATCCGTAATGGACTGTGTCTCCTTCCACATGCGTTGACCATCGGAGTCAGTGCAATAGCATTCCACCTGGTTTCTATATTGTCCTTTTGCCTGTTTGACGGCTCTGCGGCGGTCGTAGCGGGACGTCCTGTACATGTTAGTGTCCCCATCCATAGCCTCGGGGTTGGCTGCGATAGCCCTGTGTGCAGTATTCTCTACTTGAGTGTATACCTCAGTGTTAATCTAGGGCTTTTGTTGGGGAAGCAGCGAAACATCACTGTGGGGACAACGTCAGCGATGCATTTCCTGATGAAGCGCCATACAGGTGCAAGATGCCCGAGATGTGAAGTGCAAGACGATATATCATGATGTGAAAGACTATACTCTATTTGAACTTTACAAATCAAAACTGTACAGTTTTAGCACTTAGGCTGTATCAATATGTTGAAAATGAAGTTGCTGTGTCCCCGATCCCATCAGAGTGCAATTTTGGCTGAAACAAGTTTGTTTTAAATATAGTGTTCTTGATTGTGCTCTCTGTGACAGCCCAAACACAGTGGCTTTTAAGCAAGGCTCTTGTCATTTCCAAACACCCTGCCATTATCTCTGAATCGTGTTGGAGACACCCACAGTGATGGCTGCTCACTGAATAGAAGTCTGTTTTCATAGTGAGAGGTTCAGCATAAAGAGATGCAGATGAAAGTACAATGTTTAATGGGTGGGTCTGACTTCACCGAGACATAATGAAATGGGTTGTCTTTTTTTCCCTGCTGCTTTTTAGAGTACTTCCTTCCCAATATATCTCTTTACGTTAGCTAGTATACCTACCGGTAAATTATTTTACTGGGCGAGAGCTTGTCACAGTGGAGATATCAACAGAGGAAGTGAAAATGCATGATGTTGATAATCGTACTTTCATTTCATATATGCTTTTTTTTCTCTCACATCCCTTCACTGCTTCTAAAATAAAGCATTGAGGTAGAGAAATGATCCAGTGCTGCCAGGCAGTTCAGCAGACATTATTTTGGTTAAAAGGCAGACTAATTGCCTAATTATACGCTGTTGTAAACGTTGAACATCTTGTTGGCATGTTCCAAATTCTGTTTTCCAGTGTCTCAGCACAAGCTGTTCAACGAGCACCTGGTGTCGGCCAGTGGGAACCCTGCGCTAGTGATGAGGAGGAAGAAGCACACAGAGAAGGAAGTGCACGCCCACCTGGTCAGTGTGGTGTCGGTCAGACTGAGAGAGGGATACACCATCAGGGAGATCAACCTCACTAAAGGTACCGGCTCACACCAGCCTAAAGCCTAACCTCGTCCCAGGCTAAATTGCTAACACAGATAGAGCCTGGAAACACTTTGCAACAAAGTGGCAGTGAAAGGGGTGCGGGTTAAAATTGAGATGGGAGAGAAAGAGAGCCTATTACAGCTCTGTTAGATGGGACTTGCAGAAAATCACAACAAAAAAATAAATGTTCTATCACGGCGACCATATTATTCGTTCCGATCCAGTTGCACTGCTCACACTTTGAAAGTCCACAATGTAGAGAGGAGGTTCTAAGGGTTGTGCTAGGTGGTGATTGGCTGAGAGATCAGCCAATTCGTCCGCTCCTGCCATAGACTTCCAGTCAAGTCCGCTCGGAAACCAGACGTCTCCACAGAGAGAGAGCAGGATGGTGGGATTAGCCTCTAGCCTAACATTTTAAAGTGACTTTCTACTGTCCACAGAAGACCCACGATATAGAACATCTGTTTTACTGCAAGTGCATCCACAAGGCCAACTTTCTTCCTCTTTTTCAGACTCTATACAGTGTTAAATAAATCAAACTACAAAAATGTTTCAATTTGTGTTTTGGTCCCTCCCGTAGGTGGCACCCAGCTGGAGGTGAAGCTGGTGTTGCTGTGGAAACACAACATGCGTATAGAGTACCTGGCAGTGGCCCAGTGGCCCCTGGATCCTGCCAAGAGGACCACCTGGGTAGAGGTCACCATGGAGGGAAGCTACGACATCCTCCATGATATCAGCTGTACCATGAGGAAACCCATCACCTCAACCTACCGCACCTCCGTCATCAGGCGATTCTGGAACACACTGCAGAGGTGACCTTTGACTCACCTGTATTTACCTGGCTAGGGAAACTGCTAGGGAACACTGATACAGCTCATTGTCAAGGATACTTTTCTATTTAAAAATATATATACTCCTATAATGGATAATCATAGAACCTACTTTAAAATTGTTTTAAAGCAATTCTACACATTTTGCCATGTCTTTTGCCGTGTTCTTATGCTATCTGAGTGACTCAAACATATCAAAATCAATGGGGTCCACATAGAATCTTTTATGTTAGATTCTCTCTGTCTAGTTTTTATTTTGGTGATTGTTAGTTCTCAAAGATGATCTTATTTTAACATATATAGTGTAGCTACATTATCGATTGTATATACTTTGTCTCTGGTTTTATTCATATAAGTTTACACTGAAAACATTTTATTATACCGGAAATTATTAAAACAAATAATTATAATAATAATAGTAATTTGGAGTGGCGTCAGTAAATATAGGGGAAACACTGAATTGAATTCAAAGTGCAAGATTTTGAACGTGTATACCAGGGGTGTCAAACTCATTTCGCATCGTGGGCCACATACGGCCTAGGGAGATGTCAAGTGGGCCGGACCATTAAAATTATACCATACTCTGCTATAAATAACCAAAATATCATGTCTTTCCTTTGTTTTGGTGTAAAGAAGCACAAGAACATTAGGAAAATATTGAAATTTTAATGAACTATCCTTTTACAAAACATTTCATGAAACACCTCATATTTCCTTTTCCTTAGTTTCAATTGACTGTCTAAATCTGACGATAGTTCCGAAATCCTCTCTGCTATAGTATTCCTCGTCAGGCTAATATTGGCAAAAGCTTGTCGCTTCTCGGGACATACAAGTTCAGCCGCCTTCATCATGCATCGTTTAACAAAGTCACCGTCGGAATACGGCTTCGATGCTAATGCTATTTCGCTAGCAATTAGGTAGCTGGCTTTTACCGCTGCTTCACTGACTTCTCGGCTCTGGATGAAAGTTGACTGCTGTTTCCTCAGACCCGCCAGCAATTCGTTAATCTTATCTCTTCTCAGTTGTCCTTGCAAGCCGTCATATTTTTCGCTGTGATGAGTCTCGTAGTGGCGTCGAATATTATATTCCTTCAATACCGAAACTTGTTGCAAACACACCAAGCACGAAGGTTTTCCGTGCATCTCTGTAAATAAATAGGACGTGGTCCATTTTTCTTTGAAAATTCTACACTCCTTATCTACTTTTCTCCGTTTGGATAACGACATTTTGGCTAATGAGGGTGTAGCGGAGAGGTAGAGACCAAGGTATTAACAACGTCGTAACAAGCAGCAGATGGCGCATTGATACCGTCTGCTGTTTTCAGTCTGTCTCAGTGATGCGGCTTGTCTTCTACTCTGAAGGAAAGAGTGCGCCCCTTAGCGGATAATCCATGAATTGCAGCGAATTAAAAATATTAATTCCATGTCTTTTATGCATTTTTTCCACTTTCAAATTATCCTGCGGGCCTGATCGAACCTCCTTGGGGGCCGGTTCCGGCCCGCGGGCCGTATGTTTGACACCCCTGGTGTATACTGTGAATTTGTCCTGATAAGACACATGTTATTATGCTCTTTGTCTTCACAGTATAAACCAGACAGATCAGATGCTGGTCCACCTGCAATCCTTTAACTCTCTCCCAGAGAACTACACAATCCCTGAGAGCACCAAGAACGGAGTTCCTCTCTTCTACATCCCGCCCGGATCCACCACGCCTGTATGTACTTTGTCTGCTCTGGTGTCCCCTTTACACTTACTAACACTGATTTTTCAAATTCATTTTTACATTGACCTATATTCATAAAGCTGATCTAGGATCAGGTCCCCACTTTCTTTAGTTTGTATTCATGATGCTCTAGACAAAACGCATCTTATAATCACAAAGGCAAAACTGATCCTATATATCCTACTGTTCTGAGAGACACTTTATGAATATGGGCCATTGGTCCTAGTGACCTAAGGACAGGTAGTCACAGTGTTCCTCTGCTGTTTCCTTCAGGTTCTCTCCCTCCAGCACAGCGGCTCTAAGGATTCCTCCCAGTCCCAGTTTGCCTTCTACTGGAAGCCCATCCTGTCCATGGACGCCAACTTCTGGCAGAGATGGCTTCACATGCACCGCATTGCTATCATCCTGGAGCACGACATGTGAGAGATGGTTTATATATACGACATCAACTTCTGGTGTCAATTTCTTAAATTACAATGTTGTGTCAATTCATATTGATTTCATTTCTCCTTTTAGATGTAATGTAAAGTGATGCATCACTGAGAGCAGTGTTGATAGCCCTCTCCCAGGCATTTAGTATAATTAGTCAAATCTCAGTAGAATCTACAAGTGTGCAGGTTTCATTTTAAAAGTATTTTCCCAGTCATTGTAATGGTGATCTCCTGTCTTCTCTTCTCTGCAGGCCTGTGCCCAAGCACCTCCACACTGCTGGTAGTAACGGGCGTTTCAGCACCATCCAGTGTCGTATCTCCCACTCAGCCCTCACCTCTTTACTGAGGGACTGGAGCAGCTTTGTACTGGTGGAGGGATACTCATATGTCAAGCTCATATACAGGTAGAGGCAGAGAGACTCATGGGAAATGTTGTTCACATTGTGGAGTGAGATAGAACTGTGTTAAAATAATATTTGTTTTTTCTTTCAAATGCTTAAGCTGTTATTCAATGAACCAATGGAATAGTCTCAAAATATACTAAAACACATACTATTTTAACCCAGGTCTGGATTGAGCTACAGTAAATGACTGGAGTAAGGTTTTAATGAATGTCCTATTCTCTCCCCAGTGCCTCTGACCAGCCCCCCAACTCATTCTACCTGGTGCGTCTGATCTCCAAGGCTCCCTGCATGGTGCTGAGGCTGGGCTTCCCTATCGGCACCCTGGCCCACACCAGGAACAAGGTATGGGACATGGTCCACACCGAAAACACTATATTCCACACTATAGTCCACACACGCAAAAAAATATATATTTTGAATCTCAAGAGCTGTGCCTATTTCTCCCCACTAAATGAATCTAACAAGCAGAAAGATGTCAGTCGCTAGGTGAAACATCATCTTTTCTTTCCTCAGAATGTTGCAACCCTCTGTTGGTGTGACCTTTTGTTGGCCGTTTATGTAAATGTTGATTCTTAACTCATTGCTGAAGGATGCAAAAACAAAAAATCCTCAACAAGGCCGAAAAAGGCAAGTGAACTGAACTGTTTGTGAGGGAACCAACACGTCCTATTCTTCAGCTTAACCTTTTCTCTGGCCCACTTCCAGATAGTGGATGAGCTGCGGGAGCAGATCCTGAGGCTTCGCTTCCCCCACCGCGTCCAGAACAAGGAGGCTACGCCCAAGACCAAGAGGAAGATTCTGGGGCACGCATCCCCCTCCAAGTCTCCTCCTCTCCCTGCTCCCAAACCTGCGCTGTCTGACCGTCCATGTGTGGTGGTCCTCAACAAACCTCTGGAGAAACTACTCATCAGGTCAGTGGAATGATGTCAGATTTGTGCCCTGGGCATGGACGTTTTTTTCAGCTACGTGGCTTATTACTGTGGATTACAATTATTGAGGTCATAACACAAAGTATCATTATGAAGACATTTTACCCAATTTATAAACATGAACACTCTAATGGTGTCCAATCTCCTCCTGTAGGTACGAGAAGCTCCCGTCAGACTTCCGGACCCCGTTTATTCTGAACATGGAGAACTTCACCCAGCCCACCAACATGACCGTGCCCCTTAGCATGGCAGCCAATCGGACGGCCTCGTCCACGCTGGCGTCTCTGTCACGCTACTTCCTCCACCAGCGCTGGGTGTGGACGGTGCAGAGCGGCCTGGGTGCTACCGTACCGCTGCAGGCTGTGGTTCATATACTGTCCATGCTGTCTGAGTGAGTCCCACTGGCATGTCTAATGTTACCTGACTCGTGCACTATGTATGTCATGTTTGTGAAGACTCTCCTTACGAATATAAATAAAGTCGTCATTATCATATCAGAGAGTTGTTAGGGAGGTCTTAGGAGTACTAACATCTTCTGACTTGTTGCCTGAAAATGTTTTTGAATGTTTCCCAAGGATTCGCCTCTCTGAGGGCTTTCATTTTGCTGCCAGTGGAGAGGGCATAGTCAACATGGTGACTGAACTGCCAATGAAGGTGAGAGTAGCATGCTGGGGCACTTAGGGACAGCAAATATTTACTAAACCCATATGAACTCAATAGAAAACCCCTGTCACTAAACCTTTGAGTACTAATGTAGCGTTGTCTACATTAACACTGAAAGGAAGATTAGGCTCCACAATACACACATACATATGTTCTAATCTGGACATATTGAGGCCAGACAGTTTATTGCTGTATAGTGTTTGCATTGAATTCCTATAAAAATCCCATTGTAATGATGCCTTGTGATGGTGTGCTCGTAGGGGATGCCAGAGGCGGTGGACAGAGAAAGTCACACCTGTATCGTCCAGTATATCCTGTTTCCACCTCACTCCACCTCTACCAAGGACAGGTGAGACTGAATTCCATTTAATATTTGGCCATTGTTTCTATTGCTTTAGTTCACCAGTTCCACACATTCTCCAACCGTATCTTCAAATATGATCAAATTATTTTATTTAGAGGAACAGTTACATTTCTAAGAACTTTTTATTTTTATTTTTTATTTTTAAATCTTTTGAACACTTTGGTATATGCATCTGCTTGTCTCCTCCTGTCCTGACCCCTTGTCTTCCATCATGGGTCTCCAGTTTCTCCACAGATGATGACAACGACACAGAGGTGGAGGCCATTGATGTGGACACAGAGCTCAACCTGGTGACAGAGTGTTGGGTAGAGCCTCAGAGTGGGACAGTATGGAGCCCTAGAGACCAACACAGACACTTCCAGGAGCTCACCTACCAGGAGATACCACAGGCGGTCAGTATCAATCGCTTCATCGCTTAATCAAATCGATCTTCATACATTCTCAGCTGTTGTCAAAGGTACTGTCACTATCCAGTAGTACAATCACCGATAAATCCAATTCACCAATTTGTATAGTATTACAATACTGATAGAGATGAGATGAAGTTGAAGCGTGTGTACATATGCAGCCAGAGGATAGACTAAGTCTGGATGGACTAAGTCTGGTTTCTTTAAGTCCGGTTCCTCTCTCTTCATTTGATTGATTGTAATAGTGAGTTTACTTGAATAACTGCTTATGGAAGCACTTCTCTTAGTGAGAAGTGTATTACATGTTTACGTGAGCTACATACGCTACCTTTAGATTCTTGATCCTAATGATATAGGCCTAAGTGTAAAACGGACGAGGTGATAGAGCAACAGCCCTGGAGTAAAAACCAAATGTGTGTGGTTGGAGAGAGGTTTACTCGTTCTAGATTGTCAGTACTGCATGTCTTCTTTGCTGTCGTGCCATGGCTGTGTCAGAGTCGATTGTAAGTTAAACTTATGTATCCCTTCTTGGGTAGTGTGATGCATGAGACACATTTTTACAGACAATCATTAGCGGCTGTTAAAATGCAAGTTCCTTTCTCTTTCTTTCTTCTTGTTGGAATATAACAGGATATAATAAGGAGTACATGAAATATGTCTCTCTGCCGATAGGCTCCGTTCATGTACTGGGCGTAAAGAACTGGTCTTGTGATATTTCTAGGTATTTTTCTTTCTTTTTTCTAACAATTGGATCCAATGAACTGAGCAGGCTGGGCTGACATGCTTATAGCCTTTTCTAGGACTTTCTTAATATGAGCATGAATCTATATTATTGTGCTCTTATTCATTTGGAAAAAGTCAAGGAGTCTGAATACTTTCCGAAGGCACTGTATATGGACCAAATAATGACGATCCACACTTCTTAGAAAATATATATAATAATCTATTGAGCTCACAAGTAATGAATGAATCTGTTATTATGGTGGGAGATGACAATATGATTATAAGTACCTCAATGGATCGTGAAGGAAATCACACTACAAACTATCACCTTCATGCACTTAAAGAGATCACAAATATCATGGATACATTAGAACTAGTTGATATATGGAGGCTGAAAATCTCTGACCTAGTGAGATATACATGGAGGAGGCTTAATCAAGCTAGCCGTCTTGATTACTTCCTGGTCTCATTCTCATCAAACGATTAAAAAGTATTAATAGGAGACAGAATGTAATTGAACCTTCATCTAATTGGCCTCCACATAACTCTTACAGAATTTCCACGTGGATATTGGAAATGTGATCAAAGCCTACTGGATGACAATTTGTTCTTAACTAAGAGAAGATAATTCATCATTAACTTTTTTTTGCACAACATACAGTGGGGCAAAAAAGTATTTAGTCAGCCACCAATTGTGCAAGTTCTCCCACTTAAAAAGATGAGAGAGGCCTGTAATTTTCATCATAGGTACACTTCAACTATGACAGACAAAATTAGGGGAAAAAATCCAGAAAATCACATTGTAGGATTTTTAATGAATTTATTTGCAAATTATGGTGGAAAATAAGTATTTGGTCACCTACAAACAAGCAAGATTTCTGTCTCTCACAGACCTGTAACTTCTTCTTTAAGAGGCACCTCTGTCCTCCACTCGTTACCTGTATTAATGGCACCTGTTTGAACTTGTTATCAGTATAAAAGACACCTGTCCACAACCTCAAACAGTCACACTCCAAACTCCACTATGGCCAAGACCAAAGAGCTGTCAAAGGACACCAGAAACAAAATTGTAGACCTGCACCAGGCTGGGAAGACTGAATCTGCAATAGGTAAGCAGCTTGGTTTGATGAAATCAACGGTGGGAGCAATTATTAGGAAATGGAAGACATACAAGACCACTGATAATCTCCCTCGATCTGGGGCTCCACACAAGATCTCACCCCGTGGGGTCAAAATGATCACAAGAACGGTGAGCAAAAATCCCAGAACCACACGGGGGGACCTAGTGAATGACCTGCAGAGAGCTGGGACCAAAGTAACAAAGCCTAGCATCAGTAACACACTACGCCGCCAGGGACTCAAATCCTGCAGTGCCAGACGTGTCCCCCTGCTTAAGCCAGTACATGTCCAGGCCCGTCTGAAGTTTGCTAGAGAGCATTTGGATGATCCAGAAGAAGATTGGGAGAATGTCATATGGTCAGATGAAACCAAAATATAACTTTTTGGTAAAAACTCAACTCGTCGTGTTTGGAGGACAAAGAATGCTGAGTTGCATCCAAATAACACCATACCTACTGTGAAGCATGGGGGTGGAAACATCATGCTTTGGGGCTGTTTTTCTGCAAATGGACCAGGACGACTGATCCGTGTACAGGAAAGAATGAATGGGGCCATGTATCGTGAGATTTTGAGTGAAAACCTCCTTCCATCAGCAAGGGCATTGAAGATGAAACGTGGCTGCGTCTTTCAGCATGACAATAATCCCAAACACACCGCCCGGGCAACGAAGGAGTGGCTTCGTAAGAAACATTTCAAGGTCCTGGAGTGGCCTAGCCAGTCTCCAGATCTCAACCCCATAGAAAATCTTTGGAGGGAGTTGAAAGTCCGTGTTGCCCAGAAACAGCCCCAAAACATCACTGCTCTAGAGGAGATCTGCATGGAGGAATGGGCCAAAATACCAGCAACAGTGTGTGAACCTTGTGTGAAGACTTACAGAAAACGTTTGACCTCTGTCATTGCCAACAAATGGTATATAACAAAGTATTGAGATAAACTTTTGTTATTGACCAAATACTTATTTTCCACCATAATTTGCAAATAAATTCATTAAAAATCCTACAATGTGATTTTCTGGATTTTTTTTCTCATTTTGTCTGTCATAGTTGAAGTGTACCTATGATGAAAATTACAGGCCTCTCTCATCTTTTTAAGTGGGAGAACTTGCACAATTGGTGGCTGACTAAATACTTTTATGCCCCACTGTAGGTACAGCAGATCCCCTTATTGTATGAGACACCTTTTAAATGTACTTTTAGAGGCCATTCAATACAATACTTGTCATTAAAACTAAAGCAGTTTAGGTCAAAAGAGAATAGACTAATAAAGGAAGTAACAGCGCAGGTAGATAGTAATGGAATCTGTATTATATATGCACAAAATAAGTTTGTGGAAAAACAAAAATAATTGGAAGAACTTATTCAAGAACAATCAAGTGTAATTTATTACAAAAATAAAGCGAATTGGATGGAAAACTGTTAAAAATGCGCTACTTTTTTCTGAATCCAAAAATAATTTACAGAAACTGGTTAGAAATGACAGTATTCCATGATTCAGCAAATTATATTTTGAAAGAGGAAGAAAAATATTTGAAGCAAGTTTTCTTTTCAGTCTCCTCCATCTCCACTGAATGATTTCAACTGTAAAGATTTATCTCCTAATAATAATACTTTTTTATAAAATGACAAATGTACAGAAATACCTGTGTAAAGGCCATATTACAGAGGAGGAACTTCTTGAGGCAATTCAATATTTTCAGTCTGGAAAACATCCAAGACGTGATGCTGTATCATACATTTTTTATGTAATCAAAGATCCCTTATGAGTATGTTTCAATTACTCCTTTAAAAATGGTAGACTTTCAGGTACTCAATAAGAAGATATGATTTTCATTACTACTGAAACAGGACCCAGGTGGTAAGTATAAAGATCCAGTCCATTTAAAAAAACTGGAGGCCTCTTACACTTCAATGTTGTGATGCAAAAATCCTGGCGAAATGCATAGCACATAGAATAAAAAAAGGTTTTTACCAGATATTGTTCATCCTGATCAGACAGGTTTTTTACATGGACGATATATTGGAGATAATATACAACAATTACTTGAAACAGTGGAACATTATGAAACGTCAAAGATACCAGGCCTGGTCTTCATAGCAGATTTTGAAAAGGCGTTTGATAAAGTATGAATACAATTTATATATAAATGCCTGGGCTACTTTAATTTTGGTGAATCTTTTATACAATGGGTTATTGTTATGTAAGCAACCCCAGGTGCAAAATAGTAAATAATGGTTACTTCTCAGAAAGTATTGAGCTTTTAAGAGGAGTAAAACAAGACTGTCCGTTGTCTCCGTATCTATTTATTTTGGCCATCGAAATGCTAGCTATTAAAATGAAATCCAACAAGAACATCAATGGGTTAGAAGTCCAGGGGTTAAAAACAAAAGTGTCAATGTATGCCGATGACTCTAGTTTTTTCTTAAGTCCGCAATCTGCATCCTTGCACTGTCACATTGAAGATCTTGATCCCTTTTCTAGCTTCTCTGGACTAAAACCTAATTATGACAAGTGTACCATATTACGTATTGGATCGTTAAAAGACACAATGTTAACACTACCTAGTAGTTTACTAATGAAATGGGTGGATGGTGAAGTAGACATACTTGGTATTCACATCTCAAAAAATATAAATTAACTTACCACAAACAATTTCAGTAGGTTTGCAAAAATAGATTAGATTCTGCAACCATTGAGAGGTAAATACTTGTCTTTTATGGAAAAATCACATTGATTTAACTCTGGTCCTATCAAAGTTTACTTACTAATGGTGCTGCCTACTCTAGATGACTCATTTTTTTAAATCATATGGCAAAAAATGACACTTTATTTGTAATGCTAAGACAGGCACATTTAATTTTGTCTATCTATATAATGAATATGAGTTTGGTGGGGCTAAAATGATTAAATATTACAGCTTTAAACCTCTCACTAAAAGCTTCACTAATACATAGATTATACTTCAACCCAAAATGGTTCTCCAGTAGATTATTAAGAAAGGCTCATCCTTTGTTCAAAATGGCCTTTTTGCCTTTATACAGATTACAACTTCTCATTTCCGACTAATTGAAAGTACCGCCCTTTCTTAAACAAGCCACACAAAGCTGGTTACAAGTAACATTTTATCTTCCAGAAAAAAGAGAAGGAATATTACAACAAATATTATGGTTAAAATCAAAACCATTCTTTATGGATTTTTTGGGTTGAAAAGGATTGGAATAAAAATAAAAATATACCAGTTTCATTTGAGGACAAAAATGTTGACAGCTGCGCCATACAAAAATGTTGACAGCTGCGCCATACAGGTTGCAAAATAAATGGGAAGATATTTTCAATGTACCGATTCCATGGCACATGGTACAGTATATGAATGGATACATAAAACAACACTTGAGTCAACACATTTCAATTTACATTTTTATCCAAAATTATTGCCACCAACAGAATGTTATATTTATGGGGCATACAACAATCTTAGCTCTGTAGATTTTGCCTGCGAAGAGACAGAATCACTAGATCATTTATTCTGGTATTGCCCCTATCTAGCTTGTTTCTGGTCACAGGTTGAGGAATTGTAAAAAAAAAAATAATAATCTCAACATTGACTTAAAATAAACCTTACAAATAGCACTGTTGGGTGATTTGGAAAGCCATAGTCAATGAATCAGCAATATAATAATACTTGTAGGAAAGATTTTCATCTTTTGCTCACAATCTGTGGATGAAATGCGATTAGAAAGGGCAAACATTAATGTAAACATCACAGCACATTTGAAAAATATATGGCACATGGAAACCAAATGAGGTTGGTCTATGGTGATAAGTGGGATGGGCTGAGTGGTGGGATTAAAGAGCTTATGTTCAGTAATGTATTACTGTTATGCGATTGCTGTATATAAAAGTACCACCTATCTAAAATGTATATGTAAAATGCAGAAAATATGTAGCAGAAAAGCTGTAAAAACAGTGTGTCCTTCGAAGAGTGGTGCTGGTGGATGGGCTAATAAAAAAAAATTAAACGAATGTGAATTTACGTTATCCACAGATCTTCCCCCGGGATCTGACCTGTATGTCCACCATTATGACGTTTGAGTACCTTAGCCAGCTGTGCCAGAACAAGGAGCAGGTGTACCCTCCAATTGGAACCGCTGCAGGAGAACCCCCTGCCTCTGAGGACTGCATCCACACTGTTCCCTTCCAGTTTGACCTCATCGAGCTGCTGCCCAAGTGCCAACAGATAGAAATCTTCTTCCTCACTCTCAGCAGAGGTGAATTTTATCATGTTATTATGTCCTCAAGTATCTTATTGTTATCAAACATGAATTTATACATTTTTGCTAAATCAAGGATTCCCTGCGACTGTTAGTCCAACACCTTAGCCATTACACCAAGAAGTACAAACCTCTTGACATGGTCACTGCAATATTATGAAGGTGGTGGATGAATTAATGAATACTTATGTGTGTATTGCAGTGGAGAACGAGGAGGTGTCCCAGAGCACCCCCTATATTCCCAACGAGCTCCTGCTGAGCCTGTTCCACAGCAGCTTGCAACAGGAGCTCAGTGACCGGGAGATCCCATTGGCTGACCAGGACAACGTCACCTTCATGCATCACATCCTAGACAGGGAACGAGACGGTCATGTTGCACCCTTCTCTCTACCGGTCATCAGAGGTAGGCTTTGTGAATGTGTGCCTCTGCTATGCATCTGCTTGCTCTTTGGGGTCTAGGCTGGGTGAATGTAAAGCACTTTGTGACAACTGTTGATGTAGAAATGGCTTTATGAATACATGTTGACTGACGGAAAAGAACAGAATCCTGCTAATGATTATATTCATTATGTAACAACATCCTATACTCATGCACACAATCTTTTACATTTTATTTGCCTTGCCATGTGGTTACTCTCCCTTCACAGAAGAGTGCCTGAAACCCCCAGAGAGACAGGACACAGTGATGTCCTTCCACACTACAGGGAGCAGTAAGGAGGTGACAGGATCAACCAGTACCCTTCAGGTAAACCTTTTAACCAGTCTGCATTCTCTCTTCAGGAAAATAAATCCAGAATGTTCCTCCTTGGCATTGATATCGGTTTTATGCAGTGTAAAAACAATGTAAAACCACTAGTGGGCCCGAGGTTCTGTTTTGGATGTCCAGACATGGTTTACACGACCCTCTTCTTCGTCTCATTGAAACTCTGTCCACCTTGGGGAAAACATTATGTTTAGTCTATTTTGTAGCACTTGTCCTCTCAGTTATGCCCGGTGAGTTTGTCCCCTCTTTCTCTCAGAGTTTCAGCAATGCAGACCTGGTGGATGAGGAGCCAGTCCCAGTGGAGAGGGATGGGTCTACCCCTCAGTGGAAGTGTTACGCCAAGTACATCAGCCCCCAACAGATCCTCCTGACCTTCCTCCCTGCCACCTTCACAGGTAGGTACCCCGCTACTGCTCCCTGTGCTCTGCTGTAGTTGTGTCATGTGCGTGTACGAATAGGAAAGAGCTACAGATCTTTTCTGCTCATTATTCAAGTGGGGGCTCCACTCTAGTTATAGGAATCCTATGTATTTAGGCTAGCCACCAGCCTGGCATCGTGCTAGTTTTAACTGATTGTAATCGACATGCTTATCATCATAAAGTGGTACAGCAACAGTGCTGTGTGTTCGTAGATGTTGGTAACCCCCCCCCCCCAGCCCCAAAAATATCTAATAAATAACCAGCAATTGCACTTGACCTATCCCCCCCCCCCCACCTTCTTGCTCGGATTCCACTAATAGCTACGTTTATTGAGGAAAAATGTACGTTCTATGCCTGTGACATGTGGTTGTAGCACCGAGCTATCTTAAGACGATTGTACTGACTGTAAGTCGCTCTGCAAAATGTTTGAGTTCAACATTGTTGTGTTTTCTCTGCAGATGTCCAGATGTTGATGTTGTCTGGGCTGGAGACCGAGCCCCAGGACAACGGAGATGATGACGACACCCTGACTTCTGGCAACAAATCACAGGTTGATTCTCACTCTGGCTCCACCAATGTGCTGAATGGTGGGTTGAGTAGCGGGTTGAGGTCCCCCATGCTCTCCCCTGGTGGTGGTGGTTCTGTGGGACCCAGGTCACCCCTGCTCTCCCCTGGATCTGGGAGCTCCACGGTGGAGCAGGACAACTGGGAGAGCCGTCTCTCTGAGCCTGAAAATGGCACCAAAGGTGCAGGTAAGTACTGTAGGATTATTGCATCATTAGTCCTTTGCTACTGACATACTGTACCTTCTCAGTAACCCAACCCTCTCTCTTTCTATCCCCCTCTCTCTGCAATAACATAATGTTACTGTTGTGAAAGGGAAGGGATGGGATGGGGCTCCCTGAGCAAATTGGAAATTACTCTCTCTCTCTCAGGTGTGGAGGAGAGGGACGGGGTGCAGTTCGCTGAGCCCCAGAAGAGAGACTTCCACATCACGTTCAGTCGCCAGGCGTCCCAGCAGAGCTCAGGGGACCTGTCCCGTCCGCGCTGCCCTGTATATGTCTATAACTGTTCCCTGGACTCTCTGAAGGATCAGCTACTCAATCCCCACTCTAACAGGCAGCCAAGGGACATCTTCTTCAGGTACCCAGTAAAAAACACACACACACACACACACACACACACACACACACACACCACACACCACACACCACACACCACACACCACACACCACACACACACACACACAGATGGGGAGCACATCTGGGTTCAAATAGGATTTGTTTTCTTTCAAATACTTTAGCTGCACTTGATTGAGGATGGATCGTTCCCCATGCAATGTTATCACTTGAATATTCTCAGAAGTAAAAAGTCCAGCCGTCTGGGACTGAGGAGTATTGAGGAGGAAACAATTTCAATTTGAACCCAGGTCTTGGGAGGGGAATACAGCAGTTCCAAGGCTCCTTGTATTCAGCACTTTACTTTTCATCAGTTTAATCACCTTACCATCCATCATATGTGACTGACTCTTGAAACGCTCTCAGTCAGAAGTCCTACCATGCCATACCCGATTATACCCTTCATAAGTCTACCCTTCACTCAACATTGGCTGCCAGCAAGCTCATTGTTGTTGGTTGAGTACCATGCTAACGTTGTGCACCTCTGATTGTTTTCCTATACTACGGTGATAAATAGACCTCAAGACGCTGACTCCTGGGAGATGCATCAGCAGATGAAGTTCAGGTAGCACAGCACAGCTAGCTTACTGCTGCTTCCATCATCCTGCCGCGTACCTCGCCCCCCCGATCCTCCTCTTCCACCTCCCCCCATCCTTCTCCCCTCCGTCCCTTCCTGGTGTAGAGCTGTGGTGAGATCAATCTCAATGAATCTCTCCTCAATTCCTTGCATCTTATCTCCTTGCGTCCTTCTCAAAAGACATAGGAGAAGGTCTGAAGGGGGGGGACCTTGGACCTTCTCCTCCAATACAGTTGAGCAGGAGGTGAGGAGAAAGGATGCAAGGGCTCATGGAAAGATGAATTGATGGGGTTTGGAGGGACTTAGGCCTGGCCATATGCTCCTAGCTCCTCCTTTTCCAGGGAGAGGTTTCTCCTCCTCTAAGTGGGTGAGGCTGAGGCCATCACTCTCTCACTCAATCCAGGCCTGTGTTGCTATTGGGAGGTTGGTATCTGCCTCCAGATAAGACTGTTGCCTCTAGATATTTTGACTTTATATTCATTTACATAACTGAAGGCTTGACTTCACAACGCAAGGCACTTATGTTTGCTGGAGCTCAAACGTCTTGTAGGAGGCTGTCTCTCTCTCTGCAGTCAGATACCAATGGGTGAAACTGTCCAAAATCAACATGTCTGCTGTGTAAACTGACAATATCTAACTTATTGCATGTTCCCAGAAAATCTAATTTGGTTCATGCAGTTGCAGTATTTTCTTTTTACAAGCGTCTCTGGGGGGGGTGTGGTGACTTTTTACAGACCCTACTTGATGCCATGGGCGTGGTGCTTTGGAAATCTCTCCTCTAAGCCTGTGATTAAACAATTCATGTTTTTTTTATGAATAAACAAGTTCCTATGTACTCTTTTTCTTTTTCACCTGCAAGTTCCAAGTCAAATATGGGAATTATACACTTGCGTATCATGGTACAGGACTGGCCATGTGTTGATCTCCAGATTAACATTAGTATTGACATATTGGATACATTTTCGGAGCGGTTTATTTCCCCCCATTAAAAAGCACGCTTCGGAGCTCTGTTGTTCAGTGACCACTCAAGCTAATAGACTTTTAACAGCACCCTCAATGCATAATGCAACATTACATGGAGCTGGACAGTGTGTTTCTTTTCTAATGGAGATTAAATGTCATCAGAGATTTGTGTTTTTTTTGTGGCGTGAGTTTAGAGACTGTGCGTTTGCGAAGGACACATGCGGCATGTTAATTGGGGGGTGAGATGAGATTTTGTGTTTTCAAAGGGGTGTGTAAAATAACCGCGTTATATCTGATGATGAGGCTATGCTCCCTCCTTTTCTCTGGCTTGTATGTTTCTCCCACAGATCTACTATTGTGCTTCCTGATTTTGAGCTTGCTCCTCTTCTTCTCTAATGGTGTTTGGGGTGTTTGTGTGTGTGTCCCCGGTGTGTGTCTGTCCTCTTCCTCCTGCAGGTCTCTATCTCAGGAACGCAGCAGCACTTCCTCCTGGACAGACCTGATGTCGCAGCCTCATAAACACAAGGAGCTGGCCAACTACTGCAGCCTGCTACAGGAGCACTACCACCAGTGTTACGTCACAGGTAATACACTGCTGACAGACGTGAACATTTACGGGTAACGGCCTGTCATGAGAGACCAGGTCAAAGGTGACTAGTTCAGTCTGACTGCTTAAGCTGTCTGTGTAGCTTGCATTTGACCACTGCGACAGCCAGACGTCATAAAACACCCCTTAAATAAACTGCTCAGGAAATGGGATAGTGCACCTCTACCTTCTGACTCGCAAATGACTGACGCAGAGAGGAGCCCAATGGTAATTTTCCCTGCTTTATGGCACTAAAGGGACAAGAGATGGGCTACTGGTGCTGGGGAAAGCAGATGGGAGGAGAAGTTTATTATTGACCACAGTATCGGCTTGTAGCTGATTCTTTTTCTATTCCCTATATAGTACACTACTTTTGATCAGGGCATTGCACCCTATTCCCTATTTAGTGCACTACTGTTGAACAGAATCCTTTAGGCCTGTGACTCGCCACACACACACACACATACCCGAAGATAGCGCCTCCAATACTACAGAAGCAAGCACAGGGTAAAGCCGTCACCTGCGTCATCCTAGTGACGGAGAAATCTATTAGAGGAGTGTTTTAAGCTGTCATCTCAGGATTTGTTTTTATGCTCCTTTGCAGCAGGATCTGTAAACCTCAATCAGGAGGAGAGCGACTAGACAACGCACGCACACTCACACACACTAGACACAACTCTGCTTCGGCGAAATATCCGCTTCTCTCTGAAAAGCCTGATGGAATTAAATTAGTCTGGCATGCCAATTTAAATATAAATATATTCACACCACGGCAGCATCTTTTCTCTCACTGCTCACTGAGTCAAGAGGTTAACACAAAATGTATACCTTGTGGTACTGAAAAAAGAACCCTGTGGTACTAATTTAAAACCTGTTTTCTGATATTGATATTGATATTAACAACATCCAGATAAAAGTATTGACTAATTTGTTAGGGTATATTACAGTGCTATAGAAAGTATTACTTTTGTTGATTACAGTGTGAAAATAGATTTTTTTAAAACAAAAACATTTTCACCCATCTACACACAATACCCATAATGACAAAGTGAAAAAAATGCTTTTAGAGTTGTTTGCAAATTTATTGAAAATGAAACGCAGAAATATCTCATTTGCATAAGTATTCACACCCCTGAGTCACTACATGTTAAAATCAGCTTTGGCAGCGATTACAGCTGGGTCTTTCTGGGTGAGTCTAAGAGCTTTGCACACCTGGATTGTACAATATTTGCACATTATTATTTTGAACATTTTCAAGCTCGCTCAAGTTGGTTGTTGATCGTTACTAGACAGACATTTTCAAGTCTTGCCATATATTTTCAAGCAAATGTAAGTCCAAACTGTAACTTGGCCACTCGGGAACAATCAAAACTTCCTAGTCCTTGCCGATGACAAGCATACCCATAACATATGAAGAGTGGTACTCAGTGATGTGTTGGATTTTCCTCAAACATAATGCTTTGTATTCAGGACATAAAGTTAATTTCTTTGCCAATTTTTTTGCAGTTTTACTTTAGTGCTTTATTGCAAACAGGATGTATGTTTTGGAATATTTTTATTCTGTACAGGCTTCCTTCTTTTCACTTTGTCATTTAGGTTAGTATTGTGGAGTAACTACAATGTTGATCCATCCTATCACAGCAATTA
This sequence comes from Salvelinus fontinalis, assembly GCF_029448725.1. Classification (NCBI taxonomy): domain Eukaryota; kingdom Metazoa; phylum Chordata; class Actinopteri; order Salmoniformes; family Salmonidae; genus Salvelinus; species Salvelinus fontinalis. The sequence continues at coordinate 29,936,170 of NC_074669.1, forward strand.
AACTCTTAACTGTTTTAAGTCCCCATTGGCCTCATGGTGAAATCCCTGAGTGGTTTTCTTTCTCTCCGGCAGCTGTGTTAGGAAGGACGCCTGTATCTTTGTAGTGACTGGGTGTATTAATACACCACCCAAAGTGTAATTAATAACTTCACCATGCTCAAAAGGGATATTCAATGTTTGCTTCTTTGAGACATTGTGGTTGAAACCGTTTTTGAAATTCACTGCTCGACTGAGGGAAATTCACTGCTCGACTATGGTGTACAGAGATGAGGTAGTCATTAAACAATCATGTACATTTTTATGTGACTTGTTAAGCTAATTTTTACTCCTGAACTTATTTAGGCTTGCCATAACAAAGGGGTTTTATACTTATTGACTCAAGACATTTCAGCATTGTTTGTAAACATTTCTAAAACCATAATTCCACTTTGACATTATCAGGTATTGTAGGCCAGTGACACAAAATCTCAATGTAATCCATTTTAAATTCAGGCTGTAACACAACACAATTTGGAAAATGCTCATGGGGTGTGAGTGCTTTCTGAAGGCACTGTTTTTTATGTGGATTTATGTGCTGACCTTGACTGAACTTAACATGGAATAGTTGGCCAGATTTGTATTTGAGAGTATAGTGTAAGGTTTCTGACGATGTAGCTTAGATATTCCTTGCATCCTCTCTCCTCCCCTCATTTTCAGATTACATTGGAGAAGGTCCACTTTTACGTTCTCCTTTAATGCAGTTGAGAAGGAGGCGAGGAGATAAAGACTTGAGGCATGGATCTGAAATGTGTGCGTGTGCATGATCGTGTTCTCTCCCCCTAGGTGTGTACCGCAGCCTGCAGCAGTCCCACAGCATCAGTTCCCAGGACTTGCTGACAGCCATGGACTACTGTGAGGAGTCTCTCCAGGAGATAGACATCACTTCCTTCCTCCAGACGCTCTGTGGACACATCCGGGTGTTCCGAGAGCGCCATGGAGATGCTGTGACCCCTGATCCCTCCATCACCCCCGCCACCTTCACCATCGGAGAGGCAGAGGAAGACGGGCCGGTCAAGAGAGGACCCATGGCCTCCTCATCCAGGTACTACTGAGACCTAGAGAGCAGTTACCCATTTCTTTTAAATATTTGAAGTACTCAGGGTGTGTTTGACTGGTGTGTTGTCTCTGGCTGGAGCAGCCTTCTACTTTTAATGATCAAATAAATCAAATCTAGCAATCTGGAGTTTGCACTTTTGCGACTAGCCCACGTCCCTGACAAACTAAATCAAGGGCACCTGAAGTATATTACATATTTTATATACATATTTGACCCAGGTCGGCTACAGAATGATCCTCAGAATGTTATCTGACCTTGGTTCAGAACTTCATTTGCAAAGAGTGGATACATACAGTACATTTGTTTGGTTTGTTTTGGTACTTGTTTGGTTCAGACTATTGATTAACGGTGCTGAATGGTGCTCTATGAGTAAACATGACGACCTTGTGTCTGCAAGTATTGAGATGGAGGACGTGAGTGAGGCAGAGAACAGGGGGAAGGCCTCGGCCCCTAACTCCCCCCTCGGCCTGGACGAACCCCCCGGGACCATCAGGATACCAGAGTTCCCTCTGTCCCTCCTCCGCCTTCAGCAGAAGTGTGAGGTCTACCCTGACCTGCACAAAATCATACAGGTAAACAACTAAAGGATAGATAATGGTAGAATGGAAAGAAATTAGATGGATTATGTTACAATTTGATGCTCTTGTTAAAGAACAGTTTTATAGCTAGCTAATGTCTGTATTCAACAGGACAAATTCATGGACATTGGTGCTCAGTTCTTCAAGACCGTGCCTTCCAATCCCCACTACTTCTACTACTGCCCACCATCATCTAAGAAAGAGATATGTGTATGTTATTTCCTATCCATTGTTCTCGGTTGGTATCCACCCCCAGGACACTGAAGAAGGCACTGGGGGCCGGAACATTGTTTCAGTTTTAACTAATACAGCGTTCTTCCTCTGATTTTAATGTTTTGTTCTCCTCCTAAGGACTCTGATAGGGAAGAGGAGAGACGACTTAGTGAAGAGGTTGTCTCAGAGGCTGAGCCTGCTACAGAGGACGGTGGGGATCCTTGTATTTTAGTTGCTTGGGTTGCTTGGTGTAACACCCGCCTAAGATCTTCTAGATAACAGTACATCAGATACTCTATTCTGATCCTGTGCACCACAGAGAACATGTAGTTAAGGATACGTCATAAATCCTGTGTACTATGTCATAATGCTGTGTACTATGTCATCCTAATGTGCACCCCAGAGAACATGTCGGGCTGTTGCATCATGATGGAGAGCGACACAGACCTGGAGGTGGAGTACCAGGAGAGGGCTGGGGGCCGGAGATCCCTAGGGGCAGACGGAGAGGGGGAAGCAGGGGGAGAGAGGGAGGATGAGTCCCTGTCTGACTCCAACACCGTGAACCAGGATGAGGACTCCTTCAGCATCCTAGAGGGAGACAGCCTGTTGGAGCCAGAGGGGCCTCAGCCTGAGATGCCTCCGCTGTTCGTCCACCTCACCTGCTCTGTTAACATAAAGAGCTGCCACGGATCCATGCCCATAACCACGCTACCCACCTGCCTGGGTGAGTACACACTGTACCTGACAACCGTCACAGAAGAGACACAAGCCAATAGACAGTATGTGACTCAGACCTGGTGTTTATCTCAAGGCCATCAGACTGTTAAATAGCCATCACTAACCGGCTACCACCCGGTTACTCAACCTTGCACCTTAGAGGCTGCTGCCCTATGTACATAGACATGGAATCACTGGTCACTTTAATCATGTTTACATACTGCTTTACTCATTTCATATGTGTGTTTACTGTATTCTACAGTATTTTAGTCAATGCCATTCTGACATAGCTCGTCCTAATATTTATAAGTTTCTTAATTTCATTATTTTACTTTTAGATTTGTGTGTTATTGTGAATTGTCAGACACTACTGCACTGTTGGCGCTAGGAACACAAGCATTTCGCTACACCTGCAATAACATCTGCTAAATATGTGTTTGTGACCAATAAAATGTTATTTGATAGCTTCACTTTATTGAGTTTGTCCGGCACAATGGAACCAGTGGACTAAGTTCCAAAAGTGCTAAACTTTCCCATCTGGCACTCCAAGCAGGCTCACTCCGACAGTCAAAGTATTTGAAACACAACAAATACTATTTGACCCCAGTTCTGCTGTGAATTTTCATAATGCTATTGAATGCCCTGCTGTTTGTGTTGACGTGTACTGTTTTGTTACAGGTGAGGTGATCACATGTCTGGAGAATGCAGAGGCCCTGCAGGCTCTTGATCTGAATGATCTGTCTGTCACACTGGACATCTTTGTCCTCACCTTACCCCTAGAGATCGAGGGTATGCAGTCTGACTTGAGGCACAACAGGTGAGAATTTTAGATCCTACTTGAGAAATATGTGGAACAAAATTAAATAACAAAAAAAAAATGCCTGTGTTTGTTCTTGGATTCATTAGTGTTCATATGGTAAGGTGCCCTTTGTTACACCAGGTTTGTAAAAACGTTGAAAGAACTTGGAGCTTAAACTAGGATATCAGTCATTAGGATAGGCACTCTTACCAGATACGTTGTCATTGGAATGATAATGCGCAATGTGTAGGAGCATAACCCTGTGCTGTATACTTTCGTAATTTCCACATACAGTAGGATCTTTCACTAAAAGATGATCACGTTAACTAACGGGCTGCACTCTCTCCAGGTACACGTCAGAGAGCAGTGTGTCTCTGAACCGTTCTCCAGGTCAGCCCTCCTCCTACCGCTCTGATGAGGAGCTGATGGGCAACTTGGACAGCCTGAGAGGAGTAGGGGTCGACGGGTGAGTCATTAGGAAGAATGGTGAAAAGAGTAGGCTGGTTCTATATCTGTTTGTGCTGTATAGCTGTTGTCATTTGGCTATACAGCACACACAAATCTGTTACCAGGCTAGAGGAGTAGTGGTTGACGGGTGAGTGGTCTGAAGGGTAGGGATACATTGGGCTAAGAAAGCATGTTGAGCAGTCCTTGGCTGCCTGCATGATCATTTGGCAGCATAACCTCTTACCCATCCATTCTTCGTAGTGCCGTTATTTGTTTCCCAGATAAATTGTCCTCATACGACCCATACCAGCTCACTGTCTGTCAACTGATTTAACTTGTAATATATGCTGGCTCCTTTCCTGTTTCAATTTTTTTACGTGGAACGTATATATTTCCCAAATTGACCTTCTCCTGTAACATACAGTATATATATATATATATGTAACACATGTAAGCCCTTTACTATTGCCTTTTTTACATTACTTCTTTATTTCAACAGGGTTGGAGGAGACCCCTTGGCCAAACTCCCAATTCCCCACAAACTAGCAGTGTTAGCCACCATGGATGAGGTAAGTTCAGTCTTTTTATTTTTATTTTTATTTAACCTTTATTTAACTAGGGAAGTCAGTTAAGAACACATTCTTATTTACAAAGACAGCCTACCAAAAGGCAAAAGGCCTCCTGCGGGAACGGGGGCCTGGGATTAAAAATTAAAAATAAATATAGGACAAACGCTCATCACAACAAGAGAGACAACACAACACTACATAAAGAGAGACTTAAGACAACAACATAGCAAAGCAACAACACATGACAACACAGCATGGTAGCAATGCAACATAACAACAACATGGTAGCAACACAACATGGTAGCAGCACAAAACATGGTACAAACATTATTGGGCACAGACAATAGCACAAAGGGCAAGAAGGTAGAGGCAACAATGCATCCACAATTGTCAGTAAGAGTGTTCAAGAGTCTTTGAATGAAGAGATTGCGATAAAACTGTCCAGTTTTAGTGGTTGTTGCAGCTCGTTCCAGTCGCTATATACAGCGAACTGAAAAGAGGAGCAACCCTGATATGTGTGTGCTTTGGGGACCTTTAACAGAATGTGACGGGCAGAACGGGTGTTGTATGTGGAGGATGAGGGCTGCAGTAGATATCTCAGACAGGGTGGAGTGAGGCCTAAGAGGGTTTTATAAATACGCACCAACCAGTGGGTCTTGTGACGGGTATACAGAGATGACCAGTTTACAGAGGAGTATAGAGTGCAGTGATGTCCTATAAGGAGCATTGGTGGCAAATCAAGTGCACCCTTACCTGCCGATCTATAAATTATGTCTCCGTAATCTAGCATGGGTAGGATGGTCATCTGAATCAGGGTAAATTTGGCAGCTGGGGTGAAGGAGGAAACCAAGTCTAGATGTAACTTTAGCCTGCAGCTTTGATATGTGCTGAGAGAAGGACAGTGTACCGTCTAGCCATACTCCCAAGTACTTGTATGAGGTGACTACCTCAAGCTCTCAACCATCAGAGGTAGTAATAACACCTGTGGTAGGAGGGGCATTCTTCTTACCAGACTACATGACCTTTGTTTTGGAGGTGTTCAGAACAAGGTTAAGGGCAGAGAAAGCTTGTTGGACACTAAGAAAGCTTTGTTGTAGAGCGTTTAACACAATATACAGGGAGGGGCCAGCTGAGTATAAGACTGTATCATCTGCATATAAATGGATGAGAAAGCTTCCTACTGCCTGAGCTATGTTGTTGATGTAAATTGAGAAGAGTGTAGGGCCTAGGATCAAGCCTTGGGGTATTCCCATGGTGACAGGAATGGCTGAGATAGCAGATGTTCTGACTATATACACTGCACTCTTTGAGAGAGGTAGTTAGCAAACCAGGCCAAAGACCCCTTATAGACACTGTTACTCCTTAGCCGGCCCACAAGAATGGAATGGTCTACCATATCAAAAGCTTTGGCCAAGGCAATAAAAATAGCAGTACAATATTGCTTCGAATCAAGGGCAATGGTGACATCATTGAGGACCTTTTAGGTTGCAGTGACATATCCATAACCTGAGCGGAAAGCAGATTGCATGCCAGAGAGAATACTATAGACATCAAGAAAGCCAGTCAGTTTATTATTGACAAGTTTTTCCAACACTTTTGATAAACAGGGCAAAATAGAAATAGGCCTATAACAGTTAGGATCAGATTGATAAAGGACGAACTGTGGCTGCCTTCGAAGCAATGAGAACCTCCCCAGAAAGGAGAGACAGGCTTGGTGATGATAGGGGCAGCAACCTTAAAGAAGAAAGGGTCTAAACCATCTGACCCAGATGTTTTTTTGGGGGGTCAAGTTTAAGGAGCTCCTTTAGCACCTCGGACTAAGTGACTGCCTGCAGGGAGAAACTTTGTAGTGGGGCAGGGGAAAAAAAGGGAGAAGTATCGGGGATAGTCTCATTAGAAGGGGTGGGAGATGAGGACATGTTGGATGGGCAAGCAGGCATGGCTGAGTCATATAGGAATCCTGACGTGGTGATTAAAGAGCTCAGCCATGTGCTTCTTGTCAGTAACAACCACATCATCAACATTAACGGACATGGGCAGCTGTGAGGAAGAGGGTTTATTCTCCAGGTCTTTAACCGTTTTCCAGAACTTCTTTAGGGTTAGACCCACAGAGAGAGAACTGCTCCTTAAAGTAACTCACTTTGGGCTTCCGGATAGCGTGAGTGCACTTATTTCTCATTTGCCTGAACGAGAGCCAGCCAGCCTGAGTATGCGTGTGTCGAGCCTTTCACCAAATACAGTTCTTGAGGTGGATTAACTCTGCAAGATCACGGTCGAACCAAGGGCTGAACCTGTTTTTAATTCTCATTTTCTTTATGGGGGCGTGTTTGTTAACAATACCACTGAAATATCAAAAAATAAGGTTCAAGCGTCTTTGACAGAGGGGATCAAGCTGATTCTATACCATTTTACAGAGGCCAGTTCATGAAGGAAGGCTTGCTCATTAAAGTTTTTTAGCAAGCGTCTATTACAAGTCAGGACAGGTCTTTTCACTGTTCAGCTGTACAACAGTGATCACTAAGGTCATTACAGAAAACACCAGACTGATATCTATCAGGATTATTTGTGAGGATAACAGCAAGGAGAGTAGCCTTTTCTGGGTGTTTGGAGTCATACCTTGTGGGATTGGTAATAATCTGAGAAAGATTTAGAGAGTCCCATTGCGTTTGGACTTGGTCAAGTGGTTTAAGCATGTCCCAGTTTAGGTCACCTATTAGGACAAATTCAGACTTAGTGTAAGGGGCGAGGAGAGAGCTTAGGGCAGGTAGGGTACAGGCCGGTGGTGATGGAGGACAATAGCACCCAACAACAGTCAACAAAGAGCTATTTGAAAGTTTAATGCTTAAAACCAGCAAATCAAATTGTTTGGGGACAGACTTGGCGGAGACAACCGACCACTGAAGGTGATTCTTGGTAAAGATTGCCACTCCCCCACCTTTGGAAGATCTGTCTTGCCGAAAAAGCTTATAACCAGAAAGGTTAACACCAGTATTCAAAACACTCTTCCTTAACCACGTGTCAGTAATGACCAACACATCTGGATTGTAGCTGTGAACCCACACTTACAATTGATCCATTTTAGGTAATAAGCTTCTAATCTTAACGTGCAGAAAAGCCAGGATTTTACGAGAGCAGAAATCAGTGAAGCAGATATCAGAGCACAAGTCAGAATTGGGGCTAGCAACAGTAGATGGGCCAGGGTGATCAGGCACATTTTCAGATATCATCAACAGTAATACAGTCAAGGCACGGCAGAGGACAGGGAGAGCTCTGCAGTGCTGATTTATATCATCTGAATGTGCATCAGATGGCAACAACATCATATTGTACAGCAATTTCATCAGGTAACATGAAAATAAAGCGAGAGGTGGTTAGAATAGGATGGGAGGCCAAAAGTCTGTGTAACCAATAGAGAGTCAGAGTCCCGAGTGTGGGAACAAACAGTCTGTCCCATGCTTGGGTAAAGAAAGTTTGTAGTCAACAAAGTATGCAGGAGTCATGAGGCAAATAGCAACATGCACAAGAAAAAAATCTAATATATAACGACTTGGGGCTAGCCATTGTACGTTCAGAGTCACTCGCCCCAACAGTGTGTACGTGCTGGAGGCGAGCGAAAGCTCGGGAGAGAGGGGGGAGTGTGGTGGCGGTACTTGTACCAGACGGGGAGACAAGCCAGGGCAGACGGTGAACAGATTTCCAGGTGGAATCCAAGTTGCAGTGCAGCAGGCAACGGGAGTAGGTGTCACACGCTTTTATTTATTTCTGGAGGCAGATTTCTTGTAGAAAATGCCAGTGAATGGTCTTTGAACAGCAGGAGGGGTCTTCAGAGGACGCTTCAAAGACTCCTGCCACTTGTTGGGCCAAAAGGCCTCGACACCTTTTACTTCACACCGTAGTGCTAATTGAATTTGTATCTGGTCTGTCCTTGCAAGCTTGGGAGCCTTAACTAAACATTCAGTCCCCATAATGTAAAATATATCCTTGTAATGTGCTTTCTTTTTCTTTTTCTTTTTACTTCTTGGCTTTAAAAATAGCATCATACCAAACACTACTCACTCAGTTCCAGGTTGGAATGGTGTCCTCTGGTCTCTGCTGTTTGTTTGCTAGAGCACCCTTCGTATAGCTTTAATTTGTCAAAATTAGGTTGTAGGTTTGAAGTTTTGATCTGGAGCGAAGGCCATGCTGTGGAGGGTAGCATCCTGCATATTTACCTGCCGAAAAATCTACATTTATCTATCCTTTTGTAAAAAAACATGTTGAAAAATGTGAGAGCTCACATGTGTGAATTACTTTTGAATTTCATCTCGATCTTGGAACTTCATATTGATATTGATTTGACTTTGAGCTAGTCGACCACTAAATAGCAGGAATTCACCCTGTCACTGAGCTACACATTTCAGGCCCATTCACTCACCTCTCCCTCTCCTGTCGCTGTAGATCCGTTGGCTCTTGGAGGACGAGATTGTGTCAGCGCTGCGTCTCTCCCGGGTTATCCGCTCGTCCATGCTACAGAAGGTGGCGGATCACGTGTTTCGCTCAGGCGGGCGACCACGGTGCCACTGTGAGGTCGTTCCTCTGCAGTTTGTCTTCGGCCCTGAGCAGTCCCTGGAGAAGTTCAAAGAGGTATGGTGGGAGGCTGACCAGAAGCGGTCACAGGGAGAACTGTTTTTCTTTCATAGCAAAGATGAGTTTTGGCCCTTTTTTCTAGTGGGGTCAATTCGTTTTTCACATTGTCAGGAACCTTACATGTTGCATACCCAAGTGCTACTCTGACGATTTGCTTTTCAATGAGGAAAATTGGTACTGACCCTCACCCTTGAATCTTCCCATCCACAGGAGTTCCGTAGGATGTCATTCTCAGGTTATCTTCTGAATGGAGAGCAAGACAACTTCTACTATATGTCTCTGAGTAGACTCCACCCCCAGAGGATCCAGGCTGCTAAGAGGCTGTCTGAGAGCACTGTCAACCCTGGGGAGGCGGGGTGGAACTCCATGATTGGACGGAACTCACAGCCATCCAATCACTGTCCTGATGTGGACGACAGCGTCAGGGCTCCGTCCATTCATGGCACACCAGGAAGAAGACCTGACCACGAAGCAGAGGTGGCGAGGGTGGAGCCAGACAGTGAGGTTTGTCAAACTTTTGGGGGGAGGGGGAGTTTCAACCTGACCAACTAGTTTATTTCCAAGCATCCTCTTTCATGGTCCTTCCAGCCGGATTAAGGTCTCTTATATTTCAATTTATTTTTATGAATAAATGAAATATTTATGAATGTATGAATAAATGAATGGATTAATAAATGGAGGAATGTGTATGAATTTAAACTGAATTAATTATTTTATGTACCTTAAGGTTCAGGGAGAAGAGAAGAAGTCTACTGTCGGGGCTGTTAATGAATCTGCGAGTTACTCAGCCCAGGAGCGCAGCGACACCCCAATCAAACCATCCCGAGCTGACTCAGAGGAGGGCCCTAGACCCCGCTTGAGTTCAGTTGGTGCTACCTCCACTGCCGCGGGTGACAGCCCCCGGTTGAGTTCTGTTGGTGCCTCCACCAGTCGACCCCGACTGAGCTCTGTGGGCAGAGGAGGAGAGGAGATAAGACCTCGGCTGAGCTCCGTGGGCTCCACCTCCACCTCTACCTCTACCACTACAGGGGACGGCGGCCAGGCCAGCACCCCTCAGCTCCAGCCCAGCACTAGCACCGACCGTTCCTCAGAATACACCTCGCCCCCCAAGACCCCCTCCACAGTCAGCCTGGCCGAGTCGGTGCAGTCCACCACCCACAGTGAGTGTCCCTTTCTCTAGACCCAGACTATATCAAGTACCTTTAGTTCCAGCTGCATTGTTGGGTGGTGTTCAGTAGGGATACATTTTTTTTAACAAAGTGCAACAGGGGAGGTGTTCATAGACAAAACAAAGGCCTTAAAATGTCCAAAGTCTTCTCGGCCACATGTCAATAGTACCACCCCACATCAATACAGTTCAAATAGCAATTCACAATAAGTGAAACACAGGAAGATGCTGATCCCACATTGTGTGCTGATCCCCCACAAATGAAGCAATCATCCCCTTCAGGTTTCGGTTTACCCTCTCGGTCAGATTGGTCTGAGGATGGTAGGCTGTGGTCAGCTTGGCAACTACACCCCAGTAGGTACAGAGCTCTTTGTAGATTCCTGATATGAACTGCAGACCTCGGGTCAGAGAGAAATTGGTCTGGAGTCTTGAATCTGGTAAAGAATTCCCTTCGCAGAATTAGAGCAATGGCAGATGCAGTGGCTCTGCAGAGTGGAAACAACTCCACCCAGTGTGTGTAGTAGTCCACTACCACCAGTAAAAATTCTTTCCGGGTCCCCCGGCTGGGAGGAAAATATCCCATGAGGTCAATTCCCAGCATTTCATTGGGATGGTTCACCGTGGTCTGCTGCAGTTTCACAGCAGGTCTGCCAATGTCTGGTTTGTATTTCTGCCAGACTTCACACAGTTGTACAAACTTCTTGGTATCAACCCACATGCCTGGCCAGTAAGCCACCTCCTGTAATCTTCGGTAAGTCTTAAAAACTCCAAGATGGCCACTCATGGGGTTGGCATGAAAAGCTTGGATCATCTGGTCACTCAATGTAGAGGGGATAAAGATGCGGTAATGGGTGTTGTGTGTTCCATCTCCTCTTGGAGTTTTGATACACTTTATTCCGAATTATGCTGAACTTCTCATTGAAGCGACTCTTCAAGTCTTCTTCAGACAGGCTCTTGTGAATCGCCATTATGGCGGCGTCATTCTGCTGTGCTCTCCACACATACTCATCATCCAGAGGGAAGGAATCATCCAGACACTTAGCGGTTGACAACGGTGGGTGTAGTTGGTGCATGGAAGTCAGGCGCAGGAGAGCAGAGATGAATGGACAATGTACTTTACTTAGGCAATCATAATACAGATCGCAACCGCGTCACAAAACAAATACCCACAGAACAAGTGAGGCAGCTAAAGTACAAAACCCAAAAACAAAGTACCGGCTGCCACGGTACTGGTAGAACAAAACCCGGCACAAACCAGCAGGAAGCGTTCCAACTTTGACAATAAACAATACCCCACACAGACATGGAGGGAACAGAGGGTTAAATACACATGTTAATTAGTAGGAGATGTAAACCAGGTGTGCAGGAAGACAAGACAAAACAAATGGAAAATGAAACGTTGATCGGCGATGGCTAGAAGACCGGCGACGTCGACCGCCGAACGCCGCCCGAACAAGGAGAGAAACCGACTTCGGCGAAGTGGTGACAGCGGTAGTGTAAGTGCTGCACAATGGAGAACAAACATTGGCAGTCTCTATAATCTAAAAAAGGGCATCTGGTACAACATTCTATTTTCCTTTGCGATACTCAATGATGAAGTCAAACCTCTGAAGTCTGCTCGACCAGCAAATAAGACAGCTGTTGGTCTTGCCAGATGCTAGAACCCACTGCAGAGCAGAGTGGTCTGTGACAATGGTGAAGACCTTCGACTCCAAGTAGTAGTTCCATTTCTCCAAATCCCAGACCACCGCAAGGCACTCCCTTTCAGTCGTTGAATAATTCCTCTCGGCTGAATTAAGGGTGAGACTTGCATAGGCAAGAACTTCTTCTGTTCCAGGACCTGTTTGTTGAGCCAAGACTGCTCCATATCCTGTTTGACTTGCATCCATGTACACGATGAAATCAGCATTCAGATTAGGATGTCCAAGCACTGGAGGAGTGATGAGACTGTTTTTGAGTGCTTCAAATGTGCTTTGGCATGCAGGGGTCCATTGGAATTTCACAGCCTTCTTCTTAAGGTGGTTGAGTGGTTCGGTGACCTTTTGAAAAGTCAGTCACAAACCTGTGGTACCATCCAGCCATACCCAGGAAGCGCTGAACAGCCTTGAGGGATGTGGGAATTAGGAATTCCTGCACTGATGCAAATTTGTCTGGATCTGCATGGATACCTTCAGCATTAACCACATGACCAAGGAACTTGAGTTCTGGCAAACAGAAATGACACTTCTTCAAGGTCAAACCTGCAGCCTTTAGTCTGTCGAAGATGGACCGTATGTCTTGCAGATGATCCGCGACAGAGTAGGAGTAGAGTATGATGTCATCCAGATACACAAGACAATTTCTTCCCCTCAGATCTCCCAAGACAGTCTCCATCAACATTTGGAAGGTTGCTGGAGCATTCTTCGAACCAAAATGCATGACTTTGAAGGAGTACAAACCAGCAAGGGTGACAAAGGCAGTCATGTCCTGACTTGCGGGATCCATTGCCACCTGCCAATATACACTGTTCAGATCCAGATTACTGAAAATAGATGCTCCTGCCAGAGAATGTTTGGTAGAGGGTAGGCATCGCTTTCTGTTATGGCTTTTGGCTTCCTGTACACAGAATCGATATCCACCATCTGTCTTTGGAATCAGGACAACCGGAGAAACCCATCTGGAAAAAGAAGGTTCCACAATTCCATTCTCCAACATGCTTTTGAGCTGTTCATTGAGATTTGGAAGTTTGGCAGGGGACAGCCTGTAGGGACGCTGCTTAATGGGGACTTCGTGCCGGGTATAGATTTTGTGTTTGAAGACGGTTGTAAGAGTACAGAGCTCACTGTTCATCTCCAACATCTGGGAGAGCTGCCACCTCTCGTCCTGACAGACATGCCTGTTCCACAGCTTGTTTGATGTAGAAATCAGCGTCAGGTTTGCTGTTACTCTCGAATAGAAGGGGGGGTACGGCTGTACTGGTGGAACTTGTTTTTGTCTTTGTCTCTTCTTTGTATTTTCTCTTTTTTTGTCATTGTCTTCAACTTGATCTAGCCAGCACTCTGAATAAGGTAGCAGGCTCCAGTCTGAAATCAGTGCATTTCCAAGTCGAAATGGATGAGGCTGGGAATGTTCAGAGCGCAGCCGATAGGATGGTTTGGACATCGAGATGGTCAGTCCACTGAAGGACAGGAAGTCCAGGCCAAGGACTAGAGCAAATGCAAGGCTCGGATCTGAAAGAATAGCCACAGGAAGGTTAATAGTCTCATCATGCAGCTTTATTGTCATATCAATCCAGCCCAAGGGAGTGGTAGGTTCTCCATTGGCCAAGTACAATGGCCCTTCCTCCCAGGTTCAAAGCTCCTCATGAGGTAATGCTATGTTTCGCACAGGGCTTCTTGCATCAGGGTGTAAGTTGCTCCTGTGCCGATTATGGCCTTCCTTCTCCAGTTCTTAACAGTCAGAGGAACCAATAGTTGTTGCGGAATAGGAATAAGATAGCCAGTTGTGCTGTCTAAAGGCTTCACGGTGGGCATTAAGGCCGACCAGATTGTATGAAAGCCACCACTCCTGTCTAGACTGTCGATTTTCTGACCTCTTCCTGAATCCCGACGCTGGCCATAGAGGGGTCAACCTCCAGCACATCACTGAACTTTTGTCTTGGATCTTGGGCACAAATAGCTGAGACGGTTTAGCCCCAGGAGAGTTATGGGTATACTGGGATAAGGGAACAGAGTTTTGAGTTTGGAGGTGGTGCTTCCAGTCCTTCTCAAACTGAGTCCCAAGACGCACCAGATCATCCACATTCTGCACATGTTCCCGAAAGTTGACTGGCAAAACGGGGAACCATGTTCTTAAGAATGAGTTTGACCATCTCTTTCTCAGTAATGTCAGTCTTCCATCTCTTACATAGAACTCGATAGAAGGCAAAGTCCCGTATTGGCTTTGCTTCACCCTGGACTCTGTTACGAACCCGTTCTGCCAGTTCATCCTCATAGTCCTCTGAGAGGAAGGCTGAGAGGAATAATTTTTTGAAACTCCTCCCAGGATGACACATGTTCACGGGCTATATCCCACCAGGCTCTTGCTGTACCATGGAGAACACTGAGGAGGGTGTCAATAACCTCCAAGTCAGTAAGGGGCCGGATAGAAAGGAAATCATTACACTTAGATAAGAAAAACAGTGGATCTGTGCTGCCAAAAGTGGGGAAAAGTAGTTTGATAGGGAGGGAGCTCTCTAGAGGAGGCATGATAGTGGCAAGGGGTCTTGGGGAAACCGGAGTTCTGTTTAACAGTTTCTTAAGAGGGGTTTTTGTAGTGCTACCTGTTCCTATTCTCTTAATGGCAGAGCCTGAGGGAAGTGCAGAGGATTTGTCCAGAAGGGAAAAACACTGCATTACCTCCTGGTGTAGCTCTTCCAGTTCAAGATCTGTGACATTCTGTGCTTTTTCCATCTCATTAAATGTATCCTTTTTGAGTCTGTTCAATCAAAAATCGTAGTTCCCCTGTGAGAGAATTGTCCGCCATAACCTCTTTCAGATAAGAACACACTCCCTTCACATCAGAGGCTGACTCCTCTGCTTTCTGTTTTTGTTCCTCCTCAAGATAGGTAATGACTAGATGATGGTTAGTTTCTATTTGTGTTTTGAAACTTTGCATTTTTCCTTGAATATCCTGTTTCAGAGAATCTTGTAAATATTTCTGTATCTGAATAGTTTGTTGTTGGTTTCCTCCATTTGACGGGGGAGGTGAGCCATCCACTGCACATCTTTCTGATGAGCCTCCACACTTTCACTTAGTTTGCGAATGGCATTTTCCTGCATTGTCAAACTATGATTGGTGTGTGTCCATTGTTGTTCCATTTGTCCAGTGAGCACAGAGACACCTCTCCCAGTCTGTCTGGGCAGGGTAACAGGAAGAGGTTGAGGGGAGGGTAATAGTGGAGAAGTTATAGGTGAGCCAGAAGCCTGAGGATAAGGGCCAGTGCTTTCCAACTCCATTACACCATCGATTCCTTTCCCGGTCATGATTACCATTAGGTGTGTCCACATTGGCACAGTATGGGGTGCCAACAAAAGACATGATACAACTTTGTGTGGGTGGTGTCATGGGTGCTTCTCTTCAAGTCCCTGTTTGGGCGCCAATTCTGTATCGGTATTGTTAGAGAGGGGTGAAGATAAAGATTTTGTTCGGGCACAAGGCAGGTATTAATCCTGCCGAAAGAAAAATGGTAGGATAGAGAGAGTACTACTACCAGACGCACACATCAGCAGAAAAGACTGCCTAGAGTGTAGCCTGTTTGCCAGATAGCCAGCGGAGAGAAAAGATAAGACACACCATATAAAACACACATCACAGCACAGGGGTAACCCAACCAATAATACCTCATATAATAATAATAATGGCAGAGCAATTTAACGGCGACTTCGTAGAAGCAATTTACAAGAAAGAACCCAGTCATCAACATTAGAGGATTTGCAATAATCTGTATTACCTCCCAGTGGAGGAGTGCAGAGGGTATGGAAGGGGGGAGTGTGTGTGGGGGGTTGGGGGGGGGGGAGGGGGGGTTCATAGCCAAAACAAAGGCCTTAATGTCCAAAATATTCTCGGCCACATGTCAATAGTACCACCCTACATCAATACAGTTCAAATAGCAATACACAATAAACTTACACTGTCTTTTGCCGAAAAGTATTCAACCTCTTTGTTATGACAAGTCTAAATAAGTTCAAGAGGAAAAATGTGCTTAACAAGTCATGTAATAAGTTGGATTGACTCACTTTGTGTTTAACATGATTTTTGAATGACTACCTACACATTTAAAAATATACATTTCACCTTTATTTAACCAGGTAGGCCAGTTGAGAACAAGTTATCATTTACAACTGCGACCTGGCCAAGATAAAGCAAAGCAGTGCGACACAAACAACTACGCAGAGTTACACATGGCATAAACAAACGTACAGACAATAACAGAATAAAAAAATCTATATACAGTGTGTGAAAATGTAGTAAGATTAGAGTGGTAAAACAATAAATTGGCCATAGTGGCAAAATAATTACAATTTAGCATCAACACTGGAGTGATAGATGTGCAGATGATGATGTGCAAGTAGAGATACTGGGGTGCAAAAAAGCAATATGGGGATGAGGTAGTTGGGTGAGTTATTTACAGATGGGCTGTGTACAGGTGCAGTGATTGGTAAGCTGCTCTGACAGCTGATGCTTAAAGTTATAGAGGGAGATCTAAGTCTCTAGCCTCAGTGATTTTTGCAATTCGTTCCAGTTATTGGCAGCAGAGAACTGGAAGGAAAGGTGGACAAAGCAGGTGTTGGCTTTGGGGATGACCAGTGAAATATGCCTGCTGGAGCGTGTACTACGGGTGGGTGTTGCTATGGTGACCAGTGAGCTGAGATAAGGTGGGGCTTTACCTAGCAAAGACTTATAGATGACCTGGAGCCAGTTGGTTTGGCGACGAATATGTAGCGGGTACTTGCCAACGAGAGCATACCGGTCGCAGTGGTGGATAGTATATGGGGCTTTGGTGACAAAACAGATGGCACTGTGATAGACTGCGTCCAATTTGCTGAATAGAGTGTTGGAAGCTATTTTGTAAATGACATTGCCGAAGTCAAGGATCGGTAGGATAGTCAGTTTTACGAGGGTTTGCTTGGCAGCATGAGTGAAGGAGGCTTTGTTGCGAAATAGGAAGCCATTTCCAGATGTATTTATTTATTTTACATATTTTTTAAAGGGGTGGATCAGCTTAATATTGCGGAAAGAATGTTGCTTCCAATGTAATTGTCTGCATCATTTCCAATCCCCCATATTTTTGGGGTAAATATATATATCCATACACGTATGCATACATATACACATATATACATATACATACACATACCTATATGGACATACATACTTTTTAAAAGAATATACCTTTATTATTATTCCCCGCAAACCCTACCACCGATCCCCCAATTGGAGTAAACTAATAAACACTTCTGCTTTTACCTTCAATTTATACATCTTATACACATTTTACAGACACATTCTACTACAATAGTTCTCTCTTGTTTGTTCTTAGTCCTTCCTCTATTTCTGATGTCCATCCAGGTTGATTTCTATTTGTAACTGTGCTATTTCACAAAAGTTCCGAACCTATATACATTTTACAGATCCCATATGCTTTACATTGTTTATCTTGTTATTAGTCCCACCCTTCAGCTCCATTCAACCCTTCCCATCTATCTTCCAACATCATCCATTTCGGATTTTTATTTGCCATATATTTTTCAACCGTGCTGTGATGATTCACAAAAGATTTGAACCTTCCTATTCTCATAGCTTCTACAGATTGTAAATTTAAAAATATATTTTTTTGCTAAAAGAATTATTATATTATTGATTGATTGACTATGGCTTTTCAAATCCCCCAGTATTGCTATCTGTAGCGTTAGTTCTAGGCAAATGTTACAATTCTTCAGCCATTCCTGGACCAAAAACGAGCTACATATGGACACTACCAAAATAAATGATCTAATGACTCTGCCTCCTCACAGCAGAATCTGCAGAGCTGGGAAGATTGTATCCCCCATATATATAACATTCTATTAGTTGCAAGAATTTTGTATAGTAATTTAAATAGAAAAATTAGACGTTTTGAATCCGGCGTTGTTTTGCGTATCAATTCATAAACCATGTGCCATGGAATGGGTACATCGAAAATCTCTTCCCAACTACTTCCCAACTAGGTCGAAGTGGTGGGTAGTATATGGGGCTTTGGAGACAAAACAGATGGCACTGTGATAGACTGCATCCAATTTGCTGAATAGAGTGTTGGAAGCTATTTTGTAAATGACATTGCCGAAGTCAAGGATCGGTAGAATAGTCAGTTTTACGAGGGTTTGCTTGGCAGCATGAGTGAAGGAGGCTTGTTGTGAAATAGGAAGCCGTTTCTAGATTTAATTTTGGATTGGAGATGCTTAAGGACATCAGGGTTGGCGTAGTGTGCTACAGCAGTGAAAAAAAAAAACTTGGGGAGGAGGCTTCTGATGTTAACATGCATGAAACTAAGGCTTTTACGGTTATAGAAGTCAACAAATGAGAGCGCCTGGGGAATAGGTGTAGTACTGGTGGCTACAGGGCCTGGGTTAACCTCTACATCACCAGAGGAGGAGTAGGAGAAGGGCACGGCTAAAGGCTATAAGAACTGGTCGTCTAGTGCATACCTACACATACCGTACACACATCTGTAAGGTCCCTCTGTCGAGTGGTTTATTTCAAACACAGATTCAACCACAACGACCAGGGAGGTTTTCCAATGTCTCACAAAGAAGGGCACGTATTGGTAGATGAGTAAAAATAAAAAAGCAGACATTGAATATCACCTCCTCCAAGGTGAAGTTGTATCACTACACCCAGCTACTAAAAAGATGCAGGCATCCTTCCCAACTCAGTTGCCGGAAAGGAAAGAAACCGCTCAGGGATTTCACCATAAGGCTAATGATGACTGTCAAACAGTTAGAGTTTAATGGCTGTGATAGGAGAAAACTGAGGATGGATCAACAACATTGTAGTTTTCCACAACACACATGTATAATGCTGTGTTTTGCTCAAACACAATAACAAAATTAATGATGCTAATTTCATTGTTGTAATTTTCTATTCTGTTTAGCTTTTATTTTGGTGATTTGTTAGTTCTTAAAGATTATATTATAAAAAATATATATAGGTTTTATTATCTTTTTGACATACTTTAGTGCCTTATTCAGACCCCTTGACCTTTTCCACATTTTGTTAGGTTACAGACTTTTTCTAAAATTGATTCGTTTTTCCCCCCTCATCAATCTAATTATTTTTATGAAATATCACATTTACATAAGTATTCAGACCTTTTACTCAATACTTTGTTGAAACACCTTTAACAGCGATTACAGCCTAGAGTCTTCTTGGGTATGACGCTACAAGCTTGACACACCTGTATTTTGGGAGTTTCTCCCATTCTTCTCTGCAGATCCTCTGAAGCGCTGTCAGGTTGGATATCAGGTTGGATGGGGAGTGTTGCTGCACAGCTATTTTTAGGTCTCTCCAGAGATGTTAGATCGGGTTCAAGTCTGGGCTCTGGCTGGGCCACAACTGCGTTGTTTTGGCCTTGTGCTTAGGGTCCTTGTCCTGTTGGAAGGTGAACCTTCACCCCAGTCTGAGGTTCTGAGCGCTCTGGAGCAGGTTTTCATCAAGGATCTCTCGGTACTTTGCTCTGTTCATCTTTCCCTCGATCCTGACTAGTCTCCCAGTCCCGGAAAAACATCCCCACAGCATGATGCTGTCACCACCATACTTCACCACAGGGATGGTGCCAGGTTTCCTCCAGGCGTGACGCTTGGCATTAAGGCCAAAGAGTTCAGTCTTGGTTTCATTAGACCAAAGAATCTTGTTTCTCATGGTCTGAGTCTTTAGGTGCCTTTTGGCAAACTCCAAGCGGGCTTTCATGTGCCTTTTACTGGCTTCCGTCCGGCCATAAAGGCCTGATTGGTGGAGTGCCGCAGGGATGGTTTTCCTTCTGGAAGGGTTTCCCATCTCCACATAGCAACTCTAGAGCTCTGTCAGAGTGATCATCGAGTTCTTGCTCACTTCCCAGACCAAGGCCCTTCTCCCCCGATTGCTTAGTTTGGCCAGGCAGACAGCTCTAGGAAGTGAATGGGATTTCCTGTAGTCCACGATCAGCTCCTTTGTCTTGCTGATGTTGAGGAGAGCTTGTTGTCCTCACACCACACTACCAGGTCTCTGACCTCCTACTTATAGGCTGTCTCATCATCGTCGGTGATCAGGCCTACCACCGTCGTGTCGTCTGCAAAATGAATGATGGTGTTAGTCGTGCGCGGCCACTCAGTTGTGGGTGAACAGGAGGTACAGGAGGGGACTTAGGTGCCAGTGTGGCGGATGTGTTGTCGTCTACCCTCTGTGTGGAGTGTCTCTTGCAAGGCTAGCTGTGTGTAGCAGATACTGACAAACCAATGATAAACCATTGAGAAGTGAGCGAGTGCTGTGTGAGTGAGTGAGTGAATCATCAGCAGCACTAACATCACAAGTCTCTTGGCTTAGCTTGCAGCTTTACTGAGTGTCTACCTCCAGGCTGTTTTCTCCCTCTCCTCACCAGATCAACAGGGAGCAGCACACAGCTCAGCTCAGAGCTGACAGACAGACAGAATAATACATGTGATGACCCCCCCCTCCCCGTACTCTCTTCTCTCTGGGGTACTTGTTCCAACACTGATTTGGGGAGACTCATAGGCCCTGCCAGGATAGGGGAGAAGGGAGGAGGAGAAAGCCCTGAGGGTCTCAGTCATGTCTCGGAGAGTCTAGGATAGTGGAGCTCTTGAGAGTGGTCAGTGCTAGGGAGGGTTGTTTAGATTGGGCCTGGGTTGTGTTCAGTAGGCACAAACCTGAAGAATGCTCCGTGAAACAGTTGGGTACTGTCTGTACATTCAATAATACATTTTTTTGTTTTCATTTTATATGTGCCCTAGCGAACATGCCCTTGGGCTGTGCTGACTCAGGTGAATGTGTTGTGGCGTGAGACTATAGAACTCCTCTCCTTCTTTCCACAGGCAGCGGGAAGCTGAGGCCCAGTCGAGTCCAGAGTGTGGTCTCCAGTCAAGGCAGCCTGGACTCTGACATGCTGGGTAAGAGATGGACATTATAGTGATGATGACAAAGATGATGATTATAGTGTTGATTATCACAATGACAATCATAATGATGATGATAAGGATTATGATCTTCATCACAATGATGATAATGATGATGATGATAATGCTGCTGGTAACGCCCATGATGATAATAATGATTATGATACCAATTCTAATGATTACTGATCTCCGGGACATTAAAAAAAACACATCTACCTGTATATTTTCAGGTTATGACGGTGGCAGCAGTGACTCTGAGTGTGAGAGCCCCACTGTGGATGAGCAGGAGTCCCAGGCCCCTCTGATGCCTGACTTCTGGCTCATCGTTAAGATCCACCAGGACAGAGTGGAGGTGTACTCTCAGTCTAGGTGAGGGAGGGGCTTAGGCAGGACACTTATCCAGCTCATAACTGGTTCTCATCTTCATCTATTTGAACTTTTCGGAATGCCATCTGACATGACATAATTGTTCCATAATGTTTCCATTATTTAGCTCTTGAGAACCCTTTTGGAAATACATTTCATAAATACAATATTATTCTTACTAACCACGTTTCCATGCGAGTAAAGTCATACGGTGTATTAAAAACAAAATCACAACAGCTTTGACTGACAGGAAGTGTCGTTTAAATTTCAGAAATGTCAACAGATAATGTGTTCGTTCGACATGGTGGGATCTTTTTATAAAACCAGATTGGGCAAGTTTGCCATTTTTTACAACCGTTTCTGTGACAAAATCATCGAGAGAGTGGAAAATGCCATGGAAACACAGTGAACTTAACTTTTTTTTATTCGGTACATTAGAACTTTAGCGCATTTAAAAATAAATGTGCGCTACCTCTTCACGCATCTTGCACATTTTTTTATGCGGATAATATTTGCATGGAAATCTGTCGCAAATTGGATGGAAAGCTAGCTACTGAGATAAAATATATTTAGCAAGACAGATCTGTAAGATACAAATCCATCATGGCATATTGTGTACAGGAGCTTCAATGAAGCTAAGGAGGGCAGAGTAGAGGAGAAGGAGGAGGAGGAAGAAGAGGAGGTTCCAGAGTACTTACGGCTGCATCAGATGGTGGTGAGGAAGATTGGGGAGATCTGCCGTATAGTCAATCAGGTAGGTTACACCCCTTTATATGACTGTGATCCTCTGACCTTAATTAACACTTTTCCATTAAGAAATAGTTTGTAAAAGGTAGGTTACGCTCTCGCCCTTCAAGACACATCTGCCACTTTATTGCTTGTATAGCAAGTTGCAACATTAAAGTGCAGTCCTAGCCTTTAACCCTCCCTCCCTCTGTCGGTCTGGTTGGTGCTGTTCAACCTCTAAGGCTACATTCAAATGTCCACAGTAGCATACCTCTTATAACTAAGCAGCGTATTACGCTTGCATTCTAAGTAGTGTGCTAGTGTGGATATTGGAACAGGCACTAACTCTCCTCTCTCGCCTCTCTTCTGTCTCGCCCCTCTGTTCTGTCTCTTCTGTCTCTCCACAGCGTCTACTACTCCAGGACCTCCACGACAGCCATGTGTGTAACTCGCTCCTGGTGGCAGAGAGCGAAGAGGACATCTGGAAGAATGAGTCCCTGTACAGACAGAGACTGGCCAACTCCGATGGTCAGTCAGTCAGCGACGCTCACAACCACACACTAATACAAACAGCCATGATGCATGCTTTTATGTAGACTCAACGACTTTCTAAACCTGCTTTACATAAATATCCAACAACTGTTTTGGGGTATTGACTACAGCCAAGGTAAAAGGATGTACAGTCGTAGTTTGTGTGGAACATCCCTATTCTAGTACCTAAGGCTATTTTAGGACATTTTTGCAAGTATAAACTTCATGTGCATCATATGCACGCCTTTGGTGGCACCAGGTTTGTTGTTGTACAGTGCACAAGTTAGTATTGGATTGCACTTTCTTGGCCCCACAAGCTCCCAACTGTCATAGTGATAGTAGAGCTCAATCCAATACAGGTCCATGGAGAAGGAAGCACACACAAACACACCCACTCTCTCTAATGTATTCAAGGTTACAGGTAGGAGCATTAGTGACAGGCCAGTGAAGTATGCTCGGAGACGGGAGCAGTGTGAAACGCTCATTAGATTCATTTTCTATTTTATGGCAGCCGTTAAGCCAGAATTACCAACTGTTATTTTCTAATATGGCAGATTTTCTTCCGCTCCGGTGTGTGTAAATGAATTGGATCCTGTAGAGGGGATAGGCATCAGAGAGAAGGCTTGTTGTTTGCGACTGCAGTCCAGTAACATAATGTTAGTGTGGAAGGGAAGTGGCTCCCAGAGCAAATTGTGTGTCTTTTCTCGGCTGGCGTCATGCTGAAATGCGCCCCCCCCCCCCCCCCCTCCCCTTTCCTCTCAGCAACTGTTGGTACATTTATTTGTAAATTATTTTATTTTCCTTTTTTAATCTTCTCGTGTCTCTTTCTTTCTTGTCTCTTTCTTTCTCTCGCTCTCTCCCTCCCTCCCTCCCTCCCTCACTCACTCACTCACTCACTCACTCACTCACTCACTCACTCTCACACACACACACACACGTACACACAACAGATTACAATGCAGAGGAGAGCTACCAGCCACGGGACTACCTAGCGGCCACAATGCAGTTCATCCCGGGTCACTTTGCCTGTGAGGTGGTGTGGAGCACCGTCATCCACATCCACCCTCGCCTCAAGATGGGGCCTAACATGGGGGTGTCCCGGGGTGAGTCCGTGACACTCGCAAAATACAGGACAAGAATGTGTTTGGGCATGCAGAAAAATAAAGACCACCAACAGAGCAGGACTTCATATCTTCATGACCATTAACAATAACCCCTTGATCCTGAAAAATACTTTTGAATATGCCAATATGAATATACATATGAAAATGATGTGGAAATGATAATGAATAGGTCTTCCTTTACTTAAAATACATTTTAATATGATGGATTCAGTACAATCAGTGTGAGTATATTTGAGATCATTTTCTCAGTATCTTTATTTGTGTTGAATGACTCTCTTCTCATCACCATATCCCAGCTATCCAGGCTCTGCGGTCAGTGCTCAACGCCATGTGTGTGGTCAACAGGAAGAGCATGTTTGTCTATCAGGAGCGCTCCACTAAATCAGTCTTCTACCTCAGGTTAGCACCTAGTGCCCCCCTCGTTCTAACTCCGCTGCCTCCCCTCTCATTGTACAACAGTCCCACCTCTTCATAGGCTCTCCTCTCTCCTGCATCCAACCCTGCACCCAAATACTTTCATTGAAGGAATTGAATTGAGCAGGCCAATTCTTGCTTATGAATATTCCCATGATCTGTATTCTTCACAGACTTTCTGAGACGTCCCAAACAGGGAAATACTCTGACCTGGATGGCAACCTGCACCCCATGTCTCGCTGCGTCGGCCTCGCCCGGAGCCAGGAGCCGCTCTACTCTGAGGACCTCACGGTACATTAGCACACTTTCTCATATGAACAGCAAGCATCTTGAAGAACCATTAGGGCTCTACTCTGAGGACCTCACGGTACAGTAGCACACTTTCTCATATGAACAGCAAGCAACTTGAAGAACCATTAGGGCTCTACTCTTGTCGTCTCATAGTAAACTCATACCACACTCGTAGTGTATTTCTCTATAAAGAGCAGGCAGCTTTGGCACTGAGAAACCATTAGGACTCTGAGATGGTGTCACCGCTAGATGATTGATCTGCTGTTCCCAGAACTGTGGTATCCTGCTCTTGGGTTAGAGAGGATTGTGCGATGTCACTGTCAAATATCTACAGTGGTCTGACATAGGTTCGTGTGTCTGCATGTTGTGTGTGTGTCTGTGTTTTCTTCCTATCCCCAGGGCTCCCGGTCATCTCTGGAAGGTGCTCGGGCGTCTCTGGAAGGTGCTCGGCCAGTGGGACAGGTGGACAAACACATCTTGTTGCTGGTGCATGGAGTGGGAAGTGCTGGTAAGACAGGGGTTTGAAGAGCAAGGGGAAGAAAGGGGCTCACATGGCTAGGGGACGATTCTAGGAAAGAGTGTAATTGACAGTGATTATGACTGCATACTTTTGGTACTGATAGCAGAGAATCCTACGGTGTATGGATTGTGAGAAGAGTTCTCCTAATGAGGGATTAACTGCATATGTAAAGGTCTGATGCGGGAGTTAAATGTAAAACACGACCTGTTTGTCTCCTCTCGGTGCATTTCCTCTCTGAGTTAAATTTATCCCTGTTTACTGTCCTCTTGGCAAACAGATGAAACATGAAACTGCTGATTCATTCTGTAGTCTGTGCTGCAGTACCTTCTAATGGCCTGCTAGATGGCACTGTTGCTCCTGCTCCATCTAGCTCTTCCCAGGCTTCATCCATGACATCAGCTCTTTTCCTCTGAAAATGTTTCTTAACAAGAGGGACATATTAAATTCGTACATGTTTTTTTCTCTCCCCCACAACTGTTCAACTTATTTATTGATGAATTCCTTTGTTTACAGAGAGGTGACATTTTCTTGAAGTGTGTGCATTTGTTTCAATGCAGCTTTTGTTTCTAAGGCTCCAGACCATGGGCCTCGTTTATAAACCTTGTGTATGCACAAAATATGTATGCTCCAGTTTTCACACAGAAGTTGGCATTCATAAAAACTGCCCCTTGACCTGTGAATGTGCTTATCCTCCTGCAAACCTTAGACGATGCGTACGCATAGTTTCCAGTGGTTGAAGTATTGCATTGCCACAAGGCAAAAGTAGCCTAGTAACATTGTGCAAAAAGGGAAAGTAAGGGTGGATGGTAGGCCACTTCCTTGCCCTGGTTGGTGTTGGTGAGCAAGGAAAGGGAGGATGCAGAATATCTAGTGCATGTTTTTTATTTTAAGGCTCTTGGAGCAGGTATTTATAAAATATACAAATTATCCAACAAGATGCTGGACCAGGCTCGGTGTATAATAAACCCTTTTTATTCTTTTTTCAAAACTAGTCAAATGAATAGAAAGACTGAAGAGCAGTCTGACTAGCCCCTCGGGCTCAGAATAGATGGCCCTGCCAAGCCAGGCGGCCATCTTCAACTACCATAAAGCTCTACACCCGAGCATATATACCCTGGCAGAGACCAGGTGACAGGAAGCACTTGTATTTGAATACACTTTGTCAAACTAAGCCTATAAACACTTAGCAAAATAAACTACTCTACAATAACAGTTTAGTAACCTGTACGATACAGAAATATACAGAATACTTTTAAAGAGCTGGACTAGAGCAGGAACTCTTTCCCCCCAATTAGTAACATAGTGTCCCTTAATTAATTGTCACCTGCATGCATGGTGGCCATGCCCCTCCACATGCCACAAGACCAATCTCACACAAACATTTGTTAGTACTGCTTTAGACTAGAAAATAGTACAGATTTAGACTAGCAACATAACTAACAAACTTTCTGATTTAAAAAGTCCCGTGTGGCTCAGTTGGTAGAGCATGGCGCTTGCAACGCCATGGTTGTGGGTTCAATTCCCACGGGGGGACCAGGGTTCAATTCCCATGGGGGGACCAGGATGAATATGTATGAACTTTCCAATTTGTAAGTCGCTCTGGATAAGAGCGTCTGCTAAATGACTTAAATGTAATGTAAATGTATTTACTTCTCATCTCTTCTGTAATTTATATTTAATGTTTAGAAATTATTTAGAATTGATCAAACACAGGTAACGTGACCAAGCAGTTATATCGCAATGTATACTGTGAAATGGGTCTAGTGAGGAGGCACAGAGTTAGCTTTCTCACAAGGAATGTATGATGAAATGTTAAATGTAAATGTAATGATTTATTCATGAAAAAAACAGGTAGCTAAATATGAAGATGCAATCATTGGCTGTTCGTGAGAAGAGCGAAAATCTATTAATTTGATAGTTACATTGTAAAATAATTAGAAATCTATTTCTGATTATTTATTTCATTTCCATGATCATTGCAAAATAAATTCCTGACTGATGGTTTCATTCTTGTAAATTAGCCTACAACAAGTTAGGATACAGTGGCTTGCGAAAGTATTCACTCCCTTGGCATTTTTCCTATTTTGTTGCCTTACAACCTGGAATAAAAATGTATTTTGGGGGGAATTGTATCATTTGATTTACACAACATGCCTACCAATTTGAAAAAAACAAGAAATAAGACAAAAAAACTGAACTTGAGCGTGTATAACTATTCACCCTCCCAAAGTCAATACTTTGTAGAGCCCCCTTTTGCAGCAATTACAGCTGCAAGTCTCTTGGGGTATGTCTCTATAAACTTGGCACATCTAGCCACTGCGATTTGACTAAAAACTGCTCCAGCTCCTTCAAGTTGAATGGGTTCCGCTGGTGGCCAGCAATCTTTAAATCATACCACATATTCAAATTGGATGGAGGTCTGGGCTTTGACTAGGCCATTCCAAGACATTTAAATGTTTCCTCTTAAACCACTCGAGTGTTGCTTTAGCAGTATGCTTAGGGTCATTGTTCTACTGGAAGGTGAACCTCCGTCACAGTCTCAAATCTCTGGAAGACTGAAACAGGTTTCCCTCAAGAATTTCCCTGTATTTAGCACCATCCATTATTCTTTCAATTTACACCAGACATAGCGTTTTCAATGATGGCCAAAAAGCTACATTTTAGTCTCATCTGACCAGAGTACCTTCTTCCATATGTTTGGGGAGTCTCCCATATGCCTTTTGGCGAACACCAAACGTGTTTTACTTATTTTTTTTCTTAAAGCAATGACTTTTTTTCTGGCCACTCTTCCATAAAGCCCAGCTCTGTGGAGTCTATGGCTTAAAGTATTCTTATGGACAGATACTCCAATCTCCGCTGTGGAGCTTTGCAGCTCCCTCAGGGTTTGGTCTCTTTGTTGTCTCTGATTAATGCCCCCCTTGCATGATCTGTGAGTTTTGGTGGGCAGCCCTCTCTTGGCAGGTTTGTTGTGGTGCCATATTCTTTGCATTTTTTTTATAATGGATTTAATGGTGCTCCATGGGATGTTCAAAGTTTCAGATATGTTTTTATACCCCAACCCTGATCTGTACTTCTCCACAACTTTGTCTCTGTTTGGGGAGCTCCTTGGTCTTCATGGTGCCGCTTGCTTGGTGGTGCCCCTTGCTTAGTGGTGTTGCAGACTCTGGGGCCTTTTAAGAACAGGGCTGTATAAATACTGAGATCATGTGACAGATCATGTGACACTTAGATTGCACACAGATGACTAATTATGTGACTTCTGAAGGTAATTGGTTGCACCAGATCTTATTTAGGAGCTTCATAGCAAAGTGGGTGAATACATATGCACACACCTCTTTTCGGTTTTGAATTTTTGAATTTAAAAAAATATATATGTATATTTTTTTTATTTCACTTCACCAATTTGGACTATTTTGTGTATGTCCATTGCATGAAATCCAAATAAAATCAATTTAAATTACAGGTTGTAAGGCAACAAAATAGGAAAAACGCCAAGGGGAATGAATACTTTTGCAAGGCACTGTAGGCTTCCATTTGTCCCATCTCTCATTTAATTGGACCCACTTCACAGTAGTAAATACTGTTGATAAGCTACCGGTATTTTGCTCTATGCGATCTGATCACAGTTTAACGGTAGAACAGACAGTTCACCTTTTCCATTGATGTTTGTAGGCTACGTCTGAATACTGTAATGTCAAATTTCTTGAGTCGCCTAGACAATATTTCATTTATAAACATAATATATACACTATTTATACAAAAGTGTGTGAACACCCCTTTACATTTGTGGATTCAGCTATTTCAGCCACACCCGTTACTGACAGGTGTATAAAGCACACCGCCATGCAATCTACATAGACAAACACTGGCAGTAGAAAGGCCTTACTGAAAAGCTCAGTGACTTTCAACGTGGCACTGTCATAGGGTGCCACCTTTCCAACAAGTCAGTTCGTCAAATTTCTGCCCTGCTAGAACTCCCCCGTCAACTGTAAGTGTTGTTATTGTGAAGTGGAAACATCTAGGAGCAACAAAGGGAAAGGGGGATACCTAGTCAGTTGTACAAAATGCATTCAACTGAAATGTGTCTTCCGCATTTAACCCAACCCCTCTGAGTCGGAGAAGTGCGGGAGGCTGCCTTAATCGACATCCATGTCATTGGCGCCCGGGGAACAGTGGGTTAACTGCCTTGCACATGGGCAGAATTTCTACCTTGTCAGCTCAGGGATTCGATCGCACAGACGCGAAATGGTAGGCCACACAAGCTCACAGAACGGGACCGCCAAGCGCTGAAGCGCGTAGCGTATATAAATGGTCTGTCCACGGTTGCAACACGACGACGAGCACCACCTTGTTAAAAAGTCCTGGGGAGAACCTTGGAAGTTATAAAGATAATTAAGTTGCTAATGGCAGCATGCAGTACCCTGGTCGGCCTTCAACTTTAGTTACTCAATGAGAGAGGGCGGCATGAGCTAGCCTGAAATGTCATTATCTGGAGTAGCTCAAACTGTGCATGTTATGGCATGCCATCTTAACCGACTTCGTTTGGCTTCAATGCGCTGTTGAGTCTTCACATAGGAATGAATGGTGTCATGTGATTGATGGCTTTGTCCATTCATAAATACAGTCATTGCTCCAGACTCCCTACTGAGCATTGATTTGCATAAATATGTCAAAGAGAAACACCTCTAAGGTATCCTCTCAACAGTAAAGGAAGTCAGCAATACATAATTTGAAGTAGAGAAGCAGCTGTTATACACTGAACAAAAATATAAACGCATCATTTAAAGTGTTGGTCATATATTTCACGAGCTGAAATGAAAGATCCCAGAAATGTTCCATACGCACAAAAAGCTTACTTCTCTTACAATTTGTGGGTACATTTGCTTACATCCCTGTTAGTGAGCATTTCTCCTTTGCCAAGATAATCCGTCCACCTGACAGGTGTGGCATATGAAGAAGCTGATTAAACAGCATGATCATTACTCAGCTGCACCTTGTGCTGGGGACAATAAAAGGCTACTCTAAAATGGGCAGTTTTGTCACACAACACAATGTCACATATGTGAAGTTTTGAGGGTGTGTGCAATTGGCATGCAGACTGCAGGAATGTCCACCAGAGCTGTTGGCAGAGAATGTAATGTCAATTTCTTTACCATAGGCCGCCTCCAATGTCGTTTTAGAGATGTTGGCAGTACGTCCAACTGGCCTCACATCCACAGACCACGTGTAACCACCCCAGCCACCCGGACAGTTGATGAAACTGTGGGTTTACACAACTGAAAAACTTCTGCACAAACTGTCAAACAGTCTCAGCTCATCTGCGAGCTCGTTGTCCTCATCAGGGTCTTGACCTGACTGCAGTTCGGCGTCGTAACTGACTTCAGTTGGCAAATGCTCACCTTTGATGCCCACTGACATGCTGGAGAAGTGTGCTTTTCACTGATGTTTCAGCTTTACCAGTTTCAGCTTTACCATGGCAGATGCCAGACAGCGTGTAAGGTGTTCAGTGGGCGAGCAGTTTGCTGATGTCAACATTGTGAACAGAGTGCCCGACGGTGGCTGTGGGGTTATGATATCGGCAGGCATAAGCTACGGACAACGAACAGAATTGTATTTTATCAATGGCAATTTGAATGCACAGAGATACCGTGACGAGATCCTGAGGCCCATTGTCGTGCCATTCATCCGCCAACCATCACCTCATGTTTCAACATGATAATGCACGGCCCCATGTCGCAAGGATCTGTACACAATTCCTGGAAGCTGAAAATGTCCCATGTCCCAGTCCCAGTCTTTCATGGACTGCGTACTCACTAGACATGTCACCCATCGAGCATGTTTGGGATGCTCTGGATTAGGACGGACCCCAATTAGTCGACTGGCCAATTCTTTGGTCGATAGGCTGTTGGTCGACCAAGATTTTTTTAAGTTGAGCAGTAGCGAAGATATAAATATCTTTTTTTATGGCACAAGAGACTTCTTATTCCTGCCCATCTCAGTGAACTAATCCAGTGCAGAGGCAGCAGGGATGACACTGTCCAAGAAGAAGGGGAGTGTGGCTAAAATGCACAATGCATGTCTCTCTCCAGGATACAATCTCACCCGCCAATTTATGTACATTCATTGTTTCATAACTTAATTGTGTGAATTGTTTGCATTTGATAGTTTACATATATCGACATATATCACCAGTAGTACATTCCTATAATTTCGAATCTACAATGTTTGTTTGGTTACGGTCATTTCTGTTAATGGATTCAATATATTATTATTCCAGTCTTTTACCATTCTCATTGTCGGAGAGGACATGTTATTTGCAGAAAAGCACAACCTATGTTTATTTCATTCCGTTTATGAGTTTGGTCAATTTAGTAATTGTATTTTGTTTAGAGCGCTCCAGTCAATGTTGAGTAAGGACGTGCACCTGATTACGCATAGAAGTAGGCCTATAGGCCACCTGGCCTACGCACAAATGTACACTACCGTGTACAACTGGCAGCTTCATTAAATAGTACCCGCAAAACACCAGTCTCAACGTCAACAATGAAGCGCCAACTCCGGGATGCTGGCCGAAAAAAGCAGAAAAAGCAGGAAAAAAAGCAATATCTGACTGGCCAACAAAAATAAAAGATTAAGATGGGCAAAAGAACACGGACACTGGACAGAGGAACTCTGCCTAGAAGGCCAGAATCCCGGAGTCGCCTCTTCACTGTTGTCGTTGAGGCTGGTGTTTTGTGGGTACTATTTAATGAAGCTGCCAGTTGAGGACTTATGAGGCGTCTGTTTCTCAAACTAGACACACTAATGTACTTGTCCTCTTGCTCAGTTGTGCACTGGGGCCTCCCACTCCTCTTTCTATTCTGGTTAGAGCCAGTTTGCGCTGTTCTGTGAAGGGAGTAGTACACAGTGTTGTACGAGAACTTCAGTTTCTTGGCAATTTCTCGCAAGGAATAGCCTTCATTTCTCAGAACAAGAATAGACTGACGAGTTTCAGAAGAAAGTTCTTTGTTTCTGGCCATTTTGAGCCTGTAATCGAACCCACAAATGCTGATGCTCCAGATACTCAACTAGTCTAAAGAAGGACAGTTTTATTGCTTCTTTAATCAGAATAACAGTTTTCAGCTGTGCTAACATAATTGCAAAAATGTTTTCTAATGATCAATTAGCCTTTTAAAATGATCAACTTGGATTAGCTAACACAACGTGCCATTTGAATACAGGAGTGATGGTTGCTGATTATGGGCCTCTGTATACCTATGTAGATATTCCATAAAAAATCTGCATTTTCCAGCTACAATGGTCATTTACAACATTAACAATGTCTACACTGTATTTCTGATCAATTTGATGTTATTTTAATGGACAAAAAATGTGCTTTTCTTTCAAAAACAAGGACATTTCTAATTGACCCCAAACTTTTGAAAGGTAGTGTAGGTATATAAATGTGCACATTTGGGGATCTGATAAGATTCCTGATTTGGCTGAACGCACCACCACTAATGAGCTGTGGAGCTTCTCAAAGTCATTTTTTCTTATGTCTTTGTTCATTGAAGAACTGGAAAGACAAAGCCAAGTCAGGTCTGAGGCAAGGGTCATTTTGACATGGTCTCTATTTTAATTGCTTAATCTGTCATCTCCCCTTCATATGCACTGATGGGAAAAATACTTACCCGATTAAAACAATATGGTGGACACTCATCATTAGCCTGGCTTTCACCTGGTCAGTTCTTTCTGGTCAAAGCGATGGAGAGGAGGCGAGGAGATGACAGATTATTTTTTGTAATTGTTGCATTTATTTACAATAAAAAAGCTATGGTTTGACGTCTTCTCCTGACCCTTGTCCTCTGCCTGGTCTCCAACACAGGTCCAGAGATCACAGATGAGCTGGTGAAGGTTTTGAGGAAGCGTCTGGATGAGACCACCCTGGACATCATCACCATCATGCTGGGCAGGAACTGCAAACTCACCCCTGCTGACGTGGAGGTAAATGATTAGGTGCATTAGTGTCACATATTCTTTTGATGAATCGTGATTTAATGGAGGCAGAGATTTTAACCGAACCGTTCGGTTTGTTCTGTGGTGGAAGGGGCTAAATATGCTATTTTTTTATGCTACTTTCACCCCCAGAAGTAGTGTTGAGATTTGCTTCTGAATCTCTTGTGGAAAAGACAATATTCAGTCATGGGTTTCAGAGATAACTTATAATTTAGTAGGAATAGGAGAGACATTGATGTGTTGCTTGATTACGTGTTGATGTTCTCCCCTCAGTTTATCCAGCCGTCAGGCTCTCCAGCCACTGAGGTGATGGAGTTTACTTTGCCGCAGTGCTTCATGCCCTGGACCCCTGCTGTGGCCCACTACCTCAGGCAGAACCTGCTCATCTTCCTCCACATCCCCAAGTACACAGACAGCTACGTAGAACACCACTTCAAGGTATGCAACACCACTAGTACACAGCACTGGTACCACTACACGAGTACACAGACGGTTACAGTACATCGAGCACCACTTCGAGGTAGACTACAGCCCAGCCTCATCCTGCATACAGACATTAGGGGCAAAATCTGCTTCTGCAAGTAAAAGCATGTATATAATGTCCCACCTCTCCCCCTCTCAAATTTGGAAGAATTTAAACCAATATAAACCGACCTCTGTCCCACCAACATTTTCCGGTGTGATGCCGCTTTAATAAGCGATTTTTGTCGCAAGTGTCTGAATGCCAGGTAACATTACTCGCAGCACTCGGGCTGCCCAATTCAGATGTCTTTTCCACTCTCTTTTGACCCATCTCATCAGATCTTTGTCAGAGCTCTAATTGGTCAAAGCGTTTTTCAGCGATGTATTTGTCAGTTTTATAGGATGATAGAAGGGGACCATTCAATTGATGCAAGTGTGGTGTATACAGTTCCCTATGAAGGGGTGTAGGCTAGATGTATAAAAAAATAGGACCAATCCGCTGATGGATAGAGTAGTGACTACATTTATTTTGACAAGTTTCATTTTTGTGTGGGAAATCACAAATCTCTCTCTCTCGCGCTCTCGCTCTCTCTCGCTCTCTCTCTCTCTCTCTCTCTCTCAGCACTACTTCCATCAGAGCAGTGAACTACCTGACTCTGATGTCTACCTCTACAATAAGCCTGGGGGCCAGGGGACTGGAGGGAAAGGTAATGAAGTTCTTTCTCTCTTCTCTCAGCTGTCCCTGCACACACACCGTCCTCTCACTCCGTCCCTGCAAAATGTCTATCTCTCTGTCTTGCGGTCTTGCACTGTCCCTCTTTCTCTCTCTCGCGCGCACGCACACGTGCACATACACACACGTATCCCATTGCAGTTGGCATAGCGCACTCTACAACTAATTCACCACCTGATATTGTGTTTATTTATAATTAGGTAGCCTTTGCTTGTTTTCTCAAATTATTTAGCGGAGGCAGTATTTTCTCTCCTCTACTTGACGTTTTTTGCTCCGCAGAGTCAGGTGTGTGTGTGTGTGTGTGTGTGTGTGTGTGTGTGTGTGTGTGTGTGTGTGTGTGTGTGTGTGTGTGTGTGTGTGTGTGTGTGCGTGTGCGTGTGTGTGTGCGTGTGTGTGTGTTTATAAGCTGCTGACTTCGAGGGAGTGATATCACAGGTTGTGCTGACAGCCTCTTTCCCTATTTATACCTCTCACCACATTAAATAATCGCACGGCAAATTATCACAGCACTGCCTTGCATAGCTAATAAGCACTAAGCTGACTTTTGTTCTGCTAAGGCACGTCTGGTATAGAATGTCCGTTTCTCTGATTAGTGTTACACTCGTTCTCCCAAGGTGACTGGCCCATCAGACTCTCCAACTTCCATATGTGAAGTGTGCTTTGGTGGATAACTTGCCAAAAAATGAAACGAGACTGAATAATGGCCTGTTTTGTTGTGTATTCCCCTGTTTGAGGATCAGCTTTCTCTGGGGATAGCACATGCTATTGCCGTGCGCCCGGGTGTGAGCGTGCACGTGTGTGATATGGCCTCCTGTCAGCTATAATGATTAACACACGGCTCCTATATTATCCCCACTGCCTGTCGTCATAAATATTGTTTCAAAACAGGCTGATATCTCACTTAAACTGATTTCTCTGCAGTGTCCTACTCAAAGTACCAAGGGTGATGCTTATTCGGGGGGGGGGGGGGGGGGGGTGTTCCCTCCAGGTTGCTTCCCAAATGGCACCCTATTCCTCATATAGTACACTAGTTTTAACCAAAGCCCTATTGGCCCGGGTGCACTATAAAGGGAATAGGGTGCCATTTTAGATGCACACACAGCCCAGGCTTTTGCATTCATTTCCCATGCAGTCTCACTACTTTTTATTTGCTGTGTGTGCATCTAAAGGGAAGGGAAGCTCTGACAGCATCTTATTAATTTTAAGTATTACACAACAAGGTGCTTAAGTGATTTGATTTGACTTGATCCCTGCCTGGCGTGAGAATGTGTCAGGTTCAGACTGCCACTCTGGCACAGATGGAAGGTTTAGCCTTGCACTGTTGTATTCCACGGACAGCTTATTAAGAAACTGTTTTCCAATGGTTACCACATTAATCTTGTAGAAAAGTCACAACCTAAACCACACGCCTACTGTGCTTGAATACCATGGAAGGCATTTTAGCATGGGCTGCTGCTTCAGTGATTCCATCTCAGAGAGCTAATAGACCGCGTTTCATTGCAGAATTCAGACAGAGATATTTTCCTCTTACTAATAAGTGTGTACGAAGGTCCTGCAACAAATAACTCCTATAATAACTCATGTATGTTATTGTATGTGTGATAGAATAGTAGCAATGTGCATAAAGGAAGTGAAAGAGTGTAGTGCCAGGCTAGTGGAGGCCTAGCTCTGGTCCAGGGCATTAGTGTAGCTTGTTAACACTGAGCCTTCTTTAAAGCTGCACTAACGCCCTGGACCAGAGCTAGTAGAGGCCCAGGCCCAGGTCTCCTGGACATTTGCATTCAATTGGTAGATCAATCAGAGATGGGGTTGCAAAATTCCGGAAACTATCCACAAATGTACAGGTTTTCTAGAACTCCCAGTTGGAAGTTCGCAGAACCAGGAGGGAATAAGCAGGAAATCCTTAACACTCCGACCAGGAGTTCTGGAAAACCTGTGGATTTTGAGAAAGGTAGCGGAACCATTGGCGACCCCAATTACAGATGATCTGTAGATGCTGTTCCACTGACTCTGCCGATTCCTCATCAGTTTATCAGTTTGCACTACTTAGTAGACAGTTCGCAACATACCATCCGTTACATTAGTAGCTGATGCACCCTTCAGAAAGGAGCTGATGAGAGACACCTCTCATATCATATCTGATGATACTAGAAGGTCATGTATTGAGGGTATGTCTGTCTGTCTGTCTGTCTGTTGACTCAGGTACCATGTCGGACCTCGTTCAACACCTCTTCCCACCCTCTCAGTTCCAAGGTATCATGTTTTATGAACCCCTAGCTACCTTGGCTCTACTGGCCTAGCTGGCTGGGGGTGCTTCTGCTCTTGCCTCATTTTCCATATGGCTTTATTTGGCTGTGTTTTACTCTTAAGGGAGATTGGCTCTTTGGAAGTAAATTGGCTGCACTTCAACAGAGGTAGTCTTTAATGTGGACCGGATTGCTTATTTGAGTTGCCCATTGCTCTCTGCATTACTTTTTAAGTGGCATGCAGAGTGACCTGACTGTTCTTTCTTTCTTTTAATGTAGTCTGGTGGTACTTTTGCCGCCTTTTAAAGCTTCAATGTGTTCTTGACTGGCTTTGGTCTCGGTTATAATGGCTTCTGCAGTCTATCAAGAGATGCTTCTCAATGAGAAATTGAATGGAAAATAATCAGGCATAGGAATATGTTTGCGTTTTAAGTTTAATAGTATCCAGCTTTTAAACGAAATTGAATGTTTTTTTTTTTCCAATTACGCAATGATATTTACGGCTATTGAGATATATAGGCTGGTTAAACACAGGGCTACTGCAATGTACTCATTGATACTGAAATAATTATTTTGAGCAGAATGAAACAATGTTTTACTACAATTGTAGTATTTTATTCACCATCTTTCCTATAGAAATGTTATGTTTGGATCTGTGGCGCTCTTTTCATTCCAAGAAAGGCCTATGTAGCCTAACGTGTGCATTTTCGGTGTTCTTTAAAAAAAAAAAAAATTGAATTAAGGCTGAGACAGTTTGAAAATGTCATCGCGGTCCTGTCTTGTTTGTCTAGTGGATGTCAGTGTGACTTCTTCAAAGGCTGTGGAAAGGATCCCCAGTCCAGACTAACTGTAGTGTAATTGACTGAATGACTGTCTGGCTCAGGGCCTTACAGGATAACGGCGTGGCCTTGTCTTGCAGATAGATAGAGCCCCATCAGCTCTAAATCCCGTTTTCTGGCTGCCACCATTACTGATGTGCTGTAGCAATCCGTTGGCTCATTGCCCTGGCTGACACGGGCAGCCGTCACAGAACCTGGACAGCCTGTCAGAGGCTGCATCCCAAATTCTGTAGCACCTTATTCCCTGTATAGTGCACTACTTTTGACCAGAGCCATAATGGCCCTGGTCAAAAGTAGTGCACTAAATGGGGAATAGGGTACCAATTGTTTGGGATACACCCTCTCGCGTTAAAGCCACTATGGAGGGAGTGCTGAACACAAAACGACGCCTGCTGCATTGTGTTTCTGTGTGCCGTTTGCGTTTGCGACTCGCAGGTGACGGCACCGGTCAGTCCGTCAGACCTCATAAACCACCCTGCTAAAGTAGCCAAAGAGAAATGGACCGGAGTCCCCGCAAAACTCAAAGTACAAAAACATCAAGTCACTTGCTCCGACTGACCTGTGCAGTCATCAGAATGCGCAAGTATGTAGTAGTAGTAGTAGTAGCAGCAGCAGCAGTAGTAGTAGTAGTAGTAGTAGTAGTAGTAGTAGTAGTAGTAGTGGTGACATGTGACTGCTTTGCTGACTAGCTGGCTGCAATAGGCAGATACGCACGCACACACAACATGCACGCGGTGTAGCATGACCGTCCGCAGTCGAGTGTAAAGCCCATGTGTGTGTTGCTGTTTTATTCCAGGTGATGAATGTAATGCATCTATGTCTCCCGCCAGCCTGCCAGGTACATCAGCCCATCAATCACTACTCCACGCCTGCCTCTCCCCACTAACGGTGCAAGCTAATAGCCATAGTCGTATCAAACCAAACATGGCCCGGGCAGATCGGCAGTAATATTAATTTAGCGCAGGTGTCGTGCATGGGTGAGGAATCCCTGTATGATGCAGGGTTTTATGAGGTGAATAGAAGATGCAGGGCGACGGGGTGAGAATCCGAAGACGACGCTGTCTGGGTTTGTGTTGGGATGGAACATCAACTGTGTTGTAGTAGAAAGGTCATGGTTTATACATTGATGCTGTAGTTCCTCTGATGTTAAGGCAGGTGAATATCAGACCGAATCAATGGTGAATCTCTGTAGTTTATAATGGCCCACAAAGTCGTTGTTTATTGCGTTCAAGCTGCACTTAATTTCACTTGAAAAATATGTTTGAGCGTTTAGATATGAACAACATGCACAATAGTCAAGGTTATTGTTAATAATGTACAAAAAAACACTATCCGGCTCAAAGGACCATTAAAAAGAGCACCACCTTTATTCATCCTCTAATTAGTCTATCAGTGTAACTCTGGGTCACCCTGTCCTCCACATTTCACCTGTTCCCTTCAGGTATCGCCTGTATCGCCCTGTCGTTCGTTGACGCTCAAGGCTGCCCCCTGCAGGTTCCAGCCCAGTACTGCACCACACCACCCAGAGGGGATGCATCTACCATCCTCCTACAGCCAGACCAGTTTGACACCCTGACAACTGTCATCAAGGTGGACTCCAACAACCTCAGCTCAGGTAAAGCCTGGCAGGGTTTCTTTTAGAGATCAGTGTCCGGTTTATTAGGGCACATGGTAGCCCTTTTTTGGCATCGGAAAACAAAAACGAATCATTCTTATTGGACAGGTTCAGATAGTACCCCTTCATTTAGTGCGTGATGACAAAGCCTGAGTAGCCAGGACAACCATTGGCGGAGTTGTTGCCCTGTCTTTTTCTTCTCAACGAGTGTCATGAAATATGTTTTCTATTATGTGCGGCATTGTCTATTTGTATTAAGTGATTGAATTATATATATATACATTTTGCACTGGGGAAGTATTTGAGAATCGTAAAATTCTAGCTTCTTACAGTACCATTTCACAAGATAGATTAATTTATAAACAGAGCAATAAGTCATACATAGTGGTCTCACTCTGGAATTAAATGGCAAGTCACCTTGAATAGGACTGGTAAAGCTGCTTGCATAATGATGGTCATTGCATCATTTTACAAGGAGTTTTTATTCCCTCTTTCTTAGATACAGGGATTGTATTTGTCAATGTGACCTTGAGTTAAATTGAATAAAATTATGATGAACTTTTATGTTTTTGTTGTTTAAAAAAAATCAAAAACCTCATCCAAACAATGACATGCATAAATGTATTATTCACATATAGCTAAGATCTTTAATTGGCAAATATGATTTATGCTTCCTAGTTTGTTTGAGAAAATGCAATTAGTTTCGAAGAGTAAAAATAACCTCCTCTCATGTGGTAATCTACTGCGTTGCCATGTGTTTGTGTAAGATTATTAATTAGAAGCCTACTACCTGAACTGCTTAAACTCTGCTGGGCTCTGCTCTACTGGGCCGTCTATAACACCATCATTAATCAGGTGTGCTCTGCACTAGCCTGATCACAGATGTGTGTATGTGTGCGCTGTATAGCCAACTCCTATGCTCATAGTCACAGTGTGATCATTGCCAAGACCTGGGACCAGGCTACAGTAGTTCTGCTCATGCTCAGTGCAATTCTCATTAGTCATGAATCTGCCCTTCCTTCTTCCTGACAGGGTCAGAGATGAGGGTGCGTTTTGACATCTGGGAGCAAGGTAACGTCTCCCCCCTCCAGCTGACTGACAAGCTGCGAGGGGCCCTGCGCCACGCCCTCTGTGACGTCATCATGGAACTCCGGGTCCTGCCGAATCCCCTGTGTCTGGAGACGTTCTGCACTACACCGGGGCGAGGGCAGAGAGAGGACTCCACTAATGGTGAGGAACTACAACTACCTTTACAGTACCTGCTTGGTAAAGCTGGGACAATCAACAGAAAAAAAGATCGACACCGACCATACCTATCACTTATCACAGGCATTTTGCTGATATCATTCGTTTGCAATAACTAGCCTCTAGAGAAATGTGAAGTTTGAAATGAAAGTTTTGCGGGTTGTTAAAGGGACAGTTGATGGCTACAACCATCAAACTATTAGTTTAAAGGGTAAGGAAAAAAATGATGCAGATTGTTATGAGCGTGTCATTCTATTTATCCTTATCGCATCAATTCAGGCAATTTATCGCGATACGGATGTTTGTCCATATCGCCCAGCTCTACTGCTTAGTACATATTGTTTCCTTTGGCCCGCACAACGAATACAAATGCTTTATTGGTTTTCTTGGAAAGTTAATTCAGTCTAATGTTCTCAGGTTCATCCCTTGTCTATCTCCATGTCTTTTCCATAGGTCTTTTAAGTCCTCCTCCATTAGAAGCAAAGGAGGGGAATGAACTGGAGGTTAGAGAAGTGAAGGAATTTAAGGACAGCTTCCGGCCTCGTAGTGGCTCTAGGAGGGTTAAGAACAGCCCCTCCCCTATCACCCTGATTCCTGCCCCCCTTGTGACCACCCCCAACACCGGACCAAGCACCCCTGAGTCCACTACGCCCACCGGCAAGACCACTCGCCGAAGCTTCTGGGAAATACTGGTGAGTGAAGTTCTCTTTCATTGGGTTTGTGATGTGTTGTAAGAGAGGATTTTGTCCAAAATGGCACCCTATTCCCTAATGCAATACTTGTCTATTTCTGCTATAGTGGCCAAAACTAGTTTACTTGATTGGGAATAGTGCCATTTCAGAATCTTTCATAAAACATTTCTGTGTGTCTCATCTGAGTTTAGTTCTGTCAGTGCTACATCCATCCGAGATCAACATTATATCTATATTTGGGTTATGAACCACCATGTTGCTGTTTTATTCAGTGAGGAAATTATTATCCTCCCTACAGAGCAAGCCAGACTCATCTGAGCTGGGGAGCCCTAAGACGACAGACGACATCGTGCAGGAGAAGGGAGAGGAGGGTCGGACACGCAGGAGACACAAGACGGAGAATGTGAAGCAGCAGTGGAGCCAGGAGAAGGCCATGGCTGTAGAACTGGAGCAGGCCCAGAGGTTAGAAGATACACAGAACACAGGCTGGATTTAGATCTGGGTTCAAATAGTATCGGTTTTCTTCCAAATGCTTTTTTTCCCCCTGTCTGGATTTACAGATGGGCAGAGTTAGAACTATTTCATTGATCTCATTGTGACAGGCAAACTCAATCAGGTACTTTTCTGTCAAGTAGACAGAGAAAATACCACTTGAACCTAGGTCTGGTCTCCGCTGTTTAATGTGTCTGGGTTCAATATCTCATTAAGCCAAGGAGAAGGCATTGAGCTACACTCACTGGACGGTTTATTAAGTACACCCATCTAGTACCGGGTCGGACTCCGCTGTGCCTCCAGAACAGCCTGAATTATTCGGGGCATTCTACAAAGTGTCGGAAACGTTCCACAGGGATGTTGGTCCATGCTGACGTGATGGCATCACGCCGTTACTGCAGATTGGACGGCGGTACATTCATGCTGCGAACAGCCCGTTCCATCTCATCCCAAATATGCTCCATTGGGTTGAGGTCTGGGGCCACTCAAGTAAACTGAACTCGCCGTACCTAATAAACTGGTCGGTGAGTGTATAGAGAAAGGCAGGATCCATGATTGGCTGAGATAATGGAGGGGGATAAAAATAGACTACAATGCAATGCCATGCTGACTCGTGTATGTATGGGGTTCATTCTTAAAGAGATGGGTGGGGCTGAGGCTTAAGAGGGTGTGACTGATGCTGAATGGGTGTAAATGAAGAAGAGCTCTTTAGAAAGTGTGGAAATCATTCAAGGGCATTTTTTTTTTTATCCTACTTGTCTCCAAAGGATACATTTATACAATAAAAAAACATCACTTTCCCATGTTTCCCCCAACTGCAGTGTGTGATATAGAAGTTTTTGGGGGACATAAGCTCTCCTTCCTGAATTCAGTCACAAATGTGGAGTTTCCGTCAGTAGTTTTGCACTGTTTAATGGGTGTGTGTATTTTCCAACAGGAGACATGTGTCCCAGCTAGAGGAGGGTGACATTGGGACCCTGCACCCTCTATACCAGGTCACCTGTCAGCCCTGGATCACCTTCATGGCTAAACTTGGTGAGTGGCTCCTCTGCCCTCTCCTCTGCCCTCTCCTTTGCCCTCCTCTTTGCACTTCCCTTACCCCTGTCCTTATTTCTGCTGGAGTGGAGAGGAGAGAGAAGATGGGAGGGAGGGTTATAGAAAATATTGGTTGCATCCCAAATTGCACTCTATTCCCTCTGTATAACCTCTCTGGTCAAAGTAGTGCACTATACAGAGACTAGGGTGCTATTTGGGACGATACCGTTGTCTCCTATCTATTTTCTGCGAGAGGCTTTCAATTTGAAGGTTAACTCTCATTTTCTCTATTTCTTCTCCTTTTCTCTCTCATTCTTTCCTCTGGTATAAACAGGATGCCCGTCGATTCAGCAGTGCACAGCTGAGATTGCCTCCCAGTTTCTGCTCCCGCCCATCCTGACAGAGATTGTCAATCTGGTCAGCTCCCTGGCCAGTGACACTGCAGTTAAGGTGTTTGAGAGGACAAGGTGGGTCATTTGAAATGATCACGCGTACAAATATGTGTACATTATTTGAATCTCTTCCAGCTAGTTTGGAATGAGGTGTAAATCAGGAAAGCATCTATATACACTTTTCTAGGACCATTAACACATTTTTCAAGCGAGTGTTGTATGGATATTGTTTTGATATGAACTTACTTTATCATGGTTTTGTGTTTTTTGTTTGGTCCCCTAGTTGTCCCCAAGGAGACATGTTTGTTCCCCTGCCTTTGATCCACCACCTCAGCCAACCGCCTACCACCTCTAGAACCTTCATCCTCATTGGACGGAACTTCCACCAATGGCATTGCAGCACAGAGCAAGGTACCTGCACAAGCCAGAGTTCTATTATCCCTGTGCTTTTGAAAGTAGTCACTGTTCACTGTTTGCTTAACCTAATGTAGCAGGTGTAAAAAGACGCCTGAGCAGAGGTCCCGCATCCGGTTTCCAGCGGAAAAGGAAGCTAGGTTGAATGAACTGTATCCCTGAAAACCGGATGCATCCGGCTCTTAGCAATTCTGCTAAGGGTGCTGTTTGCTTGACCTTTGATTTGATTGACTTATTAGATTCCTGGAGTTA
Organism: Salvelinus fontinalis; assembly: GCF_029448725.1. NCBI lineage: Eukaryota > Metazoa > Chordata > Actinopteri > Salmoniformes > Salmonidae > Salvelinus > Salvelinus fontinalis. The sequence goes on from NC_074669.1 coordinate 29,979,431, forward strand.
AACATAATCATTGCCCTTTGCTAGTATTTGATGATCATTTTATACCTCAAATGATGCCTCATTTCCTTATTTCGTTTTGGGAAAGGAAAAAAATGACGAGGTACTTTTTTCTCCTCTGTAACTTTGGGATTCTGTGGTCAACCGTGCTTTACTAACTGACTTTATGGAAGCACCAAATTGAGAAATGAAAACGTGGGAAATACTACATCAGCATATATTGAGAGATATTATTACGCTGCTCAGCCACCCAGCTAGCAGGCACACCGTAGCAGAACTGGGCCCAAACCCAAATACTCCATCCTAACCCAACCTGGAACATTTTGCAGCTAATTTACTTCTAAATTACTCATTGCATCAAATCTGTTAGATAGATTCTCTCGCTTCAAAAACAACACTGCAATGCCATGTTACTATTAGCTATTACTAATGATCAGCTGTAGATGGGTGTAGAAGACTAAGTGCATGATGTGCACGGAGGCGTTATTTCTAAGCTTACCCTGTCATGACATGCTCTGTCTGCTACTGCGCTTTGGGTTCTCTTCTCTCTCCTCTGTCCCGCTCTGACAATCACCGCTGTTGCTGTTATTTCTTCTTTCTTTCTTTCTTTTGCAAGCACGTCTGTCTGTAGTGTCAGCGGAGTATCTCTGTGTAGCTACTGTAGAACTGTCTGTTGTCAGTGCCTGCACTCTGCCAATATCATGCTGTTTGTTTGTGCTCATCTCCGTTTGCCCACAGAAGACAGTTCAGATGATGAGAACATCCCTGAGATTAGTAGGTTCACACGTAAGTCTCACTCTGCCCCCTCCTCATAGTAGGTTCACACGTAAGTCTCACTCTGCTCCCTCCTCATAGTAGGTTCACACGTAAGTCTCACTCTGCTCCCTCCTCATAGTAGGTTCACACGTAAGTCTCACTCTGCTCCCTCCTCATAGTAGGTTCACACGTAAGTCTCACTCTGCTCCCTCCTCATAGTAGGTTCACACGTAAGTCTCACTCTGCCCCCTCCTCATAGTAGGTTCACACGTAAGTCTCACTCTGCCTCCTCCTCATAGTAGGTTCACACGTAAGTCTCACTCTGCTCCCTCCTCATAGTAGGTTCACACGTAAGTCTCACTCTGCTCCCTCCTCATAGTAGGTTCACACGTAAGTCTCACTCTGCTCCCTCCTCATAGTAGGTTCACACGTAAGTCTCACTCTGCTCCCTCCTCATAGTAGGTTCACACATAAGTCTCACTCTGCTCCCTCCTCATAGTAGGTTCACACGTAAGTCTCACTCTGCTCCCTCCTCATAGTAGGTTCACACGTAAGTCTCACTCTGCTCCCTCCTCATAGTAGGTTCACACGTAAGTCTCACTCTGCCCCCTCCTCATAGTAGGTTCACACGTAAGTCTCACTCTGCCCCCTCCTCATAGTAGGTTCACACGTAAGTCTCACTCTGCCCCCTCCTCATAGTAGGTTCACACGTAAGTCTCACTGCCTCCTCCTCATAGTAGGTTCACACGTAAGTCTCACTCTGCCCCCTCCTCATAGTAGGTTCACACATAAGTCTCACTCTGCTCCCTCCTCATAGTAGGTTCACACGTAAGTCTCACTCTGCTCCCTCCTCATAGTAGGTTCACACGTAAGTCTCACTCTGCCTCCTCCTCATAGTAGGTTCACACGTAAGTCTCACTCTGCCTCCTCCTCATAGTAGGTTCACACGTAAGTCTCACTCTGCCTCCTCCTCATAGTAGGTTCACACGTAAGTCTCACTCTGCCCTCTCCTCATAGTAGGTTCACACGTAAGTCTCACTCTGCCCTCTCCTCATAGTAGGTTCACACATAAGTTTACCCCCAGCCAGCCCCAACCAAGCAACGCTGGCTCTGGGCTATTCTGGTTTTATGTATATGTTTTAAATTCATATAGAATTTTCTTAGACATTATTAGTGGTTCAATTTACCCATTTAAGCCTCAAAGAATGTGTTCAAAAAAAGAACGGTAAAAAAAAAAGGATTTGTACCGAATGCTTCACTGAATGCATGTAGTGAGCTGTGCATCATGTAATCATGTTGCTTACGTAGCTTCATACAGATGACCTTATACCTGTGGAATAGGAAGAGTTCACACAGTTTCTTCTGTCTCGTCTCCCTCCAAACTTTTATATTTCAATTCCAAATGTCAACTCAAATCTCACAATTTCTGCTCTCATAAAGGGCTACAATTTCTCTTCAAGCTTAACTCTCTGGCCGTCTGGCAAAATAATAGTCAATTTCTTAGAAAGGAAAGGTTTTTTTCCCCCTTCTCTGCCTGCTCTAAAGGCAGCAGTGGAGTAGCCCCTTGCATGCCTCTCAAAGAATGGATCTGTGAATAATTGTACGCAACTGGCCCTGGGGGCTTAGAAAACCCTGCTGAGATGTTCTCTGTCTGATAGGACGTAATGAGAACCGTTTATTATTTCTTCTTAATAGCACCGTGTCCAGAAATCACTTTCCCACCATAGGGTGACTTACTGTCCGTTTAGTCATATACTTGATGGTCAGATGGTAATATACTTGATGGTAATCATATACTTGATGATCATAAGAGATGCAAGATTCTCAGTCTGGGACATTATTAAGGTCCCCTTGTTAAATTGATTGTCGGCCTGAGTCCATTCTACCGTACCATCCTTATCTTAGAGACTGCGCTAGAGTCTGGTTCAGCTCCGCTTCTCTCCTGTCTGTCCTCTGTCTGCTGTGTCAGGTTGGGGTCAATTCCATTACATTTCAGTCAATCCAGGAACTAAAATTCCAATTCCAATGCGCCTCATTGCTTGTCAATAAAGACAAAATGGAATTGGAATTTCAGTTTACTTTCGGTATTGACTGAAATAAATGGTATTGACCCCAAACCTGGTCTGCATCCGTCCCACTCTCACTGTTTTCTCTCTCCCTGTTGGTCCAGCTCATAAGGGCTTCCAGCGCTTCGAGGCCTTGGAGCAGTCTGATTGTTTCAGCCCAGGGCAGGCCTCGAGGGGCGTGGCCCCAAGACAGAGGTTCCTCCTCATACACATCCTGGATAAGAAGGTGAGGAGAGGAGGAGGTGGGGGAGTGAGTTGTTGGTGGGTGGGGGTATGTATGCACAATTTGGCCCATTTATTTCCACCCGTAGGCTATGTGAGGGGGGTTGATCTCAATCTCAATGTTGATCTATGTCTCTCTCCATCTCCCGTCCTCTCCCTCTTCAGGTGACCCTGTACACCTATAACTGGTCGCTGGACCTTGGTGTGTCTCTGAACCGGGGACTGGTCAGGCTGGTCCAGTGGCAGAATGCCAGGTCCCACGTTATCCACTGTCTCCTCAACCAGAAGATGGGCCTCTTCCACCACTACTGCTTCTCAGACACACCTGCCCACGAAGACCTCAAACAGGTAAACCGTTTCTCAGAATCCCCTTCACTCGCCGGGTACATTTACATGTACCAGGAATTTGACCTGGTGAAGTGGTGCTGACGTCGCCTTACGACACTGTCAATCTCACACGGAGCCATCATACTTCCAGTAACCACAGTCGAACACTCATACACACACCAACGATATCACTGAGGTACCGTATCTAAATCAGACACACCTGCCCACCAAGACCTGATCAGGTAAACGCTCAATCTCACGCACGGCACAGCCATCTGCTTGAATTCGTCGCGGTCTACCACTCTTTCGTGCACCATAACTGTGGCCTATAAGTATTAAACATATGCCCACACACAATACACAGATGGTGTGATGTTAGGATTGGGGACAATGTCCTGGTGGTTTAAATTGGGGTTCAGGCAGGTGGAATCAGTCTGTTGGTTAGTGTTACCGCAGTGTCTGGTGGTACAGCAGGGTACACACAGCTGTCAACTCCTGAGGGTGGGACTGAGATTCCTTTCACACTAGCAGGTACTGCATACACACACACACAGACACACTGCCTTCTTTCACTCTAGTGGGTATCCTACCTGCTCATTGCCTTTCTTTGATGTCCCCCTCCCACTCTCTCCTCTGCTTTCTTGCTTCTCTTCTTAGCAAAAGCTGGGAGGGGGTCTTGTCACTAAATCCACTCCCACGTCTCTTTTCCCATCGGAGTTTTAAATGGCAGCAGTTTTAATATTCCTATTGCGCTTGTTTTGATCGGAGCTCTATTGGGACCTGGTCAAGAGTAGAGCACTACATGGGGGGGATAGGGCGCCATTTGGTGTACTTAGTAGATTCTCCTTGGTCTTTAATACGGAACATCAACATGACCTAGTTTTCTCCCCCTCTCTGATCATCCCTCCCTCTTCCTCCCTACCTACCTTGGTATGACATGTCAGCACCGAGGCCTCCCTTCCTCATTCCTTCTGTTCCTCTTTTTTTCCCTCCTTTTCAGTCAACATCCCCGTCAGCGTCCTTGTATCTCTCACTCCTTTTGATATGCGCGAGGAGAGGAGCAGAGAGAATGGCTGTGTGCTAATTCTCACCCTATTCCCCTTGTAGTGCACTGCTTTTGACCAGGGCCCACAGTGCTCTGTAGGGAATGGGATGCCATTTGGGACCACAGCGAAGAGAATCGCTCAGTTCTCTGACTTCACAGGCCCGTGTTTTTAGTTCCGTAGCTCTGGGGGTCAAAAACAAAGAATGCCTATCATTTCTGAGCAGTCTGCACGAGTGCCGATACACGGGAGATGGAAGAAAGGCGAGACTTATTTTTAGGGCTTTGAGATGATTTTGCAAAAATAACATTCTGTATTTAATCTGTCATAGAAACGGTTTTTCTCTGCCGCTTTTCTTTTTACTGAGAACAGAAGAGGAAACACGCATTGCATTTTGTTTTACAACACTTTTTTTGGAGGGGGGGGGGGATCACATGATTTAAACATCCTTCTAACATTTTGCCACCGCCGTGCAACAACCAATTGGAGTGCAAAAATGTCAAATTAAAAGAAAAGAAAATCTCCCAAAGTTTCCCCTGTTTCTCCCTCGATGCCCTCACTCTTAATCGCCTCTCCACTAACGAATGCTGACAGAAGGCGGAATCAGAGCGACGGAAAATTTGCCCCCGCAGACTGTCATCTGTCACAGTGGGAGCACAGTGGGCACCAGTGCCCAGTTCAACCCCCCCCCCCCCCCCCCCTTGCCCAGCGGGCACAAGACAGACACTGGACAGAGGGTTCTGCCACCCTGGGGCATCTGGGCCCTCCTCTTCCTCGTCCGTTGCCTTGGTCCTGCCCAGCAGCCGTTAAGCTGCTCCGTTGAGCTAACTTGCTCATAAGTTCCCCTGAGCAGAGGGGAGAGGGGGGGGGGGGGTGGTGATATTGTGCGGACATATTAGCTGTGCAGTGTCAGTCAGGACATGCTGTCCATGAGTCTGTGCCATCTCTAGAGCTTCACCAATCCCTGCCACAGTTTGAGTCAAGGGCTCTGTCCTAGTTCTGCATTTCAACTAGATCATGGTTTCGGCCCTACCAGAGTTGCTCTGTACATTTTGATGTTTATGAACAGATACTGTACTCTATAAAGGGATAGGTTTCTACCTTTTTTAGGTTTATCTAAAATGTGTGTGTACAACTTGTGTCCTGGTAGTTTGTTTATTACACAGTGGCATTTGGAGTTGGAATTCAGATTTGTCAGATATGAGTTGCATTTTTGTTGTTGTTGATAACAACCTATGGTTTAGGCTTGTTTCATGTGTATTTAATAACATAATCATTGTCATGGCATGTTCATATACCAGAAAGTCACTTGTTCAATAACTTGGAGAACGCCTCACAGCTTCTATGCCCACCTCGCACTCACACCATCGTTCTCATTCTGCCTCTCATCTTCTTCTTTCTCTCTCTCCATCTCTCTCGCTCCCCCTCTATTCTCCTCCTTATTTCGCTCTATTTCTCTGTCCCTCCCTCGATTCATCTCTCTCGCTCCCTCTTACCTTCTACTTTCTGTCTCTTCCTCGCCATCTCTGTCCATCTACCTCACTCTCCCTCCTATCATCTACTTTCTCTCTCCCCTTTATCTCTCTTGCTCCCCCTCTCATCATCTCCTGCTTCCTCTCTCTCCCTCTCGTCCTCTCTCAATCTCTCTCGCTCTGACTCATCTTCTTCTCTCAAGGAGCCCAACCCGTTCCTGAACCCAACCTTGGAGGCTGATGCCCTGCTGAGGAGCCCAGTGCCCCCCGTACCCAGCAAGGACCAGGGCAGGCTGGCTAGCTCCGTCCGCTCCCTGGCCCCCCTCCACTTCCCCTCAGAGCTGGTGCCCTTTGACGAAGCCCTCCGGGACATCGGGATGGGCCGCCCCCTGGCCAGCGCTCAGGACGGGGCCGACGTGGTGGCTCGGCACGGGGCCCAGCTACTAGAGGTCAAGGCTGCAGAGAGGAGAGGTCAGATATGGGCCCAATGATGTGTATAAACACTGTATATGTTCTAAGATAATGTGAGGTTTATATTTCAGATTTAATGGGCAGAGGTCAGATATGGTCACTCCGCTCCTCACCCACCTTCGCCATATAACTAATACATACTGTGCTATCTACTTTCCTACAGTTTAACTAATGCAATATTACTTAGGTTGAGAATGACGTGGATATTTAAAGCATTTTTTTAAATAACACAACCAATGTTTATGTGTTGTAAAAGGTTTAATGGGGGGGGCTTAGAGTACAGAATTCTCTAGTTATGTTTGTTTGATACAATGTGAGCCACACCAGGCCATCCAGCAGCCAGGCAGACAGGAGCAAAGATGAAGTAGACAGCTAGGCTGATTGAGGAGATGGCGATAGTTAGTTCTTGGCCCTAACAGAGACAGGCAGAAGGCTTTTAGCTCTGAGGGATGGCTACATGACCCTGGGAACTGTAAGGCACCCTATTCCCCTTTATAGTGCACTACGTTTGACCAGAGCCCTATGGGTAGTGCACTAAATGGAATAGGGTGCCATTCTGGACCCGCCGCGGGGCTGTGTGACCAACGAGTGTTTTGTGTGGATTTATCTCCACGTTGACAGAGATGGAGAAGCAGATGAAGATTGAGAACCTGTTTGTGACTTGGCAGCAGAGGTCGGCGCAGTCCAACATGCCCATCTCTGTAAGTACCGATCTACCGCAACCATTTTACGTCACATTTGACACTTGAGTCGTTTAGCAGACGCTCTTATCCAGAGTTACTTGTGAGGGTGTACATTTTCATTCATTTTTCTTACTCATGTCTCGTGGGAGTCGGAACACACAACCCTGGCGTCGCAAGCGCCATGCTTTACCAACTGAGCCACGCGGGACCCTCCATTTTAGCCGTTTCCCTCCCCATGAAACGCCAATGGACACAAACACGCAAACGCTGCACTGTAAACGACTCTGCTGAGGAGAAATATCCGCTCCCCTCTGTCTGACAATCGGCGCTATCTACACTATATATACACCAAAGTATGTGGACACCCCTTCAAATGAGTGGATTCTGCTACTTCAGCAACACCCGTTGCTGACTGGTCTACACAATCGAGCACACAGCCATGCAATCTCCATAGACAAACACTGGCAGTAGAATGGTCTTACTTAAGAGCTCAGTGACTTTCAGCGTGGCACCGTCATACGATACCACCTTTCCAACAAGTCAGTTTGTTAAATGTCTGCCCTGCTAGAGCTGCCCCGGGTCAGCTGTAAGTGTTGTTATTGTGAAGTGGAAATGTCCTCATACTCTCGGTCATGTAGTGTATCTTGCGAATGCATTGAGTTCACGCGGGCTGGCAGATTACGCACACAGCGACTCTCATCCAAATCTCAGCAAATGGCTTCTCTCCATCTCAAATACATTTACAGCTGAACTTTTTTTATGCACTGTAGCTAATTGATGTGTATTTAACTATTGCCATGTTTTAGTATTCTGGGACTTTGGCACGGAGAAATAAATACGAGATTATTTTTAAGTAGTCCCCATTTTCAATAGTGCAACTAATTTACAAAGTTTGCACGCTGGAGCATTTGAGCAGCTCTTCACGAGAGACGGTAACTCTTAAGTTGATATTCTAGCAAGCATTGTGGGACAGTAGACTTCATATTATTGTAGGTTTCCTGGGACTCACCAGCACAAGCTCACCAGTGCTTTCATCAGAGGCACTGCAAGATCTTGACAGGCAGCTAGGGCTGGCACAATAATCATATAATCACGACAATTATGGACAATAACCTGTAACAAAAAGAACGTGATAGTTGTCTTAGTACATTCATTTTAGGTGAAGGGGGGATTTAGCTTTATATTCAATTAGATAGACTTACGTTTTTGACATGAATAGGGTCAAGTTTTAAGATCAGAGCAGCACGGTTAGGAAGAGAGGCTTGGTTGAGACGGGTGTCACTTAAGCTGTGTTGTATTCGTTAGGTAAATCGCAGCGGATTTTTGAAGACGCATCACAATTATGACAATGCCGTGATCATTTGCGTGACAATTAATCGTTACCTCTAAAACGACGTCATCGTCACAGACGGCGCATCTCTGGAACACACCGGCGCAGCGTACTTTATCAATGGGGAAAAAATCAAGTGTGTTTTGACATTCGTTCATGTTTCTGAAACGCTCATTTCACAAAAATGCAATGTGGTGCGGGTGTTTTTCCCCCAGCTACCTTCATCATTAAAGGAAGATGGATGAAAACAAAAGTCTGAATAACTGTTGGTTACAGTATAAACAGTAACACAACAAACGCCACCAGTAGTCAGTCCCAATTAGACTCTTGTCTATTGAGCCTGGTGATGACATTTTCTGTGTTCCCTGTGTCTGCTCCTACTCCCTCCCTCAGTATGTTACCCCTCACCAGAGCAGGCTCATCCATTACCGCCCAGTCAGATGGCTGGCTGGCTGCCTGACTTGGTCCATCCACAGTGGGGGACCCATCTCCCTTCACTGGCCCCTTAGGTCACCTCAGATCTGCCTGCCGGCCCGCCCGTCGATTCCCGACTCTATCACTGACGTGAAGGATTAGATATGAGAGGAGATCACATCAGTTCAACAGACGGAGTTGTCTTCTGTCTGTCTCCCCTTCCCTGCTATATCACACGTGTGTGACTGTCTTCCTGTCTCCTTCCTGATACCTGCTCAGGCCAGACTACAATGGAGCTCCCAGAATGCCTTGGGGCAGGGTTAATGGCCCTGTTTATTTGGCCCGTTGCTGACGTCATCAGGACACACGCAGGACAGAAGGAACTTTTACTAAAGCCAATTGAGGAGCTTGCGCACACACACACACACACACACACACACACACACACACACACACACACACACACACACACACACAGTCCTATCTTCATCTCCATCTTCAGGCTGCACTGGGAAGATAGATGATAGACGTGTCAATGAGAGTGATTTATAAGAAGGCAACAAATGAATTACTGGATAAGATGAGCCGTAACGTTTAACCAGTCAGATTCCTCTGTACTACGCCCATTAGCTGCATTGTCGGCGTAACGTTTAGTAGACTGTTTTGATTGTATCATTAGAAAAACCGGACGTTGATCTCAGTGGTTGTGACGGTGGGTAGGTGGCTGTGTGTGTATTGTAAAAAAAATAAAAAAATAAAAATAAATGAATAATGTATTTAACTAGGCAAGTCAGTTAAGAACACATTCTTTACAATGACGGTCTACCCCCCGGGCCAAACCCTCCCCTGACCCGGACGACGCTGAGCCAATTGTGCGCCGCCCTATGGGACTCCCGATCACGGCCGGTTGTGATAACGGCCTGGGATCGAACCCGTATCTGTAGTGACGCCTCTAGCACTGCGAAGCAGTGCCTTAGACCGCTGCGCCAATTAGGATCTGTCGTGTGTGTGTGCGCGCGTGTATTAACATTCTGGGGCTTTTGGTATATATACTAGGAAGAATTCACATCTGACTCGAAGGACCACAAAGAGATGTTTCCTTACTTTCCACAGGTGGTGGACTTGGACACTCTGAAGCAGTCGTCCAGGCTAGTGCACTACTGCGCCACCCCTCTGCTCTTTGACCCCGTGTTCAGGAAGCAGATCCAAGAAGAGCAGATTGTCCAACCTCAACAGGTCAAGGTACAGCAATCATGGCTGCTTTCCCTTGGGGCCTAACTACAACACACAATCTCCTCATATGCTTTTTCACTTCTTTCTTACTTTTGAAAGATGCCCTTTTAGTTATAAAATCTTGGAAACCATCCCAAACTTGGAGAATTTCTGAGAACAGGAGGGGAACAAGCAGCAATCATCCAACAATCTTTCAACCAGAAACCTCTGAAATCTTTCAACCAGAAACCTCTATTTTCACCCCTCCGCTCCCCCTCTTCCCTCTCTTCTCCTCCCCCTCTTCCCTCTCTTCTCCTCCCCCTCTTCAGAAGCGCCACTGCTCCAGTGACTCCACGGCGTCTGGCAGGGACCGTAGCTACAGTACGGACTCAGCTGATATGCTGCCTAGCCGGCTGAGAGAGGAGCCCTGGCTGCAGGACATCTCCAACACCTTCCTCCAGCAGTATGTCCAGTACCTCCAGAGCATGGGCTTCATCCTGGTCCAGGTCCGGCCACAGTCCCCCGCACGCAGGTACGTCTTGTCTCAGTGGGAGCCCAGTGGTCCTCAAATCGCTACACACTAATATATATATATATATATATATAATCAAACACTCTTTCTGCACCATACTAGCTCATGTTTCAAGTTTATTTACCATGTGTAATGAATACTTTGGAAATCTAACTCACCCGATCTCTCACAATAAAAATACAAACGCAATAAACGCAATAAAACTCAGGGCAAATGTCCTCTTTCTCTGAGTTTCCCTCCCACGATCCTCTCTGTGACAGTGAGCCGAACTGTGAGCAGTGTTCATTCATCCATTAGTCATCAGATGTGTTGTGATCACATCCTAGCCCCCAATAGCCACATCCCTCTGGCCACAGATGTGATATAACTGCAGCAGCCACTGGGCAGATGCTGTTTCTGCTTCTCTCGGTCTCTGTCATCCTCTGGCCCAGGACTGGGTGATTCACTCTTTTGTGTTGCCAGTCTCTGGGACCCCTGCTTAAAGGAACACACACACACACACACACACACACACACACACACACACACACACACACACACACACACACACACACACACACACACACACACACACACACACACACACACACACACACACACTCTCGTTGGTCTCTCCATCTCTGCCTCACCCCTAACACTGCTTGTCTCTCCCTCCGCTCCTCCCTGCAGCATCGCCAGGGCCCGGGCAGCCATGCTCAGCTCACTTTCATCAGAGAGGCAGTCCTTCTCCTATAACAAGGCCAGGAGTGAGGACAGCCCAAAGGTAAGTAGTGTTGATGCAAGAGATGAGACTATTCACACACACACACTTTTAGTGACTGAAAGGCATACCGGGATATATTGACTCTCACTCACTCACTCACTCACTCACTCACTCACTCACTCACTCACTCCTTCACTCACTCACTCACTCACTCACTCACTCACTCACTCACTCACTCACTCACTCACTCACTCACTCCTTCACACACACACACACACACACACACACACACACACACACACACACACACACACACACACACAATTCCCTCCATCATCACCCTCATCAACTCTTGAGATACTGTTGTATTTCTCTGCAGAGCACAGGGTCAGGCACCACCGCGTACCACCTCCAGAGGGCGCTCCCAGGGGGCATCGTACTGATGGAGCTGGCCTTCCAGGTGAGACGGCTGCCTACAGACCACTGCTCTCTATATATTAAACCTCCTCTCTCTCTTTCTCTCCCTCTCTCGCTCTCCCTCTAGCCCTTTCTCTGTCACTCCATATTACACCCCCCCTCTTCTCACAGTGTCAGGAGATGAGTTTAGAACCGTTGTCGTCATTGTAAACACACCACACAATATGCACTTCAAAATCTCTCTCTCTTTCTTCTCCCCTTGTGTTTCGCTCTCTCCCTCTATAATTGTCTTGTCTTTCTCGGTCTCTCTTTCCCTCTCCCTCTCTCTTTCTCTCAGGGTTGTTACTTCTGTGTGAAGCAGTATGCTCTGGAGTGTTCCCGCATCCCCATGGGACAGACCGTCAACTCTCAGGTAACATCATGACGGCGTCTCTTATCGCTGGTGCTGTGAGTTAGACCACAGAGCCAGGGCCAAATTAACCAGACCATAGTCTCTTCTAGGTATGCTTGAGGCTGGGTAAAGAGAGGGATGAATAGAGAGGGAGGGAGTGCGAGATGAGATCTTGTAAACAGCTTGATTTCACATCTCTGGAATCATCGTCATGACTTTATACCCCTCCCCCCTGGCTATTAGGGGTCTAATGGTACACATATTATGAGGCCTATAGTCTATGCCTGCACTGTGTTGTACGCCTGCCTCTAAAAATATAAATGCCGCATTTCAAACTGTCTTTTTGTGAGCGGCAACCGGGAACTAGTTCTGTTCGATGGCGAGTGGTGGGGGGGATCTAGAATTGGAGGATCCTCCATCACTGTTTCAATCTTCAGTTTGGCAACATTTTGGCTTCCCAGTAGATCACGACGGCGATGGACAGAGAGTTGTGGATAAAACGTTAACAGTATGTCGCCACGCTCAACGAGAACAGGCTACGCATCTGCAAACGCCTCAAATATGTTGACGCGTTTATGCCGACATCACACCGGTATACCAGAGCAAGACTGAAACGCAAAGAAACAACAGCACAACATCGTCTCTCCCCTCAAGCAGCCCTCGGCAGCTGATTCTGACTGGGCCAAATAAATGATAAGAGCGATATTCTTTACGTTTTTTGTTTATAGCCGTGGATATGCACCCATTCTCGGTGGTTGAGAATAGGGGGTTTCAGCACCTTGTGAGAATGCCCGAGACACGTTACTCACGTTCTTTTTGCACCCATTTCAGCAAACAAGTATTATACACTCTAGATAAGCAAGCCAAAGTTTTTAATGAATTTCACAGTGAGAGCCCATCAGATTACCCCGGAGTGGGAACACACCCCCCTTAGTACTCATCTGGCACTGAAGGAAGCTGTGTTGGGGTGCGTTCGCATCCAAATGGTAACTGGGGATTTACAGCATACGACTGGGAAAACCCCACTTGAACGGCCCTCAAACTGGTGATTACAAGTGGGAAACTCATTTATCATCCTGAGCACTCACTTCTATATAACAGCATTTTCATCAGTTAAATGCAACTACAAAACATTATTTATAAAAATCAATGTATTAATGGGTTTTATAAAGTAGTTTTTTACAAGCATGATAGCTGTACTTTTAATTTATTGTTGGCAGCTTGTTGGCCATCAGCCAATCGCCATTTCTCAATGAGTTCAAATCACATGAATGAATCCAACTGGTATTTACGACTTCAGAACTGGTAAATTCCACCTCCCACATGGTTACAAACGCAGCATCCGAGTGGAAACTTGAGAGGCCCAGCATAACAATCCGGTCACAACAGACAATGCTGAATGAACATTGTGAATGGCATTACATTTTTCCAGTGTACCAAAACTGAACCGAACCAAGACGCAAAACCGCAACACTTACCGAACCGAATGTTTGGTGAACAGTTACACCCCTACAGGCTATGGTGTGATTCATGTGAGTACCTCTCCCCTCCCTCCCTCCCTCTTTCTTTCTCCCTCTTTCTCCACCCTCCCTCCTTCCCTCTCTTAACCCTGCCCCCCTCTGTTCCTCCCTCCTTTTATCTATCTCCTAGATAGATAAAAGTTGACTCTGGTTCACTCTCTTCCTTCCTCCCTCTCTCTCTCTCTCTATCCCTCTCTCTCTCTCCCTCTCTCTCTCTCTCTCCCTCCCTCTGTATATAAAGCTGGAGTGTATCGAGGTTTTGCTCTAAACTGGGTGTAATTCAATGTAAAGGTGTGTAAATGACTGCTGTGTGTTTGCTGAGCGTCTCCAGATGTCTCTCTGCTGGTAGTGAGGGAAAGCCCCGACAGGTGTTTCTCTCCAGCAGCTGGTCATCTACAACTATTAAGACATCTGATTTTTTTTTTTAACTTTTTTGGTTTGTTTGTTTCTAAATGTGTGTGCTCAAAGCCCGGAAGCTATGAAATAATGAAGGACTGGTGTAGTACTAAAACCACAGTGGGAAAGTCGGTGAAGCATTTATGTTTGCTGAAATGACCTACAACTATATTAACAAGAGAGGTGATTTGAAACATTCCGTCCTCCATTTCCTTTTTATGTCAAACTGAAAAAAATGAGTGAACTCACTTCGCAAAATATCATTTTCTGCTCTTTTATTAAATTCTTCATAATGATTGCCTGCCGTGTATTCTATTCTGATCTGAGAAATATTCCGGTGCTCAAATATAACCAGTATATTTCAGACTGGTAATTGCTTTGCCGTGTAAACTAATGGGCAGAGTGGAGTGTGTGTCTAGCTACTGCAGCAGCCCACCTACTCTAAACAGAGCTAATGGACTGTCGTGTCTGTGGACTAGGGAGATATGGAGATGGACTTAGCAGCGGTAGGTCTGTTCTGGACTTTATGTACTAGACTACTGGCTGTGATCGGCTCGGCACGGCATGCTGAGTACAGACTGACTGACTGGATCTCCTGTGTTGTTAGGCTTTTTGTGAAAAGCTCTTTTTCTCTCTCTCTCTATCTATCCTTCTTGTGACGAATCAGTTTTCAGGTCGTGAGTTGACCGTTGTTTAATGTGATACAGACAGAGGACCGTGTGTCAATGTCCTCCACGCCGTTCTTTCTCCAGACTAGTGTTACTAAATGGCTCAAAGTGATGCGTGTTAGTCTGAGTCAACAAAGAGAGAGGGGCTTTCTCTTTTAGTCGCGGTAAATAGTTTGTGAAGAGCCATCGTGGTTCCGGTGTCTCGGTGCACAGCAGGGTGGCCGACATGTTAGTTAAGCACTGGAGTGGATGAGTGAGAGATTCATGGGCAGCTGTGTTTGCCTTTGTGTGTGTCTGTGTGGTTTATAATTGGACGCTGTCACCAGTCACCCTCAGTTCCCATCAGTGTTGACTGTTGTATTTGTGGCCTGTCTGACCTGCTCGTGCTTGGTGCTCACACACACCCACTAATTTGTCACCTCTTGTCACGTCACCTCTCTCTTCCATGTAACTGTAATCTTATTAATGTGAGTGTGTAGCAACACATTTGTCTTTGCATGTGTAATACATCTCAGTATTGTGACGGTTGTCTTTTTTATGTGTATTTTGCTCTGTTTGTGTTTCTGTCTGTCTTGTTCTGTGTTTGTCCACTTCTTTTCCTTTTGTGCGTGTATGTTTCTGTGTTTGTCTAGTCCCATCTCATATCCTCTCTCCATCAGGGCTCCCTCCTCACCAAACCTCTCCGTCTCAAGCCGTTCCCTGACGCCACACCGGTCTCTGACTCTGCGGTATGTCCCAGAACCCTTAGGGGCGGGGTGTCTTCCACCAATCAGGCTCCACCCCCTCCTCTTCCCTCTGCTTGCTGCCATGGCCCCTGATCTCTCTCTCTCTCAATCTATAGTATCCCTCTTTCTTTCTCTCTCTTCCTCTCTCTTTCCCTTTCCCTATTGTGCTATTTCTCTCCCTCTCTCTCTGTCTCTGTCTGTCTCTGTCTCTGTGTGTGTGGAATTATGATGGCTTCATCTGTCTGATAGAATAGATTCAATCATCAGTGCAGCCTGGTGGAGCTTTTGACTTCCCTACGTGTCTGTTCTGTTGTGACTCTTGGGTTTATCTCAGTCCTCTAGACTCTGTTGTCTTTGGGGTTGCCTGACTCCTGTCTCAATCTACATCTCCATTTTACTGCTGGGGCAAACAGTCCTGGGCGATGCTGCGCTGTGATTCACTGTCTGTCTGTGCGTCATTTTGCCCCTCCCTCCGAGCTGCTTCTGTATCAGTCTGTGTTTGTCTTGCAGCTGGTGAATAAACTAGCCTAAATGCTGCTTGTTCTGCAGAATGCCTACTGTTACTGTTGTCCTTGTGTCTTGTTTTTTGTGCAGCTGAAATCTGGACTGAGCAATCTTCTGACTTCCATGAAGTCTTCAAGCATCTGTTTGTGATTTCTTTTAGCACATTTAGTAGTTGGAACTTCATGTCACCTGGTGTGGGGTCTTGCGGGTTGGTGACCCATCGGTCCAAGGATCTGGGATCTTCTTCTTCAAGCCTTCTGATGGGCTCGAATCATGTTCCTGTCTGGCCCTGCCTTCCATTTCGCTCTTTCTCTGCTCCAATAAACTCTTATGTGATTTCTCTGCTTCCTGGATGGCCCCGATAATTAAGAATCCTCTCGGTATCTGTTTTTTTGCATCACTAATCCACTGTCATCCTCTGTCGTTGTAATGTAAAGTGTCTCTTTGTATTAGAAAAGAGCTTTGATATATTCCGAAAATTGACTTTTCAACTAAGTTATATACTTTCACCTCTTTGCTAGCACATATGAACAGTTTGACAGGTGTGTAGCATTAACACTAAGTTAAAGATACAAGCAAGTTTCAAAGTATACCCAAAATACTTTTTAGATTTGATTGGCCAAGCAATTAATGCATGAAATGCCTGAGAATTTAATCCACGGTGTTGATGTTAAAAGGTCCCTAATAAACGTGTTGTTCCACTCACAGAATTAAACAGTCTTATATTGTGTCCCTGTGGTTTCACTGCTAAAGGGAAGTTTGCACTCCTAATAGCTTCCGCTGCCCTGTGGACACAGGGGTCAGAGGTTCCAGGTAATTAGACTCCAGATCTCTCCAGCTACAATTGGGGAACACTGACCTACAGAACCATTTAACTACTAAACTGCTCTGTACCGTCCCGTTCCGAACTTCTGACATTACTCTACTACTTCTATCTCTTCCACCGTCTGTACAGAAATGTTTTTTTATTTTTTATTATTGAAGGCGTCTGCCCGAACACAAAATAACATGGCAAAGCCAGGTTCAAAGTGTTCACTTTATCAGAGAGATTGTGAAAGGTTCAACTGTTACGTTGACTTAAAAAGGAGAGAAAAATAACTTTATCTTGATGTGTAATGTACTATATGCATCTAGACTAGTGCTGGCATTAAATGAAAACGGAGTGTTATTATTTTTCCCCTTGACTCTTGGATTTGACAAGACCTGTTCCAGGCATTGGGTCAAGATGAAAGCAGCAGCAGTAATAGCATTTACCCCCCTCCCCTTCCCGAACACCCCTCCCGGAACCCTAGCTCCTGTTATTGTGTAGTAATTACTGCATGCTCCAGCCTCTCACCGCAATCATTTGCATTTTGCCATTAATGCTTTTGTAAGCCTCGGCTTTGATGTTGGATTTAATTAAATAAGATATACAATTGTGAAGTTGATTGATATCACAGTTGCTTACAAAAGGCTCTCACAAAGGAGGGTTGGGAGGAGCGTTGCAGTATAAGCACTTTAAGTGCATGCTGCCACAGATTGGATGGATACAACACAGACAGACAATGGCTGTAGACAACAGTTTAATGGGGCTGCTATAACTATTAGACACTAGACAGATAGCAATGCAGAGAGAGAGAGAGAGGCGCTGGGCCTAACTTTAGAAACGCTATTATAAAACATTGAATTGTGCATATGATACTGCCAATGCTGGCTTGATTTTAATCCAGGAGAATTCAGATGATTTTGTGAATGTATCGACCTGAAAAAAGGGGTTTGGGGTTTAAGGTCATGATCTGAGGATGCTAAGGATGCTGGGTAGCGTAGGTCATGGGGATCTTCTTCCTCTGGACTAGGTGATTGTTAGGTTCCATTGTGTGTGTGTGTGTGTGTGTGTGTGTGTGTGCGTGCGTGTTTGTGTGGTGTATCCCATTCAATCCCATCCCCGCAGCCCTTAAAGAACTCGTTAGTGAGTGTCTACACTGTGTCGCCCCCTCTCTCTCTCTCTCACCTCCAGCTCTCCATGCTGTTCACAGAGGAGTGTGATAAGGTGCGTGACCTGATGCACGTGCACTCGTTCAGCTATGACTTCCACCTGCGGGTGGTGCACCAGTACCTGGTGGGCTGTCACATGACCCTGCGGCAGGGATACCAGCTGACCGGCTTCCTGGAGGACTTCATAGCTCATCACCCTGACATCCCCAAGTTCGGACGCAATCACGTCTTCCAGGGTGAGTCTGACCCAGCCCACCTAAACAAGTAGACCCTGATGTTGCTGCGACAATGAGTCCCAGCAGTAGGAACATGGTTACGACTGTGCTTTAACATAAACCACCTGTGCTTTGCGCCTTCACATGTGATCTCTGCTTGAGCCTAACAGTGAACATGATCTCCGTGAACATCTGGGAAATTGCCTTTGAAAGTATGTCGCTGTGCGCGGGTTACTAATCTGTGTTGGGTTGAATCTAGGCCGATGTCCTGTCAGTGAGCGCATGCTTTCTACCTGTCTGTCTGTCAGGGAGTTTCTCTATCTCTACGGGGATGATCACAGCCCACCAGCTGTATAACTACATCACTGACCATGCTGGCACCTACGGCATGAAGCCCCTTCGCATGTCCAAGGTTGCAATGACCAGCGAAGGCAAGAAGGGAGCGCCACCCAGCTCCGACCTGCATGAGTACGCTCTGGTGGCTCTTTGGAACAGGTAGGTTTATGGACACACACACACACACACCTCCGCGACTTTAAAATACATTATTCATGTCCTATTCTTCTCCTCCAGCTCGGGCTCCTACAAGGACCTGGAAGGCCTGCGTCACCATGACGATTTTGACGTGTCCCTGCTGGTGTGTCACAATGCCGCTCCGTTTGAGGAGCAGTCGGAGGGAGAGAGACATCTGCTGAGGTCCAGTGTAGATCTAGTTTATAAATTGCCTGGCAATTTGCCTGGCTGATAAATTGCCTGGCTGATGAGACAGTGGATTGCGCAGTCAGATGGAACAGAGTGAATGGGCATTTTAACGTCGTAGATTTAGCCGGTGCTAGCTTGTGGAATAGACACCGGCTTTAATGCGGTTTTAACCAATCAGCATCCGTGATTAGACCCACCCGTTGTATAAATATCACACAATGGATGGGGGAAGTAATTACTCCTAGTCAGACGGGTTAGACCAGGGTATACATGTGGTGAAAACCATGTTGCTCTCTTTTGTCCTTGAGCAAGGCAGTTAACCCCCAACAACGGGCGCCGATGACGTGGTCGTCGATTTAAGGCAGCCACCCGCACCTCTCTGGTTCAGAGGGTATGGGTTAAATGAGGAAGACATGTGTTGGTTGAATATCATTCAGTTGTGCAACTGACTAGGTATCCCATTTCCCCTTCTTCAATCCTCTGAAATCCTGTGGGGAAATGGTTTCTTTTGAAAATTGGGGAAAGGTTACAATTTTGTAGGTTATAATTTCATACAGTAGGTTGCTATTGAAAACAGTAGGTTAGTATTCTGTACAGTAGGTTACCCAAAATGAAGCAGTGTATTGTTCCAATATCTCTGTGTATGTAAGAGGTTTATTGCACTGCATTGACAGTGACTTGTCTGTCTTTTCAATCTGTGTGTGTGTCCATGCGTGTGTTTAATGGTTCAGGCTGCGTTACTACGTGATCATGACCAGTCAGCGAGAGCTGTTCCCCCGGCTGACTGCTGACATGCGGCGCTTCAAAAAGCTTCCCCAGATACACCGAGAGGCCCGCGACCTGGGCGGAAAGGTTCCCCCTGAGAGGGGGACAGAACCGGGCGGGGCACGGGACCCTGAACCAGACCTCTGGGAGGAGACCCCACCTGCAACCTCAGCCACAGACACCGCCATCTCTACCCCCAGCGATGGGAATGAGTTTTACCCCCTGACTGGCCGCCGGAGGTCTGGGTCTGGGGCCCAGGGACTCCTCTACCCCTCTCCTCTGTTCCCTCTACTCAATCAGGAGGTAGGGTTCTCCAGGACTGCTAGAACCTAATTGTGTTTTTAATCTTCAACTATTTCATATGTGTAACATTGTACTCGCATGGATGAAGAAACTGTAGGTTACTATTTCATACTAGGTTTATTTCCAAAAATTAAAGGAATAGGTTACTATGTTAGTATAACTAAATAAATCAGTGTACCAATATATTTACGTATTAGTTATTGGCAATGTGGCATGTACATGAAATTATAAGCAATGTATTTTAAATGAGTCAAATAAATTGACTCCGTCATCCATCCAGGTGGGCTGTGCACGGAGGCAGATCCAGGCGAGCGTGGAGCAGGCCATGGGCCACTGTCGCAGGGATAATCTGTGGAGGAGGCTGTTCCATGGTGAACACCATCACCTGGCCATGGACAAGCTCAAGCTGAGCAAACTGTCCTTCAGCGAACTGGAGGAGCTCCTCAACGCCGTGCAGAGTCGATCCGTAGAGGAGATCGACCCACAGCTGGTAAAGAACACACTGTACCTCACTCCACTACAGACCACGCCACCTCACCTCACCGCCGTACTTCATATTGTTCATGTCTTTCCTGCGGGGTCGGGGTCCATTCCATTTCTATTCAGTCAATTTAGGAAATATTCTGAAATTCCAGTACTCAATTTTCCTCATTTACTTTTCAATGATTGACCCTGACCTTGCTTTCCTGTTTACACACAAACCCTCCTCCCTCGCTGACTCACTCAGATGTGCAGTGCTGTATGATGAAACGTGTCTTTCTCAGGTCTTGTTTGTATCGCCTCTATTCGCTTATTGCTTTAGCAGTAGCTGCTGTGTTGATTTGACAGCATCTGTTTGCTGCTCTTCCTGTTTAGGAAACATCTCAGACGCCCATCAGCACCCTACTGCACACATACAGCAAGAGGCATAATTATTATAGAGCAATCTACACCCATCATTAAAACGCATCCGGTCACTGATTGGATTGTGCAGCCGTTCAGAGTGATTGGTTGGTTCCAGTCAGCTGTACATATGTAT
The DNA here is from genome assembly GCF_029448725.1 of Salvelinus fontinalis. NCBI lineage: Eukaryota > Metazoa > Chordata > Actinopteri > Salmoniformes > Salmonidae > Salvelinus > Salvelinus fontinalis. Next base: position 30,000,257 of record NC_074669.1, read on the forward strand.
TCTTTTCAATAGCCTGATTTCCAGTATCACGTCATGTCCATATTAGGCTATTGCGTTCCAGTGGTGATTTGGATTTGGCTAAGTACCTCTGGAGGTAGATAAGCATGTGTTGTGTCAGTGTTGTAGAGTTTCCTGTTAGCCTCTTGTGCTTGTTAGATGGACACATTTAATTTAGTTGCCTGTAAATTACTGCGAACAGATTATCTTCTGCAATAACAAAACAAAAAACACTTTAACCCAGAAGTTTGTTATTGTTGTTAACGATATAGCCTTCCTTCACCTGTTGGCTTTGTAAAATAAAGGCCTTTCTTCAGAGCTCCAATAATTACAATTATTCATCCGTTATACTTAGTTTCAAGTACCCTGCTCCAATTACACAATGGTTTTGAGCAACTACAGACACAGGTAGACAAATGTGCCTTTCAGCAGGACAATGACCTAAAACACAAAACCAAATATACACTTGAGTTGCTTACCAAGACGACATGAAGTAATCCTGAGTGGCCTTGTTACAGTTTTGTTTTAAATCGGCTTGAAAATCTATGGCAAGTCTTGAAAATGGCTGTCTAGCAATGATCAACCAACTTGACACAGCTTGAAGATTTTTTTTAACAATAATGGGCAAATATTGTGCAATCCAGGTGTGCAAAGCTCTTAGAGACTTACCCAGAAAGACTTACAGCTGTAATCACTGCCAAAGGTGATTCTAGCATGTATTGACTCAGGGGGTTGAATACCTATCTCATCAAGATATATTAGTGTGATTTTTTAAAATATATATTTTTTATGATATAATTTTTCTTCCACTGACATTACAGAGTGTTTTATGTAGATTGTTGACAAAAAAAAAATGACAAATCCATTTTAATCCCACTTTGTAACACAACTAAATGTGGAAAAAGTCAAGGGGTGTGAATTCTTTCTGGAAGGACTGCATGTATTGTGATTTACCATTAAACCCATGCAACTCAGTAACCATTACAATAGCAAAACACTATCATCTTTTTTTGATCTCCTTCCTATTGTTATTTTTACAATTATTATGTTCATCGTTAGAATAATAAGTAATGACGATACCATTAGTGCTCTTTGTATAGTAGCCTTGTATAACCACCATCGAGTTGTAGGCCTTAGAGTCCTGTTTCGTCTTAATACAGTAACTTACTTAGCCTATATTTCCATATATAGGCTACTGTGTCATTCATTCGTTCATGCCATCACAAAGCACACGAGACATTCATGCTTTGAAATTCAATCAAGCATTTTAGTTTTAAAGTGAAATAACAAAGGGAGCTTTGAATAATTTGCCTAAACAATAAATAAACCGCAATTCACGAATGCATGCGACTGTTTTTAGTCTGCTGTAATAAAGGATTTGCAGACTCCCTGGTACACTGTTCCAAAGGGTCCGAAAAAATAATAATATTGTAATCTAACAGCAACTGTTTGGCACACAATACTCATGCAACGCTTGCTCCTATACCCTCCCTTTTCTTGATCTCCAGTAGTTTCCACAACTAACTCAATGTCTTCCCCAGATCTGACTTCCCCTTTCCCTCCTGAGCAACCAGTAAACATTCACCCGTTTCGGGTTTATTTTTCCACATCCATTGTGCTGTCATGTGTTACTGTGTTTGGAGTTTGTTATAACCCATTTATTGATGTGATTATGATAAGCTATAGGTCAGGCCCTAGTGGCATGCCATGCTTATATGTTTCACGTCAAGAGAGCAAGGGTTGAGGGAATAGGGAATGTTTTTCCTAAACAAATTTGGGTTTTCGGAAACAGAACTTTTCAGTCCGAAACAAGTAAGAAACTAAATGGCTGAAATAATGTTGTAGCTTCAGCACGGACAGCGCAATAAACACTTGCTGTGGTGTGGTGCCTTTCCGCTGCAGTAGGGAGGAGAGCGAGACAACGTGCGCCAGTCACACAGGAACTCGCTGTCATTTTTTTTAACACAGTGTGACCATCGGACTCTTTCTTGAGTCATTTTTGTGTCTTAATTATGTCATCAAACAGTATTCGTTTAAGCATCACACAAGCTCGCTGCATATGTCGTTTATTTTATTCAAACACACAGGGGTGTGTCTGCCTATATATGGGCCAATCGGTTGGTCGAAAGAACAGGATGACTCTCGGTCGACCAAGATTTTGTTTTTAGTCGGGGACAGCCCTAATTGGTTTTCTACCCAAAGTTGTAAAGGAAATGTTGTCATCTATTTAATAAAGACAAGAGACCAGCACAATGGATGAGTGTGGCGGTATAACAGGTACTTTCGCACTACTTTATGGTAAATAATGCAAGCGACTTCAATTACTAATTTCTCTGAAAAGAGGAAAAACACATCACCAGATTCAGGGTGAGGGAAGGGAATACATTACGGTACATAGTATGGAGAAGCAATACTCCTCGCCGCAGCTTCATACTACTTGTCAAACATAAAGAATTGATACGGGTTGTTAGGGTGGGATTGGCATGGGGTGTGGGGGGCTTTTTGACATTTTGGGGGGGATTCCTCATGTCTTACTCATTGATAGGAAAAAATTTGGTACAAATCTGATGTTGGGTACTATATTTCTGGGATATTATCTGAATCCTAGAAATAAAAGTGGCCAATTTGAGTGCAATCAATTCGCTTAATGTCACTGAGATTAAATAAAATGTTTAAAAGAAAATGCAGAAATGCCAATCTTAGCTGTTTCTAACTACAGAAAGAATTTCAGAACAATCTGAGATGGTGGGTGTCATGGCTTGCTGAAATGACAAGGAACGACTCCACATTATCCTTGGATGAATAGTCATAATCACAGAGAGAGAGGTGTGTGTGTGTGTGTGTGTGTGTGTGTGTGTGTGTGTGTGTGTGTGTGTGTGTGTGTGTGTGTGTGTGTGTGTGTGTGTGTGTGTGTGTGTGTGTGTGTGTGTGTGTGTGTGTGTGTGTGTGTGTGTGTGTGCGCGTGTACACACATGTTTCTTGTGCGTGTCGAACAGGAGAGAAACACGGTACGTAATCCATGGAGAAAGGAATCCTGATAATCACAGGCTCCCTCTAAAAGCCCCCATACTTTTCCTGATCCAATGGTTGTGGGCTACTGGGCTCCTCACTGTGTGACTGACAGTTCCTTCGAGTCTTAGAGCCTTCCCACAGTGCACCGCAGTAGCTCATCCCATCAGAGCTGAGACGGGGAGGCAGGTGGAGAATGGAGCCAAGACCAGGCCGTATCCTCCATATATTAACCACACAAGCTTTACAGTGACTGCAACATGAGGATAGTGCTGCCGTCGTATCCCCATGTGCAGTTGGAGAACATGTCAATCTGCTGAATGCAGATATGTGCATTGTGATTACATGTAGCTACTCCACTGTGCCAATGTCATATTTGATCTATTCTGTAGTTACATCCCGATTCCATATATAGTTACCTACTTTTGACCGTGGGCTCTGGTCAACAGTAGTGCACCGTTTTAGGGAATAGGGTACCATTTGGGATGCACCCTGCATTTGGGATGCAACCTGTGAGTTTGTTTTATACCCCCTGACCCTCTGGGCATGTCAGAAGTCTACATGCTGCTCACATCTAGGGGGTAGCGCTCAGCTACCAGAGGTCTACTCTGGCTACATGTGATCCCCAGCTACAAAATAGATTTTAAACCAAATTGAACTACATATAGAATGTGTCTGATGATACTCTTTGCTAGTAACAAATTCAATTTCATTTAAATGATGTCTCGTTAAAGATGAACTAAAACTATTATCAAATCCATCATGAGTTGAAGCTTCCCGATGCTCAGAAGCCCAACGTGCAGAAGGTATTAATTCTGACTAGGATGTTAGCATGGGATGCTTCCCAAACCCTATTTCCTAGTATATAGGCAATTGGGTGCCATTTGGGACAGTAGAGAGCAGCCTTTAAAAAATATAAAAAATAATATATAACTGTATCATTATGTAGGAAAATGTACACTTCAATTTAGTGTGGAGGTATAGCTACAGTAAAGAGCTGCCCTCTTCCAAGATAATACACGCTCTGTCTTTCCCACAGGGATCTCAGCAATTATCAACAGGAAAGTCCTAATTTAAAAACCCAAATGTCCTATTTATATAAAGAAAAAAAGAAGTGGAATGGAAACTTCACTGCCAGCGAGCTGAGAGAACAGATTAAGAGTGTGTAGTAAAGTATGCACATTGTGAACTGAGTAGGCTCTACAGCATTGCAGGGGTCGCCGTTGAAAAGCTGCCTGCAGCTCACCCCCCCCGCTTTGCCTTCCCTCCCGATCCTCTACTCTGCCTGCATCAATTGCTGCTATTCATAATGTATGCCAGGGAATCACAGATTCTCAGCCAAGAAATGTTTTATACATTTTAGATTCAAAGCCAGCTTAGTAATTGGATGTGTACTATTTCTGCATTTTTAATTTGGAAGGTAATATCGAGAAGACTTTGAAAGATCTTTACTTTTATCTTAATTCCTAATGTATCCTTTGTCAGTGTGTGTAGGCGAATTGTTCCTCCAGTTTCAGCAATAGTTCTTATGTAGCTGAAGCGGCTTTGTATGTGGGTGGTAACTGGTAGGGTCAAGCCATTTCTTTATCTGTAGTTCAGAAGCCTGATGAATACTTTCGGGTCGAAATGTTGAACAATAACACTTTTTTAAAAGCTTTGTGTCCTCTCTCTCGGTTCCAGGACTGTTTCCTAACCATGAGTCCCAGCTGGTACCAGAGTCTGATCAAAGTGCTGCTGACTCGATTCCCTCAGAGCTGCCGACACTTTGATGACAGTGGCATTCAGTATCTGGTAAGAAAAAACAACTAATATAACGTATGAAATATAAACACTACAAGAACATGTAAAAGCTACAACTCCACAATCACAGTAGAATTCAAATTGTTTGTCAAAATAGGTTCCAGAGGGCGGCCTTCAGAGCTCAACCACCACTAAATCAGTGTCATGTTCAGTAGGACACACGTGGCAAAATCTGCAATGGAAAATCTATCAAAACTTTTCTCCCAACTGAACACAGCCCATCCCAGTATATTATGAGGTGCCCCCCCCCCCCCCCCCCCTATTTCTGACAATATATAAATAGCTCTCTAAGTTCTGCAATGACTGACATGACAAGAGGAAACCTACTGATGCACTACCCAATTTCGAAATTGTACCTTGTGCATTCAACTATTACAACTGTCAAGAGTAAGTTGAAAGCCTGACTTTCAAAAAGAACAAAAACAATTGCATTTGTTCATCTCCCCCTACCTCTCCGCACCCAAAAGTTTGGGAACCACTGGACTATAGCACCACCAGCTACTGCAACTCCAGCTGATTCAATGTGACCCAGAATATAATGCAGATTAACAGGGGAAAGCACCCCACTAAGCAAATGAATTATCCCCTCTTCTCTACTCCACATTCAATGATTCCATCCGCCTCAAGCCAAACTGTATCGTGACACTGCATGCAACAACATCAAAGCCAAGATAATCCGTCCACCTGACAGGTGTGGCATATCAAAAAGCTGATTAAACAGCATGATCATTACACAGGTGCAACTTGTCCTGGGGACAATAAAAGGCCACTCTAAAATGGGCAGTTTTGTCACACAACACAATCGTCACGTTCCTGACCTGTTTTCCCTTTTCTTGTATTTATTTAGGTGGTCAGGGCGTGAGTTGGGTGGGTTTGTCTATGTTTGATTTTCTATGTTGGGATGTTTGTGTTCGGCCGGGTATGATTCTCAATCAGAGACAGCTGTCAATCGTTGTCCCTGATTGAGAATCATACTTAGGCAGCCTGGGTTTCACGTGTGTTTTGTGGGTGTTTGTCTTCCGTGTAGTCGTTGTGCCACACGGGACTGTTTGTCGGTTTGATTTTCTATTTGTTATCTTGCTTCATATAGTGTTCAGTTCAATGCTAATAAATTATGGACACTAACCACTCCGCGTATTGGTCCGATCCTTCTCGCCTCTCCTCGTCCGAGGAGGAGGAATATGAAAGCCGTAACAACAATGCCACAGATGTCTCAAGTTTTAAAGGGACAGTGCATTTGTCATGCTGACTGCAGGAATGTCCACCAGAGCTGTTCCCAGATAATTTAATGTTCATTTCTCTACCATAAGCTGCCTCCAATGTCGTTTTATAGAATTTGGCAGTACGTCCAACCGGGCCTCACAACCGCAGACCACGTGTAACCACGCCAGCCTACATTCGGCTTGTTCACCTGCGGTATCGTCTGAGACCAGCCTCCCGGACAGCTGATAAAACTGTGGGTTTGCTCAATGAAGAATTTCTGCACAGCCTGCCAGAAACCGTCTCAGGGAAGCTCATCTGCATGCTTGTCATCCTCACTGGGGTCTTGACCTGACTGCAGTTCGGCGTTGTAACCGACTTCAGTGGGCAAATGCTCACCTTCGATGGACACTGTCATGCTGGAGAAGTGTGCTCTTCACTGATGAATCCCGGTTCCAACTGTACCGATAGCAGACAGCATGTATGGCGTCGTGTGAGCGAGCGGTTTGCTGATGTCAATGTTGTGAACAGAATGCCTCATGGTGGCGGTGGGGTTATGGTATGGGCTACGGACAACCAACACAATTGCATTTTATCGATGGCAAGATCCTGAGGCCCATGGCTGTGCCTTTCATCTGCTTCCATCACCTCATGTTTCAGCATGATACTGCACGGCTCCATGTTGCAAGGATCTGTACACAATTCCTGGAAGCTGAAAATGTCCCAGTTCTTCCGTGGCCTGCATATTCACCAGACATGTCACCCATTGAGCATGTTTAGGATGCTCTGGATTGAAGTGTACAACAGCGTGTTCCAGTTCCTGCCAATTTCCAGCAACGTTGCACAGCCATCGAAGAGGAGTGGGACAACGTTCCACAGGCCAAAATCAACAGCCTGATCAACTCTATGTGAAGGAGATGTTGTGCGCTACATGAGGGAAAGGGTGGTCACACCAGAAACTGACCGGTTTTCTGATCCATGCCCCTACCTTTTTATTTTTGGGGGTATTTGGGACCAACAGATGCATATCTGTATTCACAGTCATGTGAAATCCATAGATTAGGGCCTAATGAACTTATTTCAATGGACTGATATCCTTATATGAACTGTAACTCAGTAAGATTGTTGAAATTGTTGCTTTTTATATTTTTGTTCAGTTCTACTGGACTAATCCGTTTTAGGAACTGCCTCAAGTCACCTTGAACTTTTCTAAATGAAACTCAGCTGTTTCTCTCAGGCTTCTAACTTTCATTGGTAACAGGGGAGAAAAATAACTATTGAGTGTGAAGAAGGCAGAAAGAAAGAAAATGGTCTGTTCAAACATGTAAAATTGTGAGACCTCTGCAGTTTGCAAGAAGGGTTTTGACATTGTGTAAAAATGTGAAGCGTGGCTCTCAAGGGGGATTATGGGAGTCTTGTGGGGAATTTTCATCTCCTCTTCTGTGTCAAGAGGTTATTCTCTACTTAATATGGTAATTGAGAGAGTTGAGATCAAAAGAACATCCCCCTGACTTTTTCTCTTCTGGAGATGTTCCGCCCTAGTACTGTAGTTGGTGACATAAACTCAACCTCTCCCTCCCTAGCAAACGACACACAATAACTTTTTGGTTCCAGAGGGAAAAAGACTAAAACAGCTCAAACACAAGATCCCATCCATCTATTAACTGTAGGCAGCCACCTATTTGTGTTCCAAGTTATATTGTGTGGAATAAGGGGGGATGGAATTTTAAGTAAGTCATTATAGCTTGAAATAAACAGTTGCCCTGCAATTCTCTTATTTTCTCTTTCAGGCTGTCCTAAACCAGAAATTCACTGACTGCTTTGTTCTGGTCTTCCTTGACACTAAGGCAGGAAAAACGGTGAGTAATTGTGATCCCTGCCCCTTGTTATGCTCTCACTCTTAAAATCCCATTTATATTATTATATAGCTTCTCCAATACTGTGTATGAATTCCTTATAAGCTATAACATGAGATGACAATTTCAATTTATCTTTGTTGCCTCCCACCAGAGCCTCAAGGTTGTGTTTAGGGAGCCGTTGCCATCCCAACCGCAGCCTAGCAGCAGCCCCCCACCCCAGCTGGTGTCCATGTACCATCATCTGGAGTCTGTGATCAACACAGCCTGCTACAACCTTTGGACCGGTTTGCTCTAGGGCTGGAGGGCCAATCAGGACCAGGCATGCCTCAGAGAAACGGAGCTGCTGGGAGGTGTAGTTCCAAACAGGCGGCTTCCTTTATAGGCCGCCTTGGCTAGTGGGACACCAAAAAAGGATGTTATCGTTGAAAAGTGCTGAACCAGCGAATCAGAGAGAGAGTTTGCAGGTCAAAGCTTCCTGTACAATTAATCAGTATTTTACTAATTCTACCACTGCGGGAAAAGATATTCGGTGGAACTATACACACTATTGCACACAAAGGTTCTTCTTTATCAGACAGTGTATGTGCCCTATAGTGACTGAAAATACATTTTTACTTTACTCTCAACACAGAATGTAGGTTGAGTTGAACCAGAGACAGGCTTTGGCTGAACTCTTTTCTGCCAGTTGTGGGTGTTGACATGCCCTCTGCAGTGTACGTTGGGCCTCAGACAGAGGTCACTTTACAAACGCTTTGCTTTGAGGCTCAGGTGAACACTACCTCACAATGACAGAATCCGATTGAAGAAGATTTAGCTTTTTGCACTGAACAGTGCACCAGATCAAAGCAGGGAAGTTATGCAATTTGCCCCCATTTCAATGCCAACTTTCTGGGCCCATTCCTCATTGACTTGGAGGTCAGTGGTGGTAGGGTAGAATGAAAGGGGGATGAGACTTTCAGTCTAGTTTGATCTAAAGCCAAACTTCTGTATGTAATCTCAGCCATGTTCCCATTCAGCTTCTACTTCTAATGAGAGATCATCTACAATACATGTACAGCTAACCTGAGGTGGATCTCACTCCCCAACCAACTGAATTGGACTGTAAACAAGTCACTATTGTGCAACCAAGTGTTGGGAAATTAGATTCTATTCTCCAACTCGTAACCCATTTATCATTGTAGGTGTTCAAATCCTATGAACACGAATATGTGAAGTTATTTCTCTCGGATACTGTGCCTTGCGAAGGTACAGGACGAGATGCTCAAGATCGCCACTGCACACAATCCAGTGAATCCGCAGTCTTGAGTCTCCTGCGGAGGTGAAAGATTGCTGCCATTTCAGTCTGAAATATTGGGTAATAGATTTTTCCCCCTCTTCCCATTGTATCCTAACTGTCAAACCTGCTACCCAATTTGCCCTACTGCCATTTCTTCATCCTAGAAGTGCCTTAGTTTTTTTATGTTTTATTTCTTAACAATGCTACCAGAGCAGTTTTATTGTTATTGCATCAATCGTGCAAGTGGAATTTCTGGGAAATGCAATTGGACTGCTAACTAGCTACATTCGGACAGGCTTGAGGGTATCGCTGGTCTCTGTTTACAAAGATATGGAGTGTTGGGTGGACATACTGTAGGAGCCAGCTTGTGTACAACATTGTAATATCACACACACACATCAGTTCAGAGATGTCATTGCAATACATTATGACTTCAGATGGCCTTAACGTTGGTACACATTTCAATGGAAGGAAACCAAATGTTTCAAGATTGTTTAAAGTTCCTGATTAAAAAGGAATGAAGGAAATTGGCATGTTAATAACAATAATAATGGATTTCTGAGTAAGGTGAATTGTGTCTGTAGAGATGTTTCTTTGTTTTGAAGGTAAGAACACTGGATTTGGAATAATTCAAGATAATGTTAACAGTTAGGCCAGCTATAGCAACAGTATAAGCATTCTGAAACTGTAATATAATCTGAAACTTGTATATGTACATTATGTATATACAGATGGATTTGTATGATATGCTACAATAAACCTTATGGTATATTCGAGTGTGTTTTAACAGTAACTTGACAGATGTAAGTATGGTACTACTGTATACATGGGTGCGTTGTGCAATGTTAGGGACTGAGAGTGGAGTGAAGAGAGAGTGTGGTACAAACACAGGACTTTATTGTACAAAAGTAACTTAAAAAGACAATGAAAAAATACATATTGGCTTACAAAGGATCTGATCATACTGCTTGCTGCTCAGCACACATTCAAAACATCAATGAGGACCTCCCGAGTGGCGCAGTGGTCTAAGGCACTGCATTGTAGTAGCTGTGCCACTAGAGATTCTGGGTTCGAGTCCAGGCTCTGTCACAGCCAGCCGCGACCGGAGACCCATGGGGCGGTGCACAATTGGCCCAGCATCTTCCGGGTTAGGGGAGAGTTTGGCCGGCAGGGATGTCCTTGGCCCAACGCGCTCTAGCGACTCCTGTGGCAGCCCGACGCATGCACGGGCTGGTCGCCAGGTGTACAGTGTTTCCTCCGACACGTTGGTACAGCTGGCTTCCGGGTTAAGCGGGCATTGTGGCAAGAAGTCTTGGTCAGGTCAAGTTTTGGAGGACGCACGGCTCTCGACCTTCGCCTCTCCCGAGTCCGTACGGGAGTTGCAGCGATGGGACAAGACTGTAACTACCAATTGTATACCACAATAATAAATTATTATTAACCATAATAATAAACTAAGAAAAAAAATATTTAAAAAAACATCAATAAGAGCTACACTACATGTCCAAAAATATGTGGACACCTGCTCGTCAAACATTTAATTCCAAAATCATGGATATTAATATGGAGTTGGAGCTTTCTGGGAAGGCTTTCCACTAGATGTTGGACTATTGCTGCGGGGACTTTCTTTCATTCAGCCACAAGAGCGTTAGTGAGGTCGGGCACTGATGTTGGGCGATTAGGCCTGGCTTACAGTCGGCGTTCCAATTCATCCCGAAGGTGTTTTTGGTTGAGGTCAGGGCTCTGTGCAGGCCAGTCAAGTTCTTCCACACCGATCTTGACAAGACACCGATCTTGACAACCCATTTCTCTATGGATCTCGCTTTGTGCACGGGGACATTGTCATGCTGAAACAAGCTGTTGCCACAAAGTTGGATGTATAGAATCGTCTAGTATGCTGTAGCGTAAGGATTTCCCTTCACTGGAAGTAGGGGGGCCTAGCCTGAACCATGAAAAACAGCCCCAGACCATTATTCCTCCTCCACCAAACTTTACAGTTGGCACTATGCATTCAGGCAGGTAGAGTTTCCACATTTCACATTGTTAGTTCATGATTTTGCCTATTCTACCAAATATAATATTCCGGTCTCTTGGTCCATCACTTGTAGTTCCTCTTCCAGTAATCTTTCACCCAACCCAGACCTTCATTTGTAGAACCTTGATTCAAAGTTGACAGTTTTACTTTATACAGTATACACACTAACATTATCATAACTTTACTACTACACTCTACATTAGAAATATGATGATTGAAGTGAGGAAACAGTTTAAATCCTCAATGTCATAAGTGAGTTGAACTGTAGTCCAGTGCAATGAAAGGTAGTTTAGTTAAGACATCAATTAGTTCACCATTAAACCCATTAAATGTGAGGCCTCTGGCTAAAAGTAATGCGCTATATGAGGAATAGTTTGACATTTGGAATGCAGCTCAGTTCTCACCTAGTAGTTTGTATTCATAGACAATTTATCCCTGGTAACCCAGCTACTCCAGTAGACTGAAGAGGTACATGAATGGGAATTTCAGCTCTTCTGCACTGTCTGGGGTCACGTCTACACTTGACACTTACATGCGACTTCTGCTATCTGAATACAAATATCGCATTGAAAAGACTGGTCCAGAGGTGGTCACAGATTTTTCCTCAGTCTGGACGCAATCAGGCTACCGAAAGAGCATACAGTGGGCGACGTCATCAGCACTCCGTCCACAAGTCTCCACAGCCCAAAAAATATTAGAATAGTGAAACATTAAAAAAGTTACCCTTTTTAGATAAAACTATACTAAATATATTCACGTCACCAAATAACTGATTAAAACACACTGTTTAGCAATGATCTACAGTACCCTCTAGAGTAGCACCATGGTGTAGCCGGAGGACAGAGAAAAAGAGAGCTAGCTATTTTGTTGTATATTTTTAACTTTTGACGTACTTAGCAACAATGTGACTCAAACCGAGAGGAATTATATTTATGTTAGCGACCTGGCTAAAGGCATCCGAAAACATGGGTTCGTTTTGCTCCTAGCAGAACTCGGCTAGGGGAAATTAATATTTGTGTTCGCATACTCCCTTAAAATACCTTCCCTTAAAAAAGGCAAGGCAGGGTGGGAGGCATGGTTTCCGGTTAGGGAGAAAGATGATGGCTGTGGGTGGATGGGGACAAACAAACTTTTAATAATTTTCAAAGAATGTTTTATGTTCTCAGACTCCACAAAACTCTATCCTCTATCTTGTTAAGTGTGTTCAGGTGTGTTGGCCGCTCCTACTAATTGGCCACACCTGATGTTGAGTGCTTGTTTCCTTTGAAATGGCGTATGTTTGAATAGACTAAAATTAACAGCTTTGTATGATTAAAAAAAACATAGCATGCTAGCTCCATCCTGGTGGTGGACTAATTCCATGGATAACAAATAGAACATCACAGGCTCGAATCTAACTGATCACCTTTTGCAGGATTCATGCATAAGCAAATGCATTTCCATGTGTCCTACCTGTGCTTGGAGTTCAAAACAGTTAACTCAAACTAAGGTAGGAGTGTTATTAAAAAACTTTCAGGGAACCACAGTAAAACCTTCTCAGAACCTCCCTGCAACCTAAACATTTACTTTACAAGAACAGGCGAAATTTCCACTTCCGTTCTCAGAACGTAAATGTAAAAAAATAAATGTTTTATCGATCAGGAAATGTATGGCTTCTTTCCCAGAACCAATGGAAAACCAACATTTTACGTTCATACAACTTCTAAGGAACCAAATGTGCTTACTAGGCATGCTCAATAGTTTTTTCCTCCTTAATCTTGAACGGGCCAGGCCGCCACTCAGGGCCAGCGGCAGAACAAATCAGTTGGATGGGCAATTGATTTCTATAGGCAGGCCAGTTTTTTTTCATGGGTACTCCTGTGTGCATGTGCTTGTGTGTGCACAAATTTTGGTCATGCGTGTTATAATACAGACCATAGGCAGCTCCTTGGGTGAAGCTTACAATTTATCTTACCACATATGATTATTTTATATGCACATTTCCATGGAACAGTTTAATTTTAATAATAACGTTTTCATTTCTCAAAATTATTGTCACAAGGTTAATCCTAAAAATTAAAATGATAAAAATCTAAAAGTAAAAATGTAATTAATGCAAGAGCACTAACGTTTGCTATAATGAACACATTGATACAATGTGATCCATTTGCAGGTCAATAAATTAGTGTAGGGAACTGTGAGATAGCCTATAGGCCAATGCGACAGTAACCTATAACTTCCATCGCCGACTAAGTAAAATACATAAGCCTAAGGATGACAAATAAAAATCACATTACAGTAATCTCTCTCCTCCTGTTTCGTGATATCCAATTGCGATCCAATTACAATCTTGTCTCCTCTGCAACTCCCCAATGGGCTCGGGGGGGGCGAAGGTCGAGTCATGCGTCCCCCGAAACATAACCTGCCAAACCGCTCTTCTTAACACCCACCCGCTTAACCCAGAAGCCAGCTGCATGAATGTGTTGGAGGAAAAACTTTTCAACTGACAACCGAAGTCAGCCTGCATGCGCCCAGCCCGCCACAAGGAGTTGCTTGAGCACGATGAGCCAAGTAAAACCCTCTCGGCCAAACCCTCCCCTAACCCGGACGATGCTGGGCCAATTGTGCGCCGCCCAATGGGACTCCCGGTCACGGCCGGTTGTGACACAGCCTGGGATCGATCCCGGGTCTGTAGGGACGCGTCAAGCATGGCGATGCAGTACCTTAGACCGCTGCGCCACTCGGGAGGCCCGTATGCCCCCCCCTTTCTATCTGTCTTGACTTGAGCTATTCCTAGTGAAGTGCAACATTGTATCAACTCAGCAGATTGGCGTGCTCAGGTGTGCACGCTCCCTAAACATTATCAGGACAGAGACATTAAAGTTATTCGCATAACCACGGTTCTATGAGCTAGGGACTATGCTAGTCACTCAATGTGGTATCTTTCTGCCTGGCGGCAGGATGAGTCCAGATATTAATATCAGAGTAATTCCGTGCCAGAGGTGTGATGCACGTGCACCCACCCCCTATAAATACATGCGTGCGTAGCTTCACTTCCCCAAGACTCTTCCTACAAGGGATCCAACATCTGGAATAGCATAGTCCCTAGCTCATAGAACCGTGTTTACGTGAGTAACCTTCAGTCTATTTTGCTTGAGTGACTATGCTAGTCACTCAATAGGATGACAATACCAGAATAAGTCAGTTTCCATAGGCCACAGCCTAGAGCACAGGTGTCAAACTCATTCCACGGAGGGCCGAGTGTCTGCGGGTTTTCGCTCCTCCCTTGTACTTGATTGATGAATTAACATCACTAATTAGTTAGGAACTCCCCACACCTGGTTGTCTAGGGCTTTATTGAAAGGAAAAACCAAAAACCTGCAGACACTAGGCCCTCCGTGGAATGAGTTTGACACCCCTGGCCTAGAGCAACACATCACCATAGGCGTTCGAGGCAGTACACGTCCCAACCACAGGTTACTGTTGGGAGTCAAGGGTAGCACCAAGCACAGCTGAGCTCACATCGTGAGGGTCAGCCACATTCAGCGGGTAAAACCTTGCAAAGGTACTTTTGGATGCCCAGCTGGTAGCCACGCATATGTTAGAGAGCGGGACTCCCTTACGCAGTGCCCAGGAGGTGGCAACTCCCCTGGTGGAGTGTACTACCACAAAGGATGGCGCTGGGTGGCCAGCTAGGCTATACGCTTGCATAGTGTCTACAATCCAATGTGACAACTTATTTTTAGAGAGACTTACCCTGTAGTCTTCAAAGCACACAAACTGCTGATCAAAGCAACAGATCGCCCTAGTCCGCTCCAAGTATGCATTTAGGGATCTCACAGGACACAGAACGCGTACATCAACATAATGAGCCCCAGGAGGTATAGAGGTGGACAAGGCTGTTAGCACCATTTCCCTGTTCACGTGACCTGGGGGCAAGACCTTTGGTAGGAAGGCAGGATTAGGCCAGAGAGTAACACTCGCCTTACCCGGGCCTAGACAATCTCTAACAGATATAGCATGTAGCTCGCCAACCCTCTTGGTAGAGGTGATGGCCACCAGAAACGCAGTCTTAAGAGATAGATGTTTATAGAGAAGTCTATAGCGTCTAACGTTTCGAAGGGAGGTCTGGATAGTACTCCAAGAACCATATCCAAATCCCATTTGGGAACTGAGGGGGCTCTTGAGGGGCGTAATTGACAGATTCCCTTAAGAAACATTGCCATGAGTGAATGGCTGCCAAGAAGACCATTCTGCTCTTCATCATGACATGCTGAAATGGATGCTGCGTATACCTTAAGTGTGGATGCAGCCCTGCATCAAATGAAGACATCAAGAACTGGAGCACAGTTTTTATGTCACAAGATTCTGGAGTACCTCCTGCTCTCCACACCACTAGCAAAACATGTGCCACCTCGTGTCATAGGTTGACGTGTTGAACGGCGCCCTGACACTCTGAACATGTTAACAACAGAGGGCTCAAGATCTAAACCAGACCGTTTTCGCTGTTCAACAGCCTGGCGCACAGCTGCAGGTAGGAGGGAGTCGGATGCCGCAATGTGCCCTCCGCCTTTGATAATAGGGCCAGCCTTCAAGGTAGTTCCCATGCTGTCCCCGCTAGGAGTGACAGTATTGTGCTCAACCAGTGGCATCTCGGCCATCTTGGGGCAATCCGAAGGACCTGCTGGCCCGCTTCCCTGATTCTAACCAGAGTCACTGGAATCAGCAGATCGGAGGGAAGTCTTGCAGTGTTCAGGATCCCTGGGAGGTGTACAGGTCTTAGTGAGGCCAGATTATTCTGTGAGGTGAGCCCTCATTAGAGACGAGTTCATCCGCATGCCAACAAATATCACAGTTTGTGTGGAGACCAGGGGGATTTTTTTCATGTTCAACCTGAGGCCTAGCTCTGATATGTGCTTCAGGAGAGATGTCATATCTTCTGCTGCCTGTGATCCTGACAGACCACAGATTAGCCAATTGTCTAGGCAATTTAGTACTATTATCCCTTGTGATGTTAGTGGTGCTAGAGCGGCTCCAATTCATCTTATGAATGCGCTTGGTTCCAGCGAGAGGCTGAAAGGTAACACTTGGTACTCGTATTCTATGCCGTTGAATGCAAAGTGTGGGAACTTCCTGTGATCCAGGTGGATCGGTAAATGGAAGTAGAATAATTTAGATCGACAGTGGTGAATCACTGTCTTGGGCTGATAGCCTATAGGATGCTTAACTGAGAACATCTTGAAGGGGAGGGTTTTCAAGAACCAGTTGAGAGGCCTCAAGTGCAGGATGGGGCAAAAGCTACCATCTTTCTTGGGGACTAGGAAATATACTGCATAGAACCCACTGTTCTGTTCTGATGGTTTGAGTTGTCTGATTGCATTCTTCCATGCCGTCCCTAGGAGGGGTGCGTCACTTGAGTGGGTTGCGTCACTGATGTGATCTTCCTGTCTGGGTTGGCGCCCCCCCTTGGGTTGTGCCGTGGCGGAGATCTTTGTGGGCTATACTCGGCCTTGTCTCAGGATGGTAAGTTGGTGGTTGAAGATATCCCTCTAGTGGTGTGGGGGCTGTGCTTTGGCAAAGTGGGTGGGGTTATATCCTTCCTGTTTGGACCTGTCCGGGGGTATCATCGGATGGGGCCACAGTGTCTACTGACCCCTCCTGTCTCAGCCTCCAGTATTTATGCTGCAGTAGTTTATGTGTCGGGGGGCTAGGGTCAGTTTGTGATATCTGGCGTACTTCTCCTGTCTTATCCGGTGTCCTGTGTGAATTTACGTATGCTCTCTAATTCTCTCCTTCTCTATTTCTTTCTCTCTCTCCGAGGACCTGAGCCCTAGGACCATGCCTGATGACTCCTTGCTGTCCCCAGGCCACCTGGCCGTGCTGCTGTTCCAGTTTCAACTGTTCTGCCTGCGGCTATGGAACCCTGACCTGTTCACCGGATGTACTACCTGTCCCAGACCTGCTGTTTTCAACTCTCTAGAGACTGCAGGAGCGGTAGAGATACTCTTAATGATCGGCTATGAAAAGCCAACTGACATTTACTCCTGAGGTGCTGACTTGCTGCACCCTCGACAACTACTGTGATTTTTATTATTTGATCATGCTGGTAATTTATAAACATTTGAACATCTTGGCCATGTTCTGTTATAATCTCCACCCGGCACAGCCAGAAGAGGACTGGCCACCCCTCATAGCCTGTTTCCTCTCTAGGTTTCTTCCTAGGTTTTGGCCTTTCTAGGGAGTTTTTTCTAGCCACTGTGCTTCTACACCTGCATTGCTTGCTGTTTGGGATTTTAGGCTGGGTTTCTGTACAGCACTTTGAGATATCAGCTGATGTAAGAAGAGCTATATAAATACATTTGATTTGATTCTCCGGCAGAGAGGCAATCTCCAGTTAGAGAGCTTCTCTTTTCAGGGGGTCGGCTGTTGTAGTTGACCAAACCCTTCTGAAAGGTGGTGGCCGGCGTCGGAACTGGAGTTTGTACCCCTGTAGTATTGTATCCAGCACCCAGAGGGACTCCACAAACTCCTCCCACTTTACCCGATGGGTGTGAGAGAAGAGAGCTGATCCCTGGGGCAAGACCCATCAGGATGACTGAGGGAGCCCGTCCTCCTTCGGAGCAGAGGGACGGTGCTTGTTATGCCGCTGCCTGTTCTGGTGGTGGCACTGCTGATCTGGAGCCTGTTGATGTGGCTGGTTCAGGGGGGGAGGGCCCAGTGGCCTTTCAAGACAGGGGAGAGCTGAAGTCTAGTCTAGACTGCAATGGTCTCTGGATAGGGTAATACAAGGCAGGGGGACCCATGAATGACTGCAGGGTCTATCTGTCCTTCTGCAGCTTTGCTGTTTGGTCCAAAATGGCATCCACACCAGGACCAAGAATTTGGCCTGGGGAAATGGGGAGCTCCATAAAGGGTCTCTTCACGGTGTGCGACATCTTTTGTCTGTGAGAGCCAAATCTGTCTGCGTGACTAGATGACCGTATACAAATGCTTTTCCATTAGCACATGACATATTAGAGGGAGACCATGGCCGCAACAATAGGGTCCATGATGGGGTACGGGACCAGTCCCAACTCCTCGGGGTAAGCCATGAAGGTCCAAGGCTTGCACTGGCTTGAGACATGGAACCTTGAGTTCACCCCAAGTTTGACACAGGTCATTGGAGAACTTGGGACACTGAGGAATGTACACACTGCTCTGGCTGCTGTTAAGGTCTGGCTCAATATCTAGAGTTTTCAGAACCCTAGAGAGGAGCTCCTGCATATCACCTGATGAACAGGGCACTTCCCTCTCAGCCCTCTCTGAGCCATTTTCGCTGACCCAGAAATGTCTCAGAGGTCTCTTCATCTAGGTCATTACCAGCAAAGATGGAGATGGCATTATGATCTTGTCTTCAATGGAGCCTGTCAGGCTGAGAGAGCAGAGCTGTGAAGAGTAGGTCCCCTGTTCTTCCTGGACTGCTTGGGGGACAGGCACACTGCTGAGAAGGGCTGTTTATGCTTGAGGCCACCCGCGGAGCCTCTAGCATTTGTCTCCATCATAGCTAATCATGCTTCACATAGGCGTGGGCCGAGAGTAGCACAATAAATGCAGCTAAAGGGGGAATTCACAGCCTGAATGGCATGCTCTAAGCCTAGGCACATCATACAGGTGGGAATGGGCAACAGCCAAAGCCAGCATTGCATTTATCTCAGTTGTATGGCACGGATAATATTCTGTCTAGACTGAAGCAGAAATACAGATATGTCTTATTTAAGCAATAAAACATGAGGCCATGTGTTATGACATTTCTATCATGTATGTGATGTGGTCATAGCTACGGGCGAAGCCAAGTGGCGTAGACCACCAAAGTCATGATAAAAATGTCATAACACATGGACTGGAGTGTATTATTGCTTTTATACAACTGGTTACCCTCATTAAAAATCAATATTATTTCCCAAAACATAAACATTTTCAACAAAATGTGATGCTACATGCAGTAACACTGGTTGTTAAGTAACATTTTTGGCATTCTCTGGTCGTTCTATTTGTATTGGCTGCCATGTAAACTACCCAAGTGCTTGTTGATAGTTCCAGAACCTTGGTTTCTAGGGTCGCTGTCCATGGTGCTGAAAATAGAGCACGTCTGGTCCATGCTTAGGAAAATTGAATGCCAGATTGAAACATTGTATAAGGGCGCTGTCCATGGATCTAAAAACAGCGCTGCAACATTGAAGCAAAGACATTGATACAGCAGATAAGAATGGAAACCACAATGACATTTTTTTCCGGATGGTCACAGCATTGACAGTTATTTATTTATGATACTGCAGAGCTCGTTCCCTAGGTTGTCATACATGCAGCCGCGACGATTCTCTCTGTCTCTTTCCATATCTATGGTTCTTGGTTTCTTCATCGAATCTCAGTGTTGCGAATCTCAAACCATTTTTGAGTCTGGCGATTTCCTTCATTGCCTCTTCGGCCAAAGTGCAACTTTAAATCAAACGACACCTTCTTCAGTGGGTGGCGTATGAACTCCGGAGAATGTTATCCATTTCCGGTTTTGAAACAGTTGCCCGATTGATGTTATCCCATTTTCTGACATCCAATCCAGAAAGCACTTCACTGCCAAGTTGGTTTGTCTGAATGTAGCTAGCTTCTTAGTTTCTCTCATTTTCTATGTCATCAATAGCAGCACTAACGTTACTGATTTCTCCATGTCTACCGTTAACGTTAGGCTCAGGTTGCTGGTTCACATGTTCTTCTTCTTGTTTAATTTCTTATTTTCTTTCTCCTCCTCCTTTTTGTTGGCACCATTTTCAGTCGTTAGTGGATAAAACAAATCAAAAGTAACTTTAAAATGATGACGAGTTACAGGTGCTGAGACTATTAGTTGTAAAAGTAGTAGTGGTAGTGCGTTCTTAGGTAATTACGTAAACGACGCCACTTTACATGAACTTGGCCATGTGTATGTTGTCTCGTACTGATTAGTGTATTTCACAGCCTTTTACCAAACTATGCAGCCTATTACCAAACTTTTTAGGCCTTTAAATAATTTTGAAGCCTTTTACCAAACTTCGCAGCCTATTATTTTGAAAGCTGGTTTTCCCCTTAGGGCAACAGTACTACCTAGGGCTCCTAGTACCCCTGGTTGGGAACCTCTGTCTTAAATGACTTGGTTTTCATGAATTTGATGATATAAGCATGAAACCCATTCAAAAACAATATGTGTCTTGCAACAAGAAGTAGGCAGGACTTACATAGTGTATAATGATAAATACTGTGACAGAAATTTACTTGAGTCTTGATCGATTTTGCATCAGCATCCCTTTTCCTCATCAAATAGTGGGATCCACTGTGGTTCATGAAGTGGCTAGGGATGCTGTAGTAGGCTATGCTTATAGATTTATGCTTGATCAGGCAATGCTGTCCGGAGGCTCCGTATGGAGGTTGTGATGCAATTGCGGAGCCTCCAGAAGCTTGCGGAGGCCAAATCGAGCTCTGCACCGCAACACGATGCGCCTTCCAAATTGTGTAACAATGCAGAGGACTCCGTATAGTTCCGTAAAACTCACTTCCTTGACAACTTCCTTCACAACACCTCTGCTCCAACAGCTCTACTCTGCTCCGCAAAGCAAAGCACAAAAAGTATGAATGCCTTGATTTCTGCAGAGGCCGTATCACCGTAAATGCTGTACGGCCAATGCAGACGTCGGATTGAAAATGCAGCGCCTTTTAGAAGGATGCTGTGAAGTAGAGAGATCCTTGAGAAAATCTCTATTTTCTATTTATGTTGTGTGATGTGCTTTGTGTTAATTACCATGTCTAAGGAACTGCATCTCAGTGATAGAGGAGTCACTACAGACCCTGGTTCGATCCTGGGCTGTATCACAACTGGCCGTGATTGGGTGTCCCATAGGGCGGCGCACAATTGTCCCTGCATCGTCCGGGTTAGGGTTTGGCCATCATTGTAAATGAGAATTTTTTCTTAACTGACTTGCCTAGTTAAATAAAGGTTAAATAAATAAAAAATAAAGATACATATGGCCTCAAACACACATTGCATTGACCTATTATTTTTCTTCATTATACTGTACACAGTGACGGCAAAACATTTGATCAGATTTTCCCAGTCATGTAACAAATTGTCCTCTTAGCCAGTGGCGTGTCCAGGGGATTGGTTGGGGTTAATCTGGTTGGTCCCCAAAGAAATTCTGAGATCTGATAGGTAATCTCTGAATATATTGATAATTTTGATCAAGACGCACACTGACTGCAAGACTCAATCTCACTGGAGAAAATATCAGAGACAGTGAAACAGCGCCCCTCTGTCTTAGTATATGTAGCGCATGTATCTGATGCTGTTTGGCCAAAAATAGTATGACATTTCATATTATTTTTGGTCAGACAGCATCAGATACATAGGCTACAGATACTAAGAAAAAGGGTGAATGTTTGCTCGCTTGGATGCTTTCTCTGATGGTGAAATAGATTCAGCCTCTTGCGAATTGAAGGAAAATTATGAAACGGATAGATACGAATGATACATATATATATATATATATATATATATATATATATTATTTTAAATCTTGGGGAAGCCTGGCTTCCCTTGGCATCCATGAATACACAACACCTCGTAGGCTGAATGTCATTATACGTACGGTGTTCGTAATAGATTTCAAATGGCGGGTGCACAGTGCACTGTTTGGGTGCTGGACTTATTTTGGAGTAGGCAAAAGTGAGTAACACGTCATCCTTATGTTAGGCCCATATGGCTGTGGGCTACACTAGTTAATTTAGCGGACAAGATTTGTATATAATTCCTGTGGCATTATTTTATAGTAAGAACAATACAATTAAACATAGCTGAATGAAATAGACAGGATATTTTCCCCAACGATTTCTGAGCGAGTGTGCACATGCGGCTATTCTGTTATGAGTGGTTAACAAAGAAACAGGTCCTCCTATATGCTGAACTTATTTTTTTATGCAACTTTAGATGTGATACAAAAGTTAGGCTATATGTTTTGATTTCTAATACATTATAAGGCTGCGTGAGGCTACTCTAATGATGATTTGTGCAGGCTGCGCACACACACACTTCATCAGTCTCTCATTCACAATTTGACACGCCCTTAATAATATTCTCACCCATCAGACTATGCTCAATTTAATCTGGTCTTTACATATAGCCTACTAACATATGTGGAATCATTTTTTATTTAGAATGGTCCACGAAAACCATAATCTGTAGCCTGCGCTGGAATAGCGAATGGAAGTTACTTTTTAATATACCATGTAGGCTACACTGTTTGTGAAGCGGATTAATGTGTCATCAAAACAATGTTTTCTCACACAATTGCATAGCCTATTGAAATGTCCCGCAACATGGGCTTATAGGAACATGTATTTAATTCCATGCATCAACCAGCTATGAGGAGCTGGCTCTCGCTGAGCAACAGCGGATCCTATTCCACTCACACTCTGAATGCCAGGGCTCTCATGAAGTGTTTGATTTGATTTTCTATTACACTTGCACTGATGTCAGAGTGATTTAGAGGGACAATAAAGGGCTGAGTACCGGCCATTAGAGACGGCCATTAGCAAGTTTGGTAAGCTGCTAATGACCATCAGAGGCGTGAGAGTGCATTTTTGGAGTAGCCTGGTTACCGTAACTCAACTGTCACATATCATTTGACTGCGGTCATGACTTGTGACTGCCAGTGAGGCGGTAATACGGTCACCGTAACAGCCCTATTCATGACACATTAGAAGGTAATACATTTTTGCAGTTAAATTACGTCTTTACTATAAAGCCCATTAAAAAAAAATCCACATTGGATGTTCCATTAAAAACATAGCGACCTTCGAATGTCATGGTATAATTTGCACTATGGATGACACTTTCAAGTGAATTTACTGCTGTATGCTAATACCCTTACATAAAATCCTGATCTTGAATGCAAACACAGTAACAAGAATGTTGGAATTGATTTATGATTTATTTGAACAGGAAAATGTACCAAGCTTTAGCAATTAATGCATTGAACCATCATAATTACAGTACCAGTCAAACGTGTGCACACACACCTACTCATTCAATTTTTTTTTTTACTATTTTCTACATTGTAGAATAATAGTGAAGACCTCAAAGCTATGAAATAACACATATGGAATCATGTAGTAACTAAAAAAAGTGTTCAATAAATCTAAATACATTTGAGATTCTTCAAAGTAGCCACCCTTTGCCTACATGACAGCTTTGCACACTCTTGGCATTCTCGCAACTAGCTTCACCTGAAATGTTTTTCCAACAGTCTTGAAGGAGTTCCCATACATGCGGAGCACTTATTGACTGCTTTTCCTATACTCTGTGGTCCAATTAATCACAAACAATCTCAATTTGGGTGAGGTCGGGTGATTGTGGAGGCCAGTTTATCTGATGCAGCACTCCATCACTCTCCTTCTTGGTCAACTAGCCCTTACACAGCCTGGAAGTGTGTTTTTGGGTCATTCTGTTGAAAAACAAATGATAGTCCCACTAAGCGCAAACCAGATGGGATGGCGTATCGCTGCAGAATTCTATGGTAGACATGCTGGTTAAGTGTGCCTTGAATTATAAATAAATCACAGACAGTGTCACCAGCAAAGTACACTCCCACACCATCACACATCCTCCTCCATGCTTCATGGTGGGAACCACACATGCTGCAATTTCTGAGGCTGGTAACTCTAATGAACTTATCCTCTGCAGCAGAGGTCATACTGGGTCTTCCTTTCCTGTGGCGGTCCTCATGAGAGCCAGTTTCATCATAGCGCTTAATGGTTTTTGCACTTGAAGAAAGTTCTTGACATTTTCCGGATTGACTGACCTTCCTGTCTTAAAGTAATAATGGACTGTCATTTATCTTTACTTATTTGAGCTGTTCTTGCCATAATATGGACTTGGTCTTTTACCAAGTAGGGCTATCTTCTATATACCACCCCTACCTTGTCACAACACACAACTGATTGGCTCAAATGCTTTAAGAAGGAACGAATTTCCAGAAATAAATGTTTAACAAGGCACACATGTTAATTGAAATGCATTCCAGGTGACTGCCTCATGAAGCTGTTTGAGAGAATGCCAAGAGTGTACAAAGCTGTCATAAAGGCAAAGGGTGGCTACTTTGAAGAATCTCAAATATAAATATATTTTGATTTGTTTAACACTTTTGTGGTTACTACATGATTCCATATCTGTTATTAGTTTTGATGTCTTCACTATTATTCTACAATGTAGAAAATAGTAAAAAATAAAGAAAAACCCTGGGATGAGTACATGTGTCTAAACTTTTGACTGGTACTGTGTACCATATATATATATTAAAAAAACTTGCATCGATTAAGTTTCAAAATGTTATTGCCCCATTAAACTTGGTTTGTGCCCCACCTTTGCAACCCCATTTAAAATGTTCTGGACACGCCACTGTTCTCAGGGTACCTGTGGTTCCATCTGTCAGTCCCTATCTGAGTGTTCTTGATTCTCTCTGTCATCCTATTTAGCTCTCTAGTGGCAGCAGGGCTTGTTGCTAGGCAATATAATATTTTACCTAAATGCAGTTGTGGTTGTGCTCCATAAACCGAGCCTTTGTTTGTTTCTCCTCTCTAAAGGGTACACTAGTGGAATTGACAGAGGTGTTGACTTCTTCTGACATGGAAAATAATCATTTAAATTAAACATTGAATATCCCTTTGAGCATGGTGAAGTTATTAATTATACTTTGGATGGCGTATCAATACATCCAGTCATTACAAAGATACAGGCATCCTTCCTAACTCAGTTGCCCGAGAGGAAGAAAACTGCTCAGAGATTTCACCAGGAGGCCAATGGTGACTTAAACAGTTACAGTTTAATCCTTAAGAGTTCATTGGCACCAGTGCGTCAATCTAAGTAACATAATTTAAAAAAATCCCCATCCAAATCCCCTCAGTTTAAAACTTATTCGGGATCAGTGTCCCTTCCACGGGACGGTTGAGCTAACGTAGGCTAATGCGATTAGTATGAGGTTGTAAGTAACAAGAACATTTCCCAGGAATTAGACATATCGGATATTGCCAGAAAGCTTAAATTCTTGTTAATCTAACTGCACTGTTCAATTTATAGTAGCCATGCTATTGTAGCCATGCTATTGCTAAGAATACCATGCTATTGTTTGAGGAGAGTGCACAATTTGGAACATGAAAAGTTATTAATAAAGAAATGATGCACATTTGGGCAGTCTTGATACAACATTTTGAACAGAAATGCAATGGTTCATTGGATCAGTCTAAAACGTTGCACATACACTGCTGTCATCTAGTGGCCAAAATCTAAATTGCACCTGGGCTGGAATAATATCTTAGGGCGTATCTCTTGCATTATAAAGATGACCGTACAAAAAAAAGTATGTTTTTTTTTCTTTCTTTGTATTATCTTTTACCAGATCTATTGTGTTATATTCTCCTACATTCCTTTCACATTTCCACAAACCATTGTATTTCTGTTCAAATGGTACCAAGAATATGCATATCCTTGCTTCAGGGCCTGAGCTACAGGCAGTTAGATTTGGGTATGTCATTTTAGGTGAATTTATAAAAAAAAAGGGGTTGATCTTTAAGATGTTTTTAAGCTAGAGATGTCTGCATGTTTTTTTTTGCGTGCATCTCAATCCGCCGCATCCGCCTATCTGCGGTGGAAGGTTGCCGAGCCACAGTTGTGTTTCATCTCCAAAATCGGTCTTTTCACAAAAACATCTGTAGCATCTGAACGGTTTAGCCTACAAACTAAAGTGTAAAGATGAGACTCTCTCAAACACGGTGGTGTTCTCTGTTTTGCTGTACAACTCCCACAAGCCCAACGGGTCTTGTATGATGGTAACACATGCAAATTATTGGAAGTATGGAGGTAATTTTGTTGCAACAAAAATAAAGGGTAAAATACGTTTCCAAAAAAAATACAACATTTCCTCATCTTTCTTACATCTCCTAGATATAGGACAGACACTTCAAAACCTCATTCTTATGATTTATTTTTTGAATGCCTTTTTTGTAATTGTCAATGTGTTATTCAATGCATTTCTATGATCTATACAGTGTCTTCATAAAGTATTCACACTTTTTCCCAAATAAATTGTGTTACAGCCTGAATTTAAAATGGATTGAGATTTTTTTGGTCACTGGCCTACATACACTACCCCATAACGTCAAAGTGGAATTATGTTATTCTAAATGTTTACAAATTCATAAACAAAATGAAGAGTATTAAGAGTATTAAACCCGTTTGTTATGGCAAGCTTAAATAAGTTCAGGAGTAAATATGTGCTTAACAAGTCACAAAATAAATTGCATGGACTGTACCCCACACATACAATTCCATTTTCCTGTAAGGTCCCTCAGTCGAGCAGTGAATTTAAAACACAGATTCGACCACAAAGACTAGGGAGGTTTTACAATGCCTCGCAAAAAACGGCACCTATTGGTAGACGGATATAACAAAAAAGCAGACATTGAAAATCCCTTCGAGCATTGTGAAGTTGTTAATTACACTTTGGATGGTGTGATACACCCTGTCACTACAAAGATACAGCCGTCCTTCCTAACTCAGTTGCCAGAGAGGAAGGAAACTGCTCAGGGATTTCACCATGAGGCCAATGGTGACTTTAAAGCAGTTGCAGAGTGATTGGAGAGAACTGAAGTTGGCTCAACAACATTGTAGTTACTCTATAATACTATCTAATTGACAGAAGGAAAAGGAAGCCTGTACAGAATACACATATTCCAAAACATGCATCCTTTTTGCAACAAGGCATTAAAGTAATACTGCAAAAAATGTGGCAAAGCAATTCACTTTTTTTCCTGAATACAAAGTGTTATGTTTGGGACAAATCCAATAATATTTTTATGAATTTGTAAACATTTTGAAAAACATAATTCCACTTTGACGTTATGGGGTAGTGTGTGTAAGCCAGTGACAAAAATATAAGGTATTAGTGAGTAGCACTCTCCCTATTTTCAAGCATAGTGGTGGCTGCATCATGTTATGAGAATGCTTATATTTGTGAAGGACTGGGGAGTTTTTCAGGATAAAAAATAAACAGAATGGAGTTAAGCATAGGCAAAATCCGGAGGAAAGCCTGGTTCCGTTTGCTTTCCACCAGACACTGAGAGATGAATTCAACTTTCAGCACAACAATAACCTAAAACACAAGGACAAAAATACACTGGAGTTGCTTAACAAGAAGACAGTGAATCTTCCTGAGAGGCCGAATTACAGTTTTGATTTAAATCTACTTGAAAATCTATGGCAAGACCTGGAAATGCTTGTCTAGCAATGATAAACAATCAATTTGACAGATCTTGAAGAATTTAGAAAAGTATAATGGGTAAATGTTGCACAATCCAGGTTTGGAAAGCTCTTAGAGACTTACCCAGAAAGACTCACAGCTGTAATCTCTGCCAAAGGTGCATCTACAAAGTATTGACTCAGGGGTGTGAATACTTATGGAAATTACATATTTCTGTATTTAATTTTATAAATTAGTATACGTTTCTAAAAACCATGTTTTCACTTTGTCATTATGGGCTATTGTGTGTACGTGGGTGAGAAAAACATATATTTAATACATTTTGAATTAAGGCTGTAACACAACAAAATGTGGAATAAATCAAGGGGTATGAATACTTTCATATTTATGTATGAATACTCCCCCCAGATTGTCTGTCAGGCCTAACCAACAGACAATCTGGGCAGTATTCTACTGCCTGATTGCTCTGAAAGTCTAACTTGTAGGGTAGACTAATTTCCTATTGTGATGGCTGGCCCATATTACTACCCACTGGGCACAGATGTCTATTCAACTTAATTTAATTGAAATTACTTGGAAACAATGTTGATTCAACCAGTGTGTGCTCATTTGAATGACAGGTTAAATCTGGTAGATAGAACATTTGCAACGTTCTCCTCTTGCATGTACAATGAAGACTTCATACATTTGAGGCCATCGAACCCATTGATGTTGTTGACTTGCAGATACCATGGCCTTAAAGAATTTGATTCATTTCTCACAGACCAGCTGAAGCAGTATTTAATTTTTTTTTACCAATACGCCGCAGTGACTGTCATTCTATGGCCACCGCCACCATAAGTTGTAGGTAGTCTAACTAACAGGCCTCCTCCAAAGACGGTGTAAATGAAACCACCTCCATCTACGTACAAATGGCACCCTATTCCCTATGTAGTGCACTACGGGTCAAAAGTAAAGCAGTATATATTTGGGATGCAGCCCCAGAGAAGAGG
Source organism: Salvelinus fontinalis (assembly GCF_029448725.1). Classification (NCBI taxonomy): domain Eukaryota; kingdom Metazoa; phylum Chordata; class Actinopteri; order Salmoniformes; family Salmonidae; genus Salvelinus; species Salvelinus fontinalis. The sequence continues at coordinate 30,028,714 of NC_074669.1, forward strand.
GCTAGCGCTGCCCCGGGCCCAGGGGAGGGCACTGGTGCAGGAAATTGAAAAGCGGACAACACAGACCTCATACGTCCTAGCACTAACAAGTCTACTTTGGGGTGACAAAAAGAAACCTAGGGCTTTTATTGATTTCATTGTTCAGGCTGATGTGTTAACTGACGGGCCATCTAACGGTGATAGATGTAACATTACTGCTGCAGGGAGGGAAGAGAGGAAAGTGTGGGAGGTTTTAGGGTTCAGATAAAGAGGAATGTACAGTTGTATTATGTTGATTAGTTCCAATATGTAGCTCACAATATCTTCTCTTGTCCCTTGCGTTTATAAGTTGGCCCTATGTTAAGCATAGGCTATTGTTCACATGTAAGACAAAATGCACTTGCGTTATTATTTGGAGTGTTCATAACAATCTCGGCTTGGATGACAATCTCACAGAGCTTTTTTTGCACATCTGTGGCTCTTTTGTGTCTACATCAATGTCAAGTCAAGGTCATATACCTACCCACCACATGCTTAAGGAGTTTACAGTTGTACTTCTACTAGCCATAAGATCTTACGATACGATCCAGATTACATCAATTCACTGATGTGTGGTTTTATAGATATAAAACCTTAGTAACATTTTGACGGAATTGTAGGACTTTTTCATCCAAAATAATACTGCTATTACACCTGTGGTCTGCTGTTCGCAATAGCACACCTGTTATGGGTTCATGTTTCACATTCATTGTTGTTCCATGGACGCCTTCTGTGGTTTGTAGTACAACAGTGCATTGTGGTTTGTAGTACAACAGTACATTGTGATTTGTAGTACAACAGTGCATTGTGGTTTGTAGTACAACAGTGCATTGTGCTCCTAGTGAGCAGCTGATATTTCATATTGAGGCAACCCACATGCAGCAGCTACTCTTCCTTGGGTCCACATAAAACACACAACAAAGTACAGAACCGTTGTAGACTGTGGCGCAGCGGTCTAAGACACTGCATCTCAGTGCTAGAGGCATCACTACAGACCCTGGTTTGAGTCCAGGCTGTTTCACAACCGGTCGTGATTGCGAGTCCCATAGGACGGTGCACAATTGGCCCAGCATCATCCCTACCCCGGTTTTGTAACGATCTGGGTGTTGTGGGTGTGAAGTCAGGCACAGGAAACAGAGAGTTCAAGATAGTGCTCTTTAATGCACACACGGCGGACATAGGCCACCACACGAAACACTGGGTGCCGAAAAACAAATGCCCCAAACACGGGGACTAAAACAGTCCAGCAAAATCCACGAACAGGAACAAACACGTTCGTCTCCAACATACACAAATGTTACCACAATCAATCCCGCACAAAGAAACAGGTGGGCCGGCTGACTAATAAAGCCTTATTAAATCACCACAAACTCATAACAGGTGTAACCAATAAACATACAAGGAGGGGGAGGAAAGAATCAGTGGCAGCTAGTAGGCTGGCAACGACTACCGCCGAGCGCCACCCGAACGGGAAGGGGAGCCACCTTCGGTCAGACTCGTGACAGGTTTGGCCGGGGTAGGCCGTCATTGGAAATTTGTTCTCAACTGACTTGCCTAGTTAAATAAATGAATAAAAATAAGATATTACATGAAGTTAAAAATTACAATAAAATAAGAGTTATATATTGGAAAGACACTGAGAGACAGCACATATACTATTTACACACCATTGATATACAGTACCAGTCAAAAGTTTGGACACACCTACTCATTCAAGGGCTTTTCTTTATTTGTACTATTTTCTACATTATCTACTTATTATACATACAGTTAAATTAAACTATGAAATAACACATATGGAATCATGTAGTAACCAAAAAAAGAGTGTTAAACAAATACAAATATATTTTAGATTCTTCAAAGTAGCCACCCTTTGCCTTGATGACAGCTTTGCACCCTCTTGGCATTCTCTCGACCAGCTTCAATTGGAATGCTTTTCCAACAGCCTTGAAGGAGTTCCTTTTTCTTTACTCTGTGTTCCAACTCATCCCAAACCATCTCAATTGGGTTGAGGTTGGATGATTGTGGAGGCCAGGTCATCTGATGCAGCACTCCATCTCTCTCCTTGGTCTAATAACCTTTACACAGCCTGTAGGTGTGTTGTGCGTCATTGTCCTGTTGAAAAACAAATGTCACAACACAACTGATTCGCTCAAATGCATTAAGAAGGAAATAAATTCCACAAAGTAACTTTTAACAAGGCTCACCTGTTAATTGAAATGCATTCCAGGTGATTACCTCATGAAGCTGATTGAGAGAAAGCCAAGAGTGTGCAAAGCTGTCATCAAGGCAAAGGGTGGCACCTTTGAAGAATTTCAAATATAAAATATATTTTGATTTGTTTAACACTTTTCTGGTTACTACATGATTCCATTTGTGTTATTTATTAGTTTTGATGTCTTCACTATTATTCTACAATGTAGAAAATAGTACAAAGAAAGTAGGTAGGTAGGTGTCCAAACTTATTATGCATACAGTTAAATTAGATCTTTCGAAAGAGGAGAAGCGCTGTGATACAAGATGTTTTGAAAATCTTTTTTATGCTCAACTTGCTTTTTGCCTGAGTCACCTCTGGTGGCAGTACATTCCATGATGACATGGCTACATATAGTACATAACTGAGCAATTCATTAAATCTGTTTTTGGTTTGGGTACAGTGAAGAAACCCATAGTGGCGTGTCTGGTGGGGTATGTACATTGCCTTCAGAAAGTATTCATACCCCTTGACTTATTCCACATTTTTGGTGTTATAGCCTTTTTTTTATGTTCGCACATCTAGACACAATACACCATAATGACAAATTGAAAACATGTTTTTAGAATTTTTTCAAATGTATTAAAAATGAAATACAGAAATACCTAATTTACATTCACACCCCTCAGTAAATACTTTGTAGAAGCACCTTTGGCAGCGTTCACAGCTTTTGAGTCGTCTTGTATGTCTGTATCAGCTTTGCACATCTAGATTTGGGGATTTTTTCCCATTCTTCCCTGCACATTTTCACAAACTCAGTGAAGTTAGATGGGGAGAGGTGGTGAGCAACAATCCTCAAGTCTTTCCACAGATTTGTATTTAAAATTGTACCCCCTTTTTCGTGGTATCCAATTGTTAGTAATTACTGTCTTGTCTCATTGCTACAACTCCCGTACAGGCTCAGGAGAGACAAAGGTCGAAAGCCATGCGTCCTCCGAAACACAACCCAACCAAGCGCACTGCTTCTTAACACAGCGCGCATCCAACCCGGAAGCCAGCCGCACCAATGTGTCGGAGGAAACTCTGTGCACCTTGGCCCAGCCACAGGAGTCACTGGTGCGCAATGGGACAAGGCTATCCCTACCGGCCAAACCCTCCCTAACCCAGACGACGCTAGGCCAATTGTGCGTCGCCCCATGGACTTCCCGGTCGCGGCCGGCTGCGACAGAGCCTGGGCGCGAACCCAGAATCTCTGGTGGCACAGCTAGCGCTGCGATGCAGTGCCCTAGACCACTGCGCCACCCGGGAGGCCACAGATTTTCAATGGAATTCAAACATGGGCTTTGGCTGGGCCACTCAAGGACTTTCACATTCTTGTTCCGAAGCCATTCTAGCATTGCTTTGGCTGTATGCTTAGGGTCATTGTCCTGTTGGAATTTAAATCTTCACGCTAGTCAGTAGTTAACTTGTTCTTTGAAAAATAGCATTGTATTTGTTCAAACACAATTTTCTCCATCAGTATACTAAGAACAGGCAGCAAATGTATAGGTCAGCTGTTAGAGCCAGCATATGATGCTTTACTATTTTTAGGTAGTGGTATAGGTCGCTATCAATACAACTTCACGATAAGGTGCAGAGCTTTCGATTTGACTGCTGGGGGGCAAGGAGACCCCTATTCACATTTACAGCAAAGACTTGTGGAATAGTTACAGGGGAGAGGAAGGGGGATGAATGTGCCAATTGGAAGCTGGGGAGGAGTAGGTGGCCATGAAGGCCAGATTTGGAATTTAGCCAGGACACCCAAGTTAACACCCCTACTCTTGCAATAAGTGCCATGGGATATTTAGTGACCACAGAGAGCCAGGTCACCCATTTAACATCCCATCTGAAAGACAGCATGCTACACAGGGAAATGTTCCCCAATCACTGCCCTGGGATAATTTTTTAGCCCAGAGGGAGAAGAGCCTCCTACTAGCCCCACAACACCACTTCCAGCAGCATCTGGTCTCCCATTCAGGACCAACCCTGCTTAGCTTCAGAGGCAAGCCAGCAGTGGTCTGCAGTGTGGTATGCTGCGTGCCATTGTTAAATAAATTTAAACTATTTGGTTGTAATATCATGACCTCTTAAAGAGCATAGATAACTATTCCACAAGTCATTTCCAATTATTCCATGCAAAACAATTGCACAGATTTAGCGCTATCATCAGAGTTATACAGCATGTAACTGCATGCTTTTCATGATCAGTAAACATCAATTGATCATGTCATTTTAGATATGTGAGGGTAGACTTACGCTATCTCTCAATATTGGTCACCATTAATTAAATATTTGAGTGAGCTAAAAATGAAATAGAACTATACATGACAAGAATGAGTGGTTTAGGTTCATTTCCCATCCTTTATGAGCTTTGTCTGTCAACGATCAGAAGGGGTATTTGCCGATGTACTGTACTGTTAGCTGGTTATGTTTACAGTGCAAGCTACCGGTAGAAATGTTGTTCAGTTGGTAAGTAGACCTAATGTACATTTTTCTCCATCCACTGTAGGCCTAGCTAGCGAAGTTAGCCAACATCCCCTTTTAAACATTGTTTTTAAGAGTGTTTAATCACAACTTCTGCCGACAGACATGTCGTGGAAATTCTAACCAGAAAGGAAGAAACTAGATTCTTCAAACAACAACTTTTTATTGTAAGATTTGCAAATCTGGAGCTGGTTAACAATCACTCAAAAGGTACAAAGTTAAATACCCAATGAACAAGAGTTGGGTCTCAGCTTTTATAACCTTTGTCTACGTGGCAGTTTAGCTGGTGTGTGAGATCATGATGGGAACACAGCGTACAAACAAGTGATAACGCCAGTTTTGTTACTCCTTTCTGTTGACAGAAGTGTTGCTGCTGCTCAAGCTAGCCTTTTCTCTTCATATCTCCACACAGCTGTGTCCTCTAAAGGTATGAAAAGAACAAGATGGATCAAAAACTGGTCACTCTCAGATGGCCCTTTGTCTTTTGCTGCATAACTAAGTTAGTCAGAAACAAGAGAGGAAAAACACTGGCTACTTCTTACTTACATCAGAGAAACAGACAGTGGAAATGTACAGGTTTAAGGCTCAAACAGCGCATGTGCATAACAAAGTTTGTCATTTGAACCCAAAGATAAGATAGGCTACATTGATTGAGGGACCAAATTGGCTAGCTAGCTAATAACAGATCACATCCATATGGCTAGTGGCTAGTTAACAAGCTAACTTACAGTTGATAAACTAGATGACTATATATATATATTGATAACGACCTATTACATTAGCTTCCTTTCACACCTGTGGACACACTCCTTTAGGCTTTGGTTAAAGACATGGAAAATAGGGGTGGCAATCCAGTCTGCTACCATTCTAAATAGTTTTCCATCTAGGTTGTCTACCTGGTGGCATATTATTCTTGATGGATAACAATAACTTTTTCACCTCTTCCACACAAACTTGACCAAATTCAAAACAGCAATCCTTTTCTTTTATTATTAGATCTTCAATATACAAATATGATTGTTCACTGTTCAATGTTGTCATTTCACTTCTCAGTTTGTCCACTTTACCAGTAAAATAGTAATTGAAATGATTGGCCATTTCAAAAAGCTTTGTTATAAATTACACATCAACCTTCAATGAACGATGGAGATGAATTGGGTTTTCTGTCCATAATATCGTGTCATTTTTTTAATGTCATTTATCTTGTTTTTGGTAATATATTTACTTATTTTTTTGTTAGGTTTAGTCACAACATTTTTCAATTGACAGTATGTGAACCAATCAGCTGAGCAGCCTGACTTGTTTGCCACCTTTTTTTTGCATAATTTCTTTGAACCATCAATTCAATTCATCATCGATCCATGGGGCTCTAACAGTTCTCACAGTTAGTTTCTTTAACAGGTGCATCTTTGGCAAAAATTGGCAAGACTAATTTTACAAATTCTCAAAGTGCTGCATCTGGATTCTCCTCCTTATACACATCAGGCCAACATACATTTTTTACATCTTCAAAAAAAATTGTCCTGAGAAAACATTTTGAATGATTTCTTATAGATAACTTTAGGTCCTGCCTTTGGTACTTTAGCATTTTGTGTTATTGCCCAATTATGGTTACTACAGCCAATGGGAATTGATATTGCTTTGCAGCATTAGCGAAGACATTATCAATAATAGTGGATGTCACAGATCCAACGCTATCGGTATACACTTTAGTTGGCAGACTGATAACCTTGGTAATGTTACAGGCATTAGCAGCCTGGTCTCATAGACTAGACGTAACATAGTAAATGTAAATCCGGGACACTCAAATTAGTATGATACTAGAATAGTATCTTTTGAGGCTCTTGTGATCTGGCCTTAATTAAAATGATATGTCAAGATGGCCTCCTCTTCTCGCCTGCTCCTCACCCCCCTCGCCAGTCACAGTTACTAGACACCATCATGTTGTGTCAAGACAGGGTGGACAGACAGAAGGGTTGTTGATGCCCACCCTGAGAGGAATGGCCACAGTGTAAGTAAAGTATTGACTTGAACCCGATTGAACATCTCTGGAGAACCCTGAAAATAGCTGTGCAGCGACGCTACCCATCCAACCTGACAGAGCTTGAGAGGATCTGCAGAGAAGAATGGGAGAAAATCCCCCAATACAGGTGTGCTAAGCTTGTAGCGTCATACCCAAGAAGACTCAAGGTTGTACTCACTGCCAAAGGTGCTTCAACAAAGTAAAGGGTCTGAAAACGTAAGTACATGTGATATTTCATTTTTTTTTATATACATTTGCAAACATTTCAAAACACCTGTTTTTGCTTTTCCATTATGGTGTATTGTGTGTAGATTGATGAGTATTCTTTATTTACTTAATACATTTTAGAATAAGGCTGTAGTCTACCAATATTTGGAAAAAGTAAAGGGGTCTGAATACTTTCCGAAGGCACTGTATTTTATATTCAGTAAAAGAGAGGATCTGTTCTTTTGAAGTGTGGCCGTGTTAACATGTTTCCCTCCTTGTATGCTATCCTCTGTCTGTCTGCACATCTGATGTGATTCAGTTAGAAATGGGATCAGCTACAAGGTGACATCTTGTTTTGCACTTATAATCGATACCAAGCGAGTAATGTTGTCTCCTCAAATCAGAATCACATTGGACATTTTGTCTGACAGTCTGCTTTTTGTTGTTGAAAACACAACACATATTACCCTTCACTTTGGACTAGAGAGGTCTGGGCAGCCAGGGTGTGTGTCTGTGTGTGTGTGTCGCCCGGCCAGATGTGCACTGTTTCTTAAATTAAGTGGCTAATGAGAATACAGCAGCTGCTTCCCTTTAACACTAGACCTACAGTATTGATCTGCAGTCTGCAACGCAACACACACACATCTGACAGATCAAGTCGAATTCAAAGCAACCCATGAAAACATCACTCTGTTCTTTTCAGACACAGAAGACACCATTTTTTCCACCTACAGTGCACTCGGAAAGTATTCAGACCCCTTGACTTGTTCCACAGTTTGTTAAGTTACAGTCTTATTCTAAAATGGATTAAATAGTTTTCTTCCTCCCATCAATCTACACACAATACCCCATAATGACAAATCATTATTTTTTTTCTTCTTCAAATGTATATAAAAACATATAGCATTTACATAAGTATTCAGACTTGTTACTCAATACTTTGTTGAAGCACCTTTGGCAGAAATTACAGCCTCGAGTCTTCTTGGGTATGACGCTACAAGCTTAGCACACCTGTATTGGGGCAATTTCTCCCATTCTTCTTTCCAGATCCTTTCAAGCTCTGTCGGGTTGGATGGGTAGTGTCGCTGAACAGCTATTTTTAGATCTCTCCAGAGATGTTCAATCGGGTTCAAGTCCGGGCTCTGGTGGGGCCACTCAAGGACATTCAGAGACTTGTCTTGAAGCCATTCCTGTGTTGTCTTGGCTGTGTGCTTAGGGTCGTTATCCTGTTGGAAGTTGAACTTTCGCCCCAGTCTGAGGTATTGAGTGCTCTGGAGCAGGTTTTCCTCAAGGATCTCTCTGTACTATGCTCCGTTCATCTTTTCTCGATCCTGACTAGTCTCTCAGTCCCTACCGCTGAAAAACATCACCACAGCATGATGCTGCCACCACCATGCTTCAACGTAGGGATGGTGCCAGGTTTCCTCCACACGTGGCGCTTGGCATTCAGGGCAAAAAGTTCAATCTTGGTTTCCTCAGATCAGAGAATCTTGTTTCTAATGGTCTGACAGTCCGTTATGTGCCTTTTGCTAAACTCCAAGCGGGCTGTCATGTGCATTTTACTAAGGAGAGGCTTCCGTTTGGCAACTCTACCATGAAGGCTTGATTGGTGGAGTGCTGCAGAGATATTTGTCCTTCTGGAAGGTTCTCCCGTCTCCACAGAGGAACTCTGGAGCTCTGTCAGAGAGACCGTCGGGTTCTTGGTCACCTCCCTGATCAAGGCCCTTCTCCCCCGATTGCTCAGTTTGGCCGGGCAGCCAGCTCTAGGAAGAGTCTTGGTGGTTCCAAACTTCTTCCATTTAAGAAATATGGAGGTCACTGTGTTCTTGGGGACCTTCCGGACCTTCCATGCTGAAGAAATATTTTGGTACCCTTCCCCAGGTCTGTGCCTCATCACAATCCTGTCTCTGAGCTCTATGGACAGTTCCTTCGACCTCATGGCTTGGTTTTGCTCTGACATGCACTGTCAACTCTGGGACCTTATATAGACAGGTGTGTGCCTTTCCAAATCATGTCCAATCAATTGAATTTACCAGAGGTGGACTTCAATCAACTTCTAGAAACATCTCAACGATGATCAATGGAAACAGGATGCACCTGAGCTCAATTTCGAGTCTCTGTTTTTTAATTTCTACAAATTCTAAAAGCTTGTTTTCACTATTTCATTATGGGGTATTGTGTGTATATTGATGAGGAAAATGTTTGATTGAATCAATTGTAGAATAAGGCTCTAACGTAACAAAATGTGAAAAAAGTCAAGAGGTCTGAATACTTTCCGAATGCACTGTATGCTCAAAAAGTATTACAAACATTCCGAAGCAAATCGTTTGATGAATGATGAATTTGGGTGTTGAATAGGAGACAATAAATAAAGACATTCTTGACTGCTCAGGACAAATAAACCTGCAATTAGACAGAAGTGTAGGAATTAGGTCAGGATGGTTTCTAACATGCTTTTCTGTCGCCCCTTGATATAGGCTAACGACACAGCTATAATGATTTTGAACAACAGCAACAAAAAATAGAGCCCAGTAATGCTCAATTCATTTATTCCGATCTTTTTTGCAATACAATACACCACATGATAGTTACAAAAACAGAATGGGCATTGGAACAGAGAAACAACATCTCTAATCAGATATTAAGATAAGGCATGTTACTCAGATCATGTTTGCTGTGAGAATCACATATGATTGCTCTCCCTTGTAAAAGCCAGTGGGTGACAGAGTGAGATGTAGGGGTTGTTTGGGGGCCACAACGACAACTTGGTGTGTCGCCAGAATACTTATCTCCCGAGCCAGTCTGGGTCTGGGTGGGATGGTTCCTCTGATCCAAATGTGTGTGTGTGTGTGTGTGTGTGTGTGTGTGTGTGTGTGTGTGTGTGTGTGTGTGTGTGTGTGTGTGTGTGTGTGTGTGTGTGTGTGTGTGAGTGTGTCAGTCTAGGTGGGATGGTTCCTCTCTTATCCTAGGATGGATATTTTTTCCCTGTGATTTTGTCAGTTGGAAAAACAGGCCCTGTCAAAGAAGAGGTTAAAGGGTCTATCTGCCATTTGACACATTCATTAATCTACCACACATTACATACACTGTTCAGAAATGAGAACATAATTAACTTAGGTAGGGGATATGCAAGATTTATTTTGTCCTATTGATATATAGGCCAAGTCCAGAATATAACCACTTTTTTAGCACACAAATGCACAGGGATAGCCTACTAAGAATGAAAAAAAAAAAGAATATTAACATGGCAAAACATAAAATATAGATGTCTTCAATTATATGTCTGTCTGCAGAGAGAGGCATACCTAAAGTAGTTCAGGGGAATTCTACCTCAGCTGCAGGTTCAGGTTGCCATGTAAATGCCACCAACCAGTGACAAGGCTATTGTCAGCTGTTGTCAGAGAGTTAGCCATGTTAGTATTAGCATATATTAGAATAACTCAGCACAGCTGTCCATCTCCTCAGAGATAATGAAGGCAGAAGGACCACGAGATCGGACTGAATGGGCACCTGTATAGATGGGGGGGAAGAACTGAGTGTGTGTGTGACTATCAAGTGTGTGTGTGACTGTCGCCCCATTGCACTCACTTCTGTCATCATGAAGTGCTTTGAGAGACTAGTCAAGGATCATATCGCCTCCACCCTACCCGATACCCTAGACCCACTCCAATTTGCTTACCGCCCCAATAGGTCCATATACGATGCAATCGCCATCACACTGCACACTGCCCTAGCCCATCTGGACAAGAGGAATACCTATGTAAGAAGGCTATTCATTGACTACAGCTCAGCATTTAACACCATAGTACCCTCCAAACTTGTCATTAAGCTCGAGACCCTGGGTCTCAACCCCGCCCTGTGCAACTGGGTCCTGGACTTTCTGACGGGCCGCTCCCAGGTGGTGAAGGTAGGAAACAACATCTCCACCCCGCTGGTCCTCAACACTGGGGCCCCACAAGGGTGTGAGTTGTCAGCCCTCTCCTGTACTTCCTGTTTACCCATGACTGCGTGGCCATGCACGCTTCCAACTCAATCATCAAGTTTACAGACGACACTACAGTGGTAGGCCTGATTACCAACAACGACGAGACAGCCTACAGGGAGGAGGTGAGGGCCCTTGGAGTGTGGTGTCAGCAAAATAATATCTCACTCAACGTCAACAAAAATAAAGGAGATGATCGTGAACTTCAGGAAACAGCAGAGGGAGCATCCACATCGACGGGACAGTAGTGGAGAAGGTGGAAAGTTTTAAGTTCCTCGGCGTACACATCACGGACAAACTGAAATGGTCCACCCACACAAACAGCATGGTGAAGAAGGTCCAACAGCGCCTCTTCAACCTCAGGAGGATATATCTACAGATGCACAATCGAGAGCATCCTGTTGGGCTATATCACCGCCTGGTACTGCATTTGCACCGCCCTCAACCGCAAGGCTCTCCAGAGGGTGGTGCGGTCTGCAAAACGCATCACTGGAGGCAAACTACCTGCTCTCCATGACACCTACAGCACCTGATGTCACAGGAAGGCCAAAAAGATCATCAAGGACAACAACCACCCGAGCCACTGCCTGTTCACCCCGCTATCATCCAGAAGGGGAGGTCAGTACAGGTGCATCAAAGCTGGGACCAAGAGACTGAAAAACAGCTTCTATCTCAAGGCCATCAGACTGTTAAACAGCCATCACTAACATAAAGAGGCTGCTGCCAACATACAGACTCTAATATCTGGCCACTTAAATAAATGAACTCAATAAAGGTATCACTAGTCACTTTAAATAACGGCACTTTAATAATGTTTACATATCCTACATTACTCATCTCATATGTATATACTGTACTCTACACCATCTACTGCAACTTGCCTATGCTGCACGCCATCGCTCATCCATATATTTATATGTACATATTCTTTTCATGCCTTTACATTTGGGTGTATAAGGTAGTTGTTGTGAATTTGTCAGATCACTTACTAGATATTACTGCATAGTCGGAACTAGAAGCACAAGCATTTAGCTACGCTCGCATTAACATCTGCTAACCATGTGTGTGATCAATACAATTGTATTTTATTTGTGTGTGTGTGTTTGTGAGTGTGCGTGGCGTCAATATACTTGTTTGTGTTGTGTGTGTGTGTGTGTGTGTGTGTGTGTGTGTGTGTGTGTGTGTGTGTGTGTGTGTGTGTGTGTGTGTGTGTGTGGGTGTGGGTGTGGGTGTGGGTGTGTGTGTATAAAGGTGGGGCAGGAATTCTAAGAAACTTGAAAGTAGTCACCTTGCTGACATCAGTCTAACTCTTTAAACTCACAATTCCTTCAATCAACTTATTCAACAGTGTCAGCCTGAATCAATCATTTACCCTCCCTGACAGTTCCTGGAAGTTAAACAACAGGTCACCTAGAAAGACCCAAGCCACAGCAGACAGACATGCTATTGTCAACTCACATTTGTTAACATTGTGAATTAACATTGTGAAAGCATAAAATGACTTCAACAGAATGCTTTGGCAGGAATAACAAATTATGTTTACACTTTGCTTTATGCTAGGCTTTTATGCGTGTTTTAATTCAATAGTAAAGAAACAAACAAGTAATGTTATTACAGTCTAACCATTGTTGTACCATTCACTTTCTAAATTGTAATAAACACTCCTGGATAATGTGAAATCATCCAGTCATTCTCTTCAGGGATTTCTATGTTAGTCTCACTAATGAAAACACATTATGCTAAGACAGCCTTACCGTATCCGGGTGTTCAGAGACACCAACAAGACCAGGAGGACCTGTGGTGGTTCAACCACATCTCTACTCATTCTGAATCAAGTCATTGTGACTAATGAATCACAGATGAGACTGCATCCCAAATGGTACGCTATTCTGCATGGAGCACACTTATTTTGAACAGAGCCCTATGGCATAGAACAGTGGTTCTCAATCCTGGTCCTGGAGAAACAAACAAAACAGAAACGTGCACCCCTTTGGGTCCCTAGGACCAGGGTTGAGAACCACTGCAATATAACGGAAAAACTGTCAATTATACAGTACATTTTTGTATTATCAACAGTAAAATACTCAAACATTTTGCTTCAGCATACTGTAAATGATGGTGCATTGTGGGAAGATGTTGTGGGAGGGGAAACAATTGCTTTATTTCAAATGGTACTTTAATTCCAACCCACAGAACACAGTACGGTACCGTATCATTGGAGCGCCAAAAAACCTTTTGACCTCTAGTGAGTGCATGGCATTGTTGTTTTGAGGAGTGCCTTGTGAAGAGGCCATATTTGTTGCACCCAGGAGTGAGAATGCTGTACCAATTTAACTGATATGTGGTTATAGTGCCCTGTTAATCTCAAATGTTTAGGGGATATGAGGCTGCAAGTCTTAAACCTTAAATGATTTAGCATTTTGCCATATCCTTTTGGTCTGTTTTGCCTTGTAGTCACTGCCAGTTTGGAAGCCTTTGATAATTAAGGCCACTAGAAATGCAAATAATGTAAAACACCAAATATTCATTAATATGTTGTAATGTTTGTAAACACGTTACCTTGCAGCCAACCTGGAGGTATCCTACTAAGCAGGTTTGAGCCAGGTAACTTTGGTCAACTCAGGATAACCAGTCATGCGAAAGTGTCTCACTTTTAAGCCTGGTACATTTCTATGGCAACGAATCCTTCAGAACTAACTTGCTCCGTGGCAGGCTAACACACAACTCCACTAACCCTGAATGAAATGACTGAGCCACAAGTTGAGGACCAATGAAATCAGATTTCCTCCCTCTTGAAAATATTCATTCCCTTCATTTGAGGAAGAGACGGATTAAAAAATATATATTATTCAAATGTTTTTTTGTGTACATTTTTTAAAATCTTAAAATATATTACATTACACATTTAGTAATGACAGAATGCATTTTAAACTTCACACACAGTAACACTTTAGCATGACTTATTACAATCATTGTGGGGAAAAAGGTGATTGTGGTTGTGCACCAAAGCACAGCAAAGTTGACGTTCACGATAAGTAATAAAATAAAGACGGCCCTTCTAAAAGCCTTGACCTCTAGAAGCCTGAGTTGGAATGTAAAGCCAACTGAAGCTGGTTAGCTTTAGAAAACACTGAGTAGATCTACCTTGCTTTGTAGGATACCTCTCTGCTTGCACCAATCCCTTGTAATTACAGTAAAATACTGTGAAATACAAACCCCACACTTCAATGAATTTAATTCATTCATCCATTCGTTCATTTATTCCGATTATGGTAGCATTTACTTTTTTACAATATAATACAGTTCATTTACGGTATTGCACTATGTGGCATTAGATAGTTATTGCTTTGATGCCGTATTTATATTACAGTAGGTGTAAAGAATTTTACTTGCCACCGAGCTGCTTGTAAGCTACTGTCAAATTCACGGTAACCCCTTTGGGGCCTGTGATGAGAGCCAAAATGGTTGATCTTCAAACGAGCTACTCACTGATTAATGGAATTTTGTCTAGTGTCTCACCTGCTATTACCACCTTCTGTCACCTCATCACTCTATCAATTACATCTGAGGGTTTTACAGTGTGGAGCATCAATAATTTAGGCTACTTCATCTGGTAAGTGCAGTGTTAAGAAAGTTTTAATTGGTAGAGATGGTGAAAAGATTTTAACGTGTAACAGGAGGAAAAAAAGATGCCTGTGTTGTACAAAATTAATCCCGATTGTACAAAATGTATTATAGTGCTGTATAAAATGTATTTTTTTATATATGTAATCTTACATACAGTTTCTTCAGAAAGTAAATTACTTTTTCAATATTTTGTTGTGTTACAGCTTGAAATGAAAATATATTAAATTGAGATTATTTTGTCACTGGCCTACACACAATACTCCATAATGTCAAAATGGAATTATGTTTTTTGACATTTTTACAAATTAATATAAAATGAAAAGATGAAATGTCATGAGTCAGTAAGTACTCATCCCCTTTGCTATGGCAAGCCTAAACAAGTTTATGGGTAAATATTTGCTTAACACGTCACATAATAAGTTGCATGGACTAACTGTGCAGTAATAGTGTTTAACATGGTTTTTGAATGACTACCTCATCTCTGTACCCCACACATACAATTATCTTTAAGGTCCCTCATCAAGCAGTGAATTTCAAACACACAAAGACCAGGGAGGTTTTACAATTCCTCGCAAAGAAGGGCACCTATTGGTAGATCATAAAATATCCCTTCGAGCATGGTGAAGTTAATAATTACACTTTGTATGGTGTATCAATACACCCAGTCATTACAAAGATACAGGCATGCCCCCTAAATCAGTTGCCAGAGAGGAAGGAAACTGCTCAGGGATTTCACCATGAGGCCAATCGTAACTTTAATACAGTTACAAAGTTTAATGGCGGTGATAGGAGAAGACTTAGGATGGATCAACAACATTGTTGTTACTCCACAATACTACGCTAATTGACAGAATGAAAAGAATGAAGACTGTACAGAATACAAATATTCCAAAACATGCATCCTGTTTGCAACAAGTCACTAAAGTAATACTGCAAAAAAATGTCATGAATGTCATGAATACAAAGTGTTAACTTTGGGACAAATCCAATACAACACATTACTGAGTACCACTCTCCATATGTTAAACCATATTGGTGGCTGCATCATGTTATGTGTATGCTTGTAATCATTAAGGACTGGGGAGAAGACAGTGAATGTTCCCGAGTGTCCGAATTACAGTTTTGACTTAAATTTGCTTGAAAATCTATGGCAAGACCTGAAAATGGTTATCTAGCAATG
This sequence comes from Salvelinus fontinalis, assembly GCF_029448725.1. NCBI lineage: Eukaryota > Metazoa > Chordata > Actinopteri > Salmoniformes > Salmonidae > Salvelinus > Salvelinus fontinalis. Next base: position 30,044,468 of record NC_074669.1, read on the forward strand.
ATCAACAAATCAATTTGACAGAGCTTGAAGAATTCTGAAAACAATAATGGAAAATGTTGCACAATCCAGGTTTGGAAAGCTCTTAAAGACTTACCAAGAAAGACTTACAGGTGTAATTGCTGTCAAAGGTGCTATTACAAAGTATTGACTCAGGGGTGTGAATATATATGTAAATGAGATATTTTTGTATTTCATTTTCAAACAAATTGCTAACATTTCTAAAAACACGTTTTCACCTTGTGGTATTGTGTGTAGATGGATGAGAGAAAAATCAATTTGAATTCAGGCTGTAACACAATAAAACGTGCAATATGTCTAGGGGTATGAATACTTTCTGAAGGCACTACACTTTGCAGAACACGTGACCTAGGAAAATAGGGTATTTGCAGACACTTACATTGCAACAATCTGCACCTTGAATGACCTTGGGCAATAATAATCATCATTAGTAACACAGTGTTTTACATAACTGGCAAGGCACAGATTGTTCCCCTCCCGAATGCAATAAGGAACAATTCTGTTGCTTCTCCTGTTCTCTCGCTTCTGGTGACATTTGCCATGTATAAAATATGGCCCAGGATTAGCATCCCCCCTCTCTCCCTCCCCTACAGGCCAAAGCCATTTCCTACCATGATTAATTTCATTGTTGCTTGGGATATTATTATTCAGTTATTTGGTTCGGCTGGTGGCTGAGTTCCATAGCAATTTTATAATTCAGGTTAGGTTGCAGCAGGGAGGATTTTTAGGTCTGTGTCATAATCCTATTCCCTACATAGCGTACTTTCTTTCACCATGCAGAGCCCTTATGTGCCCTGGTCAAAAGTAGTGGTGCCCAACCTAGGAAGGGATGCCATATACACCATATATATATATATACACTGCTCAAAAAAATAAAGGGAACACTTAAACACTTCATGCTACCACTAGCGTGAAAGCACCGCCAGCATTCAAAAGTGACCAAAACATCAGCCAGGAAGCATAGGAACTGAGAAGTGGTGTGTGGTCACCACCTGCAGAACCATGCCTTTTTTGGGGGTGTCTTACTAATTGCCTATAATTTCCACCTTTTGTCTATTCCATTTGCACAACAGCATGTGAAATGTATTGTCAATCAGTGTTGCTTCCTAAGTGGACAGTTTGATTTCACAGAAGTGTGATTGACTTGGAGTTACATTGTGTTGTTTAAGTGTTCCCTTTATTTTTTGAGCAGTGTATACTCTCTCTCTCTCTCTCTCTCTCTCTCTCTCTCTCTCTCTCTCTCTCTCTCTCTCTCTCTCTCTCTCTCTCTCCTCTCTCTCTCTCTCTCTCTCTCTCTCTCTCTCTCTCTCTCTCCTCTCTCTCTCTCTCTCTCTCTCTCTCTCTCTCTCTCTCTCTCTCTCTCTCTCTCTCTCTCTCTCTCTCTCTCTCTCTCTCTCTCTCTCTCTCTCTCTCTCTCTCTCTCTCTCTCTCTCTCTCTCTTCCCCCCCCCCCACCCAACTGCCTCTCATGCAGACAGGACAGCACCCCCCCCCCCCCCCCCCATTACCTCCTAGCAAGACGGCTATGCAGAAGCCCACAAAGAATGATTCACCCTGCTTCAGCCGACCTGCTGAACATAATCTGTTCAAAAATGTTATTAGTAGAAATATAATTATTAGAAATACACCTATTATCATTATGAGTTCTGTTTTAGATAAGATACCCAGGATAATATATGAACCATTTCTGAGAATACAAGGATATAACATCCATAGAAACTCAACGGTTGCTGGTTGCTGTATATAATGTGAGCCGTATTCCTGTAAATCTCCGAGAGGATCTCATGACAAATGAAGTAGAAGTGCTGTGGTTACAGGTTCACCTGCCTCATCTGAAGCCTCTTCTTTCAGGGTCCTGCTTTAGGCCACCAAGTACAAACTGTCAGTATCTGGAGAATATGTGTGTGATGCAAACAGAGAAATATGTTTTCTCGGTGACCTGAACATTGACTGGTTATCATCTAAGTGTCCTCTCAAGATGAAGCTTCTTATTGTTACTAATGCCTACATGGTCTCAGAGCATTTTGTATTATTCTATACGTAAATCCTAGACACCATATTTATTATGAAAGGTTCTATAGATAAAGTCTGTCATCATTATCATTCCTGACATTATTGTATGTCCACTTGTTTTATGAACACAACAATTAATACTCAGTATTAATGGGTATGAGCACAATAGATTAAAATGTCATCATCGTCTCCTGCATGGATGCATCCCAAATGGCACCCTATTCCCTACATAGTGCACTACTCTTGACCAGCGCCCTAGGGAATAGGGTGACATTTTGGGATGCAACTATGTTATGGAGCTAGAGTGCCCGTGCAACATTAGGCAGGTATTGTGTTATTTCACAGGCTCTCCTCTCTTATAATAGAAGGCACTGCACTGCCATGAGAATGGCAGGAAGAGTTTGAGAAAACGTTAATTGGGAGCCTGTCACTGCAACCTGGAGAAAAAGTCAGGCTCCTTTTCTATCACTGCCTTATCAGCCAGAAGGAAGGAAGATCTGTCTGAGGCCTGTCATTAAAATAGGCTCAGCTTTTTATTAAAGATTGTTGTGTGCTAAATTTCAAGGTCTAGTCAATGGCAGCAGACAAATTAAATGAAAATATCCTCCTGGCCCATCTTCAGTCAGTGGAGACTGGAGAGATAGTGTTCCTGTCGCTGCAGTAGAGAAGGAGACTGTTTATAATGGGGACATCATGCATCATCTGTAGGATTTACCTACTGAGTCCCAAGTTGCACCCTATTCCCTATATAGTGCATTACATTTGACCAGAGGCCACCTGGAGATAGAGTTCATGTCATCAAGGAGAGCTGAGCTAGAATAATCTGGGTTTCACATCATTGGGTTTTTATTAGGGCTGTCAAACAACAAATATCTTGTTTAATTAAGTTAATTGCAGGATTTGCTGTGATTAATCACAATTAAACGCACATTCAGAAATTGCTCAAATTGAGACACATTTTAAGATTTTGTTTTACACAAAAAGCATTACAAGAATGTTGACTTCTTGATTTGGTCCAAAATAATGGTCAGCAAAGTCAGGTCAATTCATAAAGCACACTTTCTTTAACCTCAATGTCAACTTGTTTTGACATTGTGTTGTTGTTTTTAGCTGTACAGATGATGTATTTTGTATGTTTTAAGTGTATTTTGAACGCATTCAGACGATATAAAATTACAAAAAGTCAACTTGAGTTAACGGATTAACTCTGACAGCCTTTGTTTAAAAAATGTTCCCCCATGAAATCTCACACACAGTCCAGATGTTCTTATTCACCTTATGAAGCTTGGCAACAAGGACGAGTCCAATTTGTTGCAATTGTTTTCCTCATTGAAACTTATTGAGACTCACCTGATGTCATTAAATTTAAATTACATTTGTCAGGGCCTCCTGAGTGGTGCAGCGGTCTAAGGCACTGCATCGCAGTGTTAGCTGCGTCACTACAGATCCTGGTATGATACCGGTCTGTGTTGCAGCCAGCCACGACCATGAGACCCATGAGGCGGCGCACAACTGGCCCAGCGTCGTCTGGGTTAGGGGAGGGTTTGGCCGCCCGGGATGTCCTTGTCCTATCGCGCTCTAGCGAATCCTGTGATGTGCCGCGCGCATGCACGCTGACATGGTCACAAGGTGTAAGGTGTTTCCCCGACATATTGGTGCGGCTGGCTTCTGGGTTAAGCGAGCAATCCGGAATTTCGATTAAGACATTAATGAGCGAGTTAGGACGAACTTAGTCAATATAACTATTTGTTTAGCACTTTTGAAATGTACAGCGACATAATTCAGAACATGGGACGTTCTTACAGTGTTCTCCCTGTACACCAAGTCAGAACCATAGGATAAATAAAGGGGGCATATAAGCAGACAATGAAAGCTCTTACAAAATGTTATGATAAAAATTTTCTAGAACAGGTTATAGGCTACATGTGCACCACCAAGTCAGAACAGTAGGCAAAATTAAGAGGGGTAAATAGACCAAATGATTAAGGTAATGCACATGGGCTACTAACATCTTACTACATCTTACTACACAGCATTCACTTAGTATTACTTTCTTAGCTACGGTATACATATCTCCCTGGCATATTACATCGTTTATGCAGCAGCATACAATACATTTTTGGACATCTTGTGCTTTGCTCACTTGAACAGGAAGATGGCACGGCGGTCCTTCGTGAGCAAATTTTGTCATCAAAGTCTGGAATTCTCTGGATTTATTGTGCTTTCAAAACAAGTAGGAACTCGGGGAAAAAACAAGGTGGAATCATGATGACGTCATTGATCTTCAGGTCGTAGCTCAGAAAGCGTTCAGATTTACAATTCCGAGTTGGATGACCGTTCAAACCGTATTTTCCCAGTCTGAGCTTTTTTGTTCCCGACTTCCCAGTTGTCTTGAACTCACTGAAGTCAAGTTTTCACAGTTCCGAGTTAACAGTTGCTTTGAGCGCGGGACAAATCATGCTTCATTGGCAGCATGGCCAATGTTGAATGTTTATAGTTTTAAACTTGGAAAAGAGCCCCATAATCCAAGATTTGGGACCAAACAGACACTCCACTGAATAGCAGGCTTGTGATTGTCACTGATGCCACTGTCACTGATTCCTTCCAAACCACTCATTGTTGAATTTGCGATTTCCAACTTGTTGTGTAATGTTTATGTCCAATGGCCGAAGAGCACCGATACATTTTATCTTTAATTTCTCTTCATTATTTCTCTTCAATTGACAAGGATTAAAATGTATTTTCCAGTAGGTTGTCAACTTGATTCATGATGATGACTGCTATAAGATTTTGATGATGTATGATGTTGACATGATCAGTACACTCAAAGCTACTGTACAATATATGGCGATTTGGCGTTCTTTTATCTGTGGCCAATGACCTTGTGCCTTCTTGGATGGGCACTTCTAATGTAACTCTATGGCAGTACCCAAGGGGCTAGAATCTTCTAGCTCTACCCTTAGACATGGTGGTGACGTAGTGTCCCCATGAGTTACAGAACACTGAGCCAATCACGGTGCACTGCTCCGTATATTCTGCTGCTTGCCCCACCACCACAGAAAGCACTCGGCTAGGCTGAAACACTGCCTTTCTTGAGCTGCCTTAATCAAGAAAATAAAAAAGAGACCATGTTTGTATGTGGCTTTATGAACTAAATGTTTTACATTGTTTGCAAACTAATATGTGCCACTTATTAATGCCAAAATAAGGCTGTTTTTTGTTGCTAAAAATGTCGGGCTCAAAACAGGTGCACCTGCCCTGAATGACGGATCGCCACTGGGTGGAACATAAGATATTACAGTTTTTAATGTCTCGTTGGTAGGATAGTCTCGAACGGAGCTCATCCAGTTTATTCTCTGGTGATTGCAATTTGGCCAATTGAACAGACTAATTTTCACAAGTCACCCCGATCTCCGCCCCCTGTACCTCTGTCTTTTCTTCACACGAATGATAGGGATTTGGGCCTGGTCTCGGAGAAACAGTAAATTCTTTGCGTGAGACTCATTAAAGAAAAAATCTTCATCCAGTTCGAGGTGAGTAATCAATGTTCTGATATCCTGAAGCTCTTTTCGGTCATAAGAGATGGTAGCAGCAACATTATGTACAAAATAAGTCACAAACAATTCAAAAAAACACACAAGATAGCACAGTTGGTTAGTAGCCGTAAAACGGCAGCCATCCCCTCCAGAGCCATTGTGGACCATTGACATTCGATGTCAACACAGCTTTCTGTTCCCAAAACTAAAATCTGTTACGTACAGAGTGCACTACGTTTTATAGACTTGACCCTTTGCCAAAGTTCCCAGAATGTTATTGTTTAAATGTCAGATATAGGTATTCTTTAGAAAAGTTGACAGGTTTAGCATTTCTTAGTCTTCCTTTGAAACAATCTGAATCTACATTCCCGTACACACTGTACATACAGTACACATCCAGTACCTTGCTAGTCCTATTACCCTGCCTTGAAGATTATGGTTAGCAGTGGTCAGAGGACTGATTTAAACTGGGGAGTGTCACTCAGGGAGCATCCGTGTTTGATGCAGGCGAGACTGCTGACCTATGTGGTAAATTGGTAAAAAAATTTCCTAAGAGATACTTTGAAGTTGTCTGCAGAGGAAGTTGGTTTTATCCGTTTTTAACGATCATTCAGAGCCAGGGCTGAGAAACAAGTTGTTACGCCCTGACCATAGTTTGCTTTGTATGTTTTATGTTTTGTTTGGTCAGGGTGTGATCTGAGTGGGCATTCTATGTTGTATGTCTGGTTTGTCTATTTCAATGTGTTTTGCCTGATATGGTTCTCAATCAGAGACAGGTGTTTTGCGTTGTCTCTGATTGGGAACCATATTTAGGTAGCCTGTTTTGTATTGTGGGTGGTGGGTGTTTGTCTTCCGTGTCAGTGTTTGTCGCCACACGGTACTGTTTCGTTTGTTCACATCGTTTATTGTTTTGTTTAGTGTTCTGAGTTTAATTAAAAATCATCATCATGAACACTTACCACGCTGTGCTTTGGTCCTCCTCTCTTTCTCCCGAAGACGATCGTTACACAAGTGAAGATCAGACGCGGCTCTTATAGCACAGGCTTTGAAATGTTAGTATCCTTGTAGCTGGAGAATACTTCTCAACATTGTTTTGGATGGGTTCTTATGTTATTACTTATGTTGTTACTTGAAGATTAGGTTTTATTCAGAATGATATTTTAGAACATGTATACATTCTGTATTTAATTAAGGGCCGTGTTCTGTTAAACAAATCTCTCATCACTGTGCAATTTTTAAGCCCCCAGAATCTTTGGGTGTGTCCCAAATTACACCATATTCTATCTCTCTAAAAGTTTGTCTTGTATGTGCCGGTGACCATTGCAGATTATTATAATTTTTTTCTCATATAGTTGTTTTGGGTCATTTTTTTTTACACATCTAGCATTTGTTTGGTGTTTTGTCTCAAGCCAAAGGGTGTAGTTAACAAGTTAACTCCTCTATTAACCTATTACTGTCATCTATAGATATTCAATGGGGAGGTAAAACAAAGTTTTGTTTGGTCATTGAATGTTTGGTCATTCACATAGATCTCAAAGGATTCAATAGTTAGCTCTGTTCAGCACCTTTGTTTGAAGTTGGCAACTTGACATCAGCAACAAAGGAGGGAGAGATACATTGAGCAGCTGTGTTTAAAGGTTGCAACTGCTCACTATCTGAATGTAGATATTTTTCTGTCATAATTTGGTGTTCGTACCATGCACCTCTCAATCCTATACCTCAATACAAAACATTTTGCCTGTCTTCTGGTAAAAGATGGCTTGATGTCTAAGCTGTTACTCACTGGTAAGGCATTCAGCTATTGGTTGACTGATGGATGGATTTGGATATGTTTTTTATAATGCATTCACAACAGATTTCACAACATATTAAGTGTGTGCCTTCAGGCCTCTACTCTACTACCACATACAGTATCAACAACACAAAATACATGTGCACGTGTGTGTAGTGCCTATGTTCTGTGTTGCTTCACAGTCCCGCTGTATTTTTTATCTGTTTTTTTTAAATCAAATTTGACTGCTTGCATGAGTTACTTGATGTGGAATAGAGTTCCATGTAGTCATGGTTCTATGTAATACTGTGCGGCTCCCATTGTCTGTTCAGGACACGGGGAATTTGAAGAGACCTTTGGTGGCATGCTTTGTGGGGTATGCATGGGTGTTCAACATGTCAATACCTCTCACAAATACAAGTAGTGATGAAGTCAATCTCTCCTCCACTTTGAGCCAGGAGAGATTGACATGCATATTATTAATGTTAGCTCTCTGTGCACATCCAAGGGCCAGCTGTGCTGCCCTGTTCTGAGCCAATTGCAATTGTCCTAAGTGACACCTTGTTCCCTTTGTATTGCACAACTTTTGACCAGGGACAATAGGGCTCAGGTCAGAATAGTGCATTATGGAATAGAGTGCCATTTGGGATGGAGACAGACTGTATTAGAAACTTAGCATGACTTCACATGCAGAGTGAATGTGACTCTCAATAAAATGGTAATAGAAGTCACTGTCACTATGCTCATCGGAAGAGGGTGGTCAGTGTGGCAGTGGCTCTATATTTCTTCCAGCCAGTTCACCGATGAAACAAGTCAGTATTTAACATCCATCTACTGTATGTCTGAGGTTGTTGGGAGATTATGTGGAAACCAACCACTAGGGGCAACAATGAGCGCTTTTAGCTTCAAGTAGGTTTTAGTTTTGCTAAGGTGTTATGGCCGGGATAGTGGATGGGCATCAGCATCCATCTCTGATTCCAAAGATTGCAAGTTCAAATCCAGCAATAGAAAGTAAAAATATATATTTTTTAAGCATCTGCCTCTGTTTGCATGATGGCGCTGGAGAGGATGGCTGCCGTTTTATTGGCTTCTAACCAACCATGCTTTTTTATTTTTTTTGCATTGTTTGTATCTTATTTTATATAAACTCAGCAAAAAAGAAACATCTCTTTTTCAGGACCATGTTTTTGAAAGGTAAAGGGTTTAAACACTGTTTCCTATGCTTGTTCAATGAACCATTAACACTTAATGAACATGCACCTGTGGAACTGTTGTTAAGACACTAACAGCCTACAGACGGTAGGCAATTACGGTCACAGTTATGAAAACTTATGACACGAAAGAGGCCTTTCTACTGACTCTGAAAAACACCAAAAGAAAGATGCCCAGGGTCCCTGCTCATCTGGGTGAACGTGCCTTAGGAATGCTGCAAGGAGGCATGAGGACTGCAGATGTGGACAGGGCAATAAATTGCAATGTCCGTACTGTGAGACGCCTAAGACAGCGCTACAGGGAGACAGGACGACAGCTGATCATCCTTGCAGTGGCAGACCACGTGTAACAACACTTGCACAGGATAGGTACATCCAAATAGAGGCTGGACTGAGGGTTTGTAGGCCTGTTGTAAGGTAGGTCCTCACCAGACATCACCGGCAACAACGTCACCTATGGGCACAAATCCACCGTTGCTGGACCAGACAAGACTGGCAAAAATTGTTCTTCAAAAAAATAATCTTTAATGAGTCGGACGGGAAGGATATACTCCAAACACCAGAACAGGCCCTCACCCTCATCCTTTGCAGGAGAAAGAAACTGAGAGGATCAGGCGACGAGTGACTAATCTGCCTTTGCCATCCGTACTCTTAGCCAACGTTCAATCGCTGGAAAATAAATGGGACAAACTAAAAGCGTGTATATCCTACCAACGGGATATTAAAAACTGTAATATCTTATGTTTCACCGAGTCATGGCTGAACAACGACATTAATAACATACAGCTGGAGGGTTATACACTCTATTGGCAGGATAGAACAGCAGCCTCTGGTAAGACACGGGGTGGCGGCCTATGTATATTTATAAACAACAGCTGGTGCATGATATCTAAGGAAGTCTCAAGGTTTTGCTCGCCTGAGGTTGAGTATCTCATGCTAAGCTGTAGACCACACTATATCTGTATTTTTCGTAGCTGTCTACATACAGTACCACCACGGACCGATGCTGGCACTAAGACCGCACTCAATGAGCTGTATACCGCCACAAGCAAACAGGAAAACACTCGTCCAGAGGCGGCGCTCCTAGTGGCTAGGGGACTTTAATGCAGGGAAACTTAAATCAGTTTAACCTAATTTCTATCAGCATGTTAAATTTGCCACCAGAGGGAAAACAACTCTAGACCACCTTTACTCCACACACAGAGACGCGTACAAAGCTCTTCCTCGCCCTCCATTTGGCAAATATGACCATAATTCTATCCTCCTTGTTCCTGCTTACAAGCAAAAATTAAAGCAGGAAGCACCAGTGACTCGGTGTATAAAAAAGTGGTGATATGAAGCAGATGCTAAACTACAGGACTGTTTTGCTAGCACAGACTGGAATATGTTCCGGGATTCTTCCGATGGCATTGAGGAGTAAACCACATCAGTCACTGGCTTCATTAATGTGACTGAACATACCTACCCCAACCAGAAGCCATGGATTACAGGCAACATTCGCAGTGAGCTAAAGGGTAGAGCTGCCGCTTTCAAGGGGCGGGCCTCTAACCCAGAAGCTTAAAAGAAATCCCACTATGCCCTCCGACGAACCATCAAACAGGCAAAGCATCAAGAAAGGACGAAGATCGAATCGTACTACACCGGATCTGACGCTTGTCGGATGTGGCAGGGCTTGCAAACCATTACAGACAAAGGGAAAGGGAAGCACAGTCGAAAGCTGCCCAGTTACACAAGCCTACCAGAAGAGCTAAACTACTTCTATGCTCGCTTCGAGGCAAATATCACTAAACATGCATGAGAACACCAGCTGTTCTGGAATACTGTGTGATCACGCTCTCCCACAGCCAATTTTAGTAAGACCTTTAAACAGGTCAACATTCACAAGGTTGCTGGGCCAGATAGATTACCAGGACGTGTACTGTAATCATGCGCTGACCAACTGGCAAGTGTCTTCACTGACATTTTCAACCTCTCCCTGTCCGAGTCTGTAATACCAACATGTTTCAAGCAGACCGCCATAGTCCCTGTGCCCAAGAACACTAAGGTAACCTGGAAAAATGACCACCAACCTGTAGCACTCACGTCTGTAGCCATGAAGTGCTTTGAATGGCTGGTCATGGCTCACATCACACCATTATCCTAGAAACCCTATACCCACTCCAATTTGCATACCGCCCAAACAGATCCACAGATGATGCATTCTCTATTGCACTCTACACTGCCCTTTCCCAGTTGGACAAAAGGGACACCTATATGAGAATGCTATTCATTGATTACAGCTCAACACTATAGTGCCCTCAAAGCTCATCACTTAGCTATGGACCCTGGGACTAAACACCTCCCTCTGCAACTGGATCCTGAGCTTCCTGACGTGCCGCCACCAGGTGGTAAGGGTAGGTAACAA